>NW_017296070.1:216247-237969 GCF_001594075.2 Trachymyrmex cornetzi
AAAAAAAAATTTTTTTTTTTTTAGCTAAACGGAATGAGCGCAAAAATTTTTTGCAATAAAATTACATTTCTCGATATCAAAAATAAATACAAAGAAGAAATTTAAATACCTATCAATTGCATCTTCTGCGTTCGCACGCAACGCAGCGTGTGATCAACTATAAAAATCATCCGACAGAATTTGCATTCTCATGTCGCGCGACAGCGACGATTGTGTCCTGGTCGCCTTTGGACGCAGATGAACTTATACCTGATCTCTTCACCTTTCCCCACTGCTGACACGAAACGCGGAACCGCATCGTGCAAGTCGTGAGTCGAATTAAAAGGTCAATGAGAACAGGCGCTTTTATTTCGATAAAAATGCGCGTTAACTGCGAATAGAATTGCCCGCAAAATTTTGCATTATTGCGCCACTTGTTTGGATGCACAGCCGAATCTTTGTATCTCTCATCATTAAATGACTCAGATTTTCGTACATATTATTTTAAGATTGAATGAAAATCACTTACGATTTTTCTTATTCTGTAAATCAATTTTTTTAATTCCAATATTTATAATATTAATCTCTAATATTGAATATATTATTCTCTTTCCTCAAAAATGACAACTCAAAAAATGTAATTTTCGAATTATTACAATAAATGAGTTACATAATCCTTTTTTATAGAGTTGTGACAATTTTAACGACTTCATTTTAAATCACCTTTTTTGATTTGCGAACATTCTTTTATAAAATTAAATTAGTTCACTTTAATTATTAATTATAAAAAATGAACTAAATTTCACTAAAAAATCGTCAAACTCATCACAAAAATGGTAGTTACAAAAAAATCGTCAAAATTGTCACAATTGTTAAAAAAAAATGATTTTTTTAAGAATTATGAAACGGAAGTGAAAAACCGAACATTTGAATATGTTAAGAATGTTATTTCTTGCAGATATTATATATATGATTAGTCAATAATATATTTTCTGTCGATATTATTTGATTAATTAAAAACATTTACTTTCAATTTAAAATACAGGTTTTCCCTTTTTCTGAAAATTTAATTTGTTTAATTATGTCATTTTTTAAGCAAAGGAGCTTGCAATTGTACTTGCAATTTATTGAATTTAGACAATTATTTCATATCTAGAAAGAATAACCACGAATATAACAAATACTGAAAATGCAATCAAATTGTTTTAAAATAATGACGAAAATGCAACCAAATAATATTTTTCCTAACCAAATACTTTGTATTATGTCTCCCAAAATTCCATTTATGTCGCTACAGAGAATATTCGAAACGTAAAAGGTGTGCCACATTTTCATGAATGAAACGCACGTAATCGATTGCGACACTTCTTGTGGTCTGAATGGCAAGAGTTTGAGAATGAGCAGCACGTCGCAGCGCCTTCTTTCTCTCCTTCCTTCTTCGCTATCGCCGCGCCGCCGTGTTGCAATCTGCGAGAAACAAGTCATTACCTTTTTCAACGTGCTTGGAGAGTCTCGATCTTTCAACTGCCCGACGTGACGAGAGAACACTCGAATTTACTTGCGTTGAATTGGACCCTAATTTTGTATGGACCGCGAGGAAAGATGATTATAATGTTCTTACACTGTTAAATTTTATAGGGTCAAATTAACTTAATGTGAGTCGCCACTGCTCCTACTAAATATATCGTTATTTTTAACTAAAATAATAATTAAATTTGACACTATGTAATATTAAATTGATACTGTATAGTGTCAAATATAACCATTGTTTTAGTAAAAAAATAACGATATTATTGAGTAGGAGCAGTGACGACTCACATTATCTCGTCTATTCTAGGTGCGACCTCATTTATGTTATCAAACAAAATTAATATTGACATGTCCCAGTTTTGATTTATCAAACTACTGTTCTTGTAATACAATTTAGAAACAAAAGTTTCTTAAAGACATTCGGGGATTTAAAAACGTAATTAAAAAATTATTTTGAAAAACAATTAATTTTATGAACAAAAGCCTATATACAGATGAATTACAATCTCGCAATAATTCTATATTTCGTCGGTAAAATAATGAAGATCAATTGATTTCGATGGGAAGCAATTAATGTTATGAAGTATTTCGTTCAAATCAACAGAATTATTATACTAATCTATCAGGAACTGTAAAACTATTGTAGGTGCAAATGAAACTGGATGAAATTTTGAGATTTTTGAAAATGGGGTGCCAATTATCGACGAAGCAACTCGACTTTGGAGACTCTACTCAAGGAAAATGATGGCTGCTAAAAAAATTACTTATTGCCTATTAAAGAACACTCTCGCAACGCGTCGAGCCGCCTTTGTAGCGTCCCGACGCGACGAAGCGCTGGTCTAATGGATGCCCTTGTCATACGATGACGACGACGACGAGGCGCCGAATGCATTTAGAAAGGTCGTTAAGAACTTTTTATAGGAGTATGCCTGTATGTACGTCATCCAGTATCTCAAGGGTGAAAAGCAAAGGATCCCTGCACCCTCAAGCGCTCGAGAACCCTTCGAATCATTATATACGGTGGTACATTCAAATGTATCATCCCCGTTAATTTCGGAGTCTTCGAGAATATAGAATTGCTTCTAAGCGAAAACAATTCGCATTTCCATAAAAATAAAATAGAAAAACAAATCTTTCACTCTGTACAATTGAAAACAATAATTTTTGCAGTTAAAAAAATTAGTCAGTGGTTTTCAACGATACGAAAATTGTCAGAATGACTAATTACGATAAAAACGTCGCGTGTTACCATTACGCAGTGTACAAAGCGAATGATTCATCATCGTTACCCTCGTCACGCAACGAGTAACATTGAAGGGTTACTCACTTGTACAATTCACGTGCTGCAATTTGCAGTAATACTCACGAAACATTTATTGAATTCTCAATATTTTATTTTAAAGATAGAAAGATATATTTCTTATATTAGAAAATAATGTAGCACAGGATAATCGTCTATTAACTGCTCCGGATTGAATCATGTTAACAGATTTATAGAATAAAATGCATCTCGTAGAGGGACGACGAGCTTGTAAATTTACTAACGTGCTTACGGATTCATAGTTCGATCAAAAAGTTCTAAACGGGGCTATTACTCGTGCATTCATTAGCCGTCAGTATAATCGGCGCTATAAATCCCGTCAATGGAACACCCTGTACGTAAATGCGGTGAACCGGCCGGCCGGCAGGAACCGTCGAAGGTGGTGCACCCGCGCAATGTTGGTATTTATAGTCGTCATCGTTGCCGTTTGCTCTGTATTATCCCAATTTGCTGCGTATCCCTGCGTCCTCCAATTAGCAGATTAGTCAGTGCATAACACTCACGCAAGTCGTGAATTCCAATTTCTCGACGGTTTATTTATTCTCGACGAAAACCACGGATTCGACAATATAGTCGGCTCGCTAATGTATTTTTAGAAAAAAGAAAGCTGAATTTTCTATGCGCGCAAAACCAGGCGACCGTACAAATGTATCTGACAAGTACAAAACAAAAATTGTGCTGAAATTATGTTGAAATTTATTTAAAAAAAAAAAAATAAAACCACAATCTAACGAATATTAACTAACTCCACAAATTTTTTTGTTCAAACAGAAACGAATTTTTTATTTGCATCGTATAAATTTTCGCTTAACTATTAATATGAAAAAAGAATAAAAGAAAGAATAAATGTCATTGACACCGACATTCTATTTATAGACAATATTTCTTAAACAAAAGCTAAAAATAAAATTTTAGAAATATAAATATAAATTAGAAAGTATCTTTTATCAAATAATATGGCAGTTTTTATGATACTGTTTGCAATTTTGCAATAGTTAACTTTTTCGTAAGATAAGCGAAAATGAACGTCTGATAAAATAAGCCCCAAAACTGTAGACAGTAATATATGCCACATGTTCCTATTCTTTTTTTTCACAGAAGTCTGTACAAATATCTTCAAGTGTGAACGTATATAAGATTTTCTAGAATCTTTTCACTTTGGTATAAAACATTTTTTGTATATAAATAGTCGAGAGGTCCCAGGTTCGAACCCTGACTGAGAAAATATTTTTTGCAATAAGTTCTTTACAGTTTTTCTAATTTAATTTAGGGAGATTATTAGCATTTCTTAAAGAGACCTTTCTCTGCTGTAACTTTCCTTTACTGTGAGTTTGACATAAAACTCACAATAGCACGAGACTGTTATCATACACCTATAATTCCAAAAAATTAATATTTTATGGAAAAAAATTTTCTCAAAATATCTATCTAAAGAGCGATTATGAAAATAAGCGTACGGGATCAATTTTTCCTCGTATTTGTGATGCGTTTATTTTAGCATGTTGTTTTGTAGACGCAAGATGTTTTTGCCGTCAAATTCGTTTACTATGCCATGTCGTCGGCATACTGTAGAGAGTCTTCCGACGAGAAAGAGCAACGATGAACCGACATGAGCGACTCGTCGAGACATCGCTCACTCGATGTAGGTACCTTCCTCTCTCGCATAATTTACATATTCTGCAACCTATATACCCATCCTCTATCGTACGCCAAAAACTATTCTCGTAGTCGGTCAACTTGCGATTTTCGTCGTCCTTGCGCTCCACCGTTTCATTCCACAATTCGCTTCGTTTTCATTCGAGAAACTAATTGAAAGACTTACTGTCATCAGAAAATCTCAAGCTCGAAAAATTTCAAATCATAATACTCTCTATCTTTGGGAGTGGAATCTCATTCTAAAGAGTGAAAATTGAGCGAATCTTGAAAAAGAGTTATTTTTTATTCAATTTTTAATCTTTAAGAGTAAAAAAAAATTTCACTCTTCAGAATGAAATTCATACTAAAAGTTTAACAGAATATGTATAAATACTATAGATATACCTATACTGTACACTAAGAAAAATTTCCAGACTTTATCCGTTCAAAATGTAACAAATAGATATTTCCGATAGATTTTGATCGTATTTAGGACTATCCGATGAAGTTTTATATTTAACTTTTCTCTTTGCTTCTCTTCTCTACTATATATTCTTTTAAATATTAGGACTACCCGATGAAGTTTTATATTTAACTTTTCTCTTTGCTTCTCTTCTCTACTATATATTCTTTTAAATGAAAATGAGAATAAGTTTCTGGTGTCAAATCTCCCTACTCTTAAAGAACAATTATTTTAGGCAACAATTACAATTCAAACATGATTGTCGAAAAAATGAAATAAGATATATATCCTATACGTTTATACGAAACCTTTGATCATACGGCAATCAATTAAGTATAGTTAGCGCGCGCATGCGTTTCGTAAATGATTTTAAAGCATGTACTTACACATCGTTTATTCTCGAGAGCGAAATTACTAATTTCATGTCATTCTGAAGAACGTAAATTAACAAGTTGATTCGGAATGGTAGAAATGTAATTACAGAATTGTATTGATCTAAGTGTATTCATTGTCAACATGATTAATGCACTGCTTGTTATTGCTAGTATACTCTGTTCACCTTAATTGAAATTATTTATAGCATAGCTTCTATTAAATCTAGATAGATTGCACGAAATAGTTCGTATATCGTAATATAAGGATTGAAAAGGATTAAAAACATTAATAGTCAAATCTAAAGTATTTTTAATCTTGTGTAGATTTAAACTTGCTCTCTAAAACCTTGTATCCATGCTAGAAATTTGTTCAATATCTCAGACGGAGAAAGAATTGATCTATTGCATGATAATGTGATTGAATTTTTCAAACATAATTTGATAATTTTCTGTCTAAGATCTTGAAAAGATTTCTAGCATCGTGTATTGAAAAAAAGAATCGGTAATACCAATCAAATGTTAAGTAAAATAATTCCAATCAAAGGTAATTCAGTTAATGTAACCAAAAAAATTTTACTTTTTTAAATATTTATTAATATTGTAAGTATTATCAAACGTAATAACATAATCAACCGTTTAGTAAATTATACTTACTACATATATTTAGAAAAATAAAATTATATACACGCATATATACATATATGTATATATATTTGGTTATATTAACCAAATATTTGATTGAAATTATATCACTCAATAATTATATTTTAAGCTGAATTGTATAATTGAAAAGATGTATAAAAAAAATGTAAAATAAAATTGCTGCAAATAATCCTAATTTTCAGTATATAAATTTTCAGAAATATATTAAGCTAGTCTGGATTAAAAATGCATTTTTAAACTAATTTCTGCTTTTAAACTTACGTTTGTAACTAATGCTTTATTATATAATAATAATAATAAACCTCCTGCTGTGTGCGGTAATTATTCATGTAGGACATCGAAAATTTTTAACAGAGTTGAGCCCAATCAACACACACGCGCTTGATAAACCGTGATGCGTCTGAATGCGTGGTTCGAAAACAAAAACGTGGCTCGAAACGTACGTAGCGAAATTTTCACTAGCAATGGTTCAAACGAACGTCGAACTCGTTGTATAAACATGTGTCAAACTGCGAATAGAACATAGAACGCGGTTTCAAAGCGAGAACGAAAGAAGGGTTGGAAGCTTATCCATTCTTTGTGATCCAAGAGAATTTCGAAAAATCAGTCAATATTAAGTTCTTAATTTGATGTTATCAAAATTACAATCATCAGTAGTATCTTGCAATAAATCGAAAGATATAGGCTGCAATTGAGGAGCGCGCTATCAGCGCTATTTGTATCATCTATCTTTGTTTTACATCTAATAAACAATGAAGATAGAATGACACAAATAGCGCTAATAGTGTCTCCTCGAATGCACTCATAGTTACAAGGCGCTTATTATTGCAAATTAATTGAAATTCAATCAAACTCTCCACACTAAAGATGTACTTTATATCAATGATTAAATTTTCTTCGGCAAAAATATATAGATACAGCATATTTGTGTATCTATACACAGTAAAAACATTTTGTGCTTGTGTTAAAACCAATGCTTGTTAAAATTTTAATGTTAAATTTTTAAGTTTGTTATGTTTTAATATTTCGTGTTACATTAATATTTAACATTTCTAATGATGTTATATTAACATATATATTTTATTCACTTATCTTAAAATTCATATTTTAAAACTACATTATTTTTACATTATTTATACATTAATTCATAAATTGTGTTGTTTTAATACTGAGAAATATTAAATATTAACGTAATATTTTATATTTATTTTGTATTAAATTAACCAAAATTTAAATAGATCGTTTGAAACATATGAAATATATTAAATTTCACACAAATTTTTCAACTGTGTATAACATTTACGTCCGGGGTTTCCATTGACTTTACATCGGTTTGAATTTCATTCCAAATTTATGCAGAAATATTATATATTGTTACAATACAAATCTCATAAACCATTATCAAATATATCTCAATACAAACTCATGAAGGATCAAACCATTTGAAAACGCGCTGTTTTCCACTTCGTTTGCTACCCATTCGAGCATCAGTCCTGTGTCTAAACCAGTCTCGATTTATCCCGCGTGTGTGACTACTCCGGTAAAATCTTAAGTGCTAATGGCCCCCTCGAGCATCCGACAAACGTAATTTCATTAGCACTCGGGACTTTCTGCTTCGGCTTCTATTTTCCACGCATTCCCCGCAAATCGACGGTAGAAAGTTTGTTTGTTGAAAATGTATTTAACTCCCTGCTAACCGATATTATCAGCAAACCAATGCAATTTCAAGTGTCAATTTTTAGTCTATACAATGAAACGTTACCGTAAATAAAATTTGCATAGAACGTTTCACAGAAATTACATAAAATGTTAGAGCCAAATTTTTTTCGTAAAGTTGAGGCATACCTTCTTCTTAGATAAAATGTTATGAAAAATGATGAAAAATATACGTTATGTTTTAGACATATAAAAAAAGTAACACACTGTACAAATTTCAATTTTTCAAATTGAAGATGAAAATAAAAAATTTACTTAATGCTAAAAACTTAAAAATTAAAAAACTAAAAAATCTGGCAATGTCCTGAAATTAACATTCCATTAAGAAAAAAATTCCTCCAAGAGAGAGAGTTTATAAGAAAATATCAAACAATAAAAAAATTTTCTGTAAAAACTAATATTAATATTTAATAATAAATATTAATATTGAGTTTCTCTAATATATATATTCTCTTACGTGTTCTGATATAATCTTTCAATATTATAGACGCAGGAGATGATCGTGTTAATTAGCGTTAATCAAGTTAATTAAGTTAAGCAACTATTTCTTTTCGGGCATCTCAAATTAATCGCAATTTATCATCAACTTTAGAAACTATTATGCCACACTAATATACCTCGACGTCAAGCAATATCACAATAAATTTGAAAACGCATTCCTCCGCAATCCTCTTTACGCTAAAACGAAAAAACAAGATCATAAGAGCGTAGCTACATTCTAGTGGAGCTGTTAAGCGGTTATGCTCCCGCGAAGAAAAGATCGGTCGTGGTGATACTTCTAAAATTAGCTCGCCGCCGCCGCCACCGCGTAACTTCCTCTCTCTCTCACAGTGCGCGCATTTGCGAATGTCGTGCGCGTAAATTCCTGCGTGCCGACGTGGACTCGCAACCGCGCGCAAATTAATTGCCGTCGAGCTTCAGAAAAGTTGCCTCGAAAAGCGCACTTCGTGTAACTAATCCCGGTCGACGCCATAAATTTCCTGCTACCCGCTGTTTTCCCCGCGTGTTCCCACTCTATCTCGGCGAAGATGGTGGCTCGATAATGACTTTATGTATATATATATATACATATGTATGTATGTATGTTCGTAGTATTTACACAAGAAGTAAGATCGTGAAGAATTAGAAATGGAAATATCAATACTCGCTTTTATATTAATATCGCTGATATTGTAACGAAAATATAATAAAATCATTATTTTTTCATAACTTCCTTAAAATATTTGTTTAACAGATAAAAAATATTTTCTATGTATGTTAAACTGATCCTTGTTCACATTTTTGTATTAAATTTTTAGCATACATGCGTATTAATTTAATATAATATGATTGTGTTATTTGAATACTTTGTGTTAAATTGACATTCAATATTTCTTAATGTTAAAATAACACAATTTATGAGTAAGTGAACAAATAACACAAAAATAATTTTAAAACAAATTGTAAGATAAATGAATGAAATATACATACCATACATACATACATATATTTAACATACTATAAATGTTAATTTTACTGGAGAACTACGCTTTCACACGATCTGCTTACAAAAATTGTATGTATCAAAGTTACATACATTTTTTAAATTAATTTTGTACCGCGTGTTACATCAACATATTGGTCAGTATGCATGTCAAATTATTTTATAAATGTAATACGTTTTCTAGCAGGTATTACATTTATAAAATTAATCGATTGATTTATACTTGTAAAATTATTTTTCCTTGATGTCTTAAATAATATTTTGAAATAATATTTGAAATTTTTTGATTTTTTTTTTTCGTTCTGATTTAGAAACTATTAAATATTTTATTGAGGGAGTTGTTTAACATAGCAAGGTAAATTACTATTGATATTGCTGGCACTACTTGTATTTAATTGTTAAGTAGTATTTTAAAACTGCGTAGATGTGAAGTACCTACGCCTATATTAAATTTGTTTAAAGCAACGAATTTCAATTTTCCACAAAATTTTGCAAAATTTAAATTTCGTATAGCTTTTGAACTAAGGGTGAGCAAACGAAAATTCCGACCGAGCATTTGTGAGCAAACGATGAGCAAACGAATGCAAAAAAAAAATATTCGATTCTTTAATATTGGGAGGTTAGCGTGAAGTTGGCCCCCCAAAATTTAAATTTCGTATAACTTTTGAACTAAGGGTGAACAAACGAAAATTCCGACGGAGCAATCGTAAGCAAACGATGAGCAAACGAATGCAAAAAAAAATATTCGATTCTTTAATATTGGGGGGTTAGCGTGAAGTTGGCCCCCAAAATTTAAATTTCATATAACTTTTGAATTAAGGGTGAGCAAACGAAAATTCCGACGGAGCAATCGTGAGCAAACGAATGCAAAAAAAAAAATATTCGATTCTTTAATATTGGGGGGTTAGCGTGAAGTTGGCCCCCCAAAATTTAAATTTCGTATAACTTTTGAACCAAGGGTGAACAAACGAAAATTCCGACGGAGCAATCGTGAGCAAACGATGAGCAAACGAATGCAAAAAAAAAATATTCGATTCTTTAATATTGGGAGGTTAGCGTGAAGTTGGCCCCCCGAAATTTAAATTTCGTATAACTTTTGAACCAAGGGTGAACAAACGAAAATTCCGACGGAGCAATCGTGAGCAAACGATGAGCAAACGAATGCAAAAAAAAAATATTCGATTCTTTAATATTGGGGGGTTAGCGTGAAGTTGGCCCCCCGAAATTTAAATTTCGTATAACTTTTGAACCAAGGGTGAACAAACGAAAATTCCGACGGAGCAATCGTGAGCAAACGATGAGCAAACGAATGCAAAAAAAATATTCGATTTTTTAATATTGGGGGGCCAGCTTCACACGTGTATTCATAAAAAGATAAGATATAATTCGCAAACATTAAAATGAAAACTTCAACATTGCTAAATATTCCCTGTCATAACTTTGTCCTGATTTGCGGGCAACATTTCATGATTTTCCTTGGTGTTTTAAATAATATTTTGAATTTTTTGGATTTTCGTTCTTTTAGGAACTATTAAATATTTTATTGAGGGAGTAGTTTAACATAGCAAGGTAAATTACTATTGATATTACTGGCACTTATACTTGTATTTAATTGTTAAGTAGTATTTTAAAACTGCGTAGATGTGAAATAGACTAGTCTCGGTATCGTCCGAAACACTAAAAATTGATCAATTGATTACATTTTATAAATGTAATATCTCTAGTAGGCATTACATTTATAAAATAACTGACATACTCACCAATATGTTGATGCAACACGCGGTACATAATATTTGTATTATTTCCTAGTATATTCATTTTATATTAAATTAATACAAAGGTATATTTAGGTAGACCGTTTAGGACATGCAAATTGTATTAAATTTAATATCAATTTTCCAACTGAATATTATTTAACAACGTAGTTTTGTAATTGCATTGTAAATCTAACATAAACTGCATTTCGAAAAGTAAGGTATTAATTCTATTTTTTTTTGTTCTCTAATATATTCAATTCTAAATCGCATTCTCAGCTTTAACGCGATATTTCTAGTCCTGTATTCTACTAAGAATGAATTTCTCATGAAAGTTATTTGAATATCAATTTAACATTTCGAAGAAAGAACATCGGAAGTGCATTGACTTCAGGAAACTTGGAAGCATCCGCAGATACTCCACGTACCGAACAGACAGCTCTCGCGGAGATTGCAGTAACATTTAATAAAGAGCCGTGATGTATCTGCTTCGGGTTATCAATCAGCAGTAATTGCACTCAGACTATGGAAATATTGATAACGCGCGATAGAGAGATAGAAATCTTATTATAATCGTGGTATGCGTCGGCCATATACACGAGAAAATTTACATTCAATGTCACAATTTTCGACGCTGCATTATCATGCCACACATTTCGGTATTATCCCTTTTTTTCTCCCCACGTTAACATCTCGCATTCGTGATGCAGGGGACTCAAAGTGGGCATTAATTAAAGGTCTAGCATGCAGCAGGTGTCATGATAATTCCTTCGAATTGGTCGCGACGGGACTCATTATGTAAAGCTATGCAACGTTCGATCGTGCGTAATCACACGCGTCGCACAGAATTATTTATCCAACTGTCAATAGTGTTGTCCTCGTACATACACGGTGACACAAACCGTTAACATAATTTATCACGCGTGGATTAGGTGCATTAAGGATGCGCGGTGATTGCACGAAGCAGAGTTTGCTGCTTTCCTTTTTTAAGACGCTATTGATGCATTAATCTCTCTCGAGGGGAGATTTAACTTTAATGCAGTCGTGGAAACGTAACGTCAATTGCAATGTTGATACATTGTCGATATGACATGTGACAGTCGTTTGATTCGCCTGTCATGCCAATATTGACGGCCAATTATCCCCGCGTCATAGTTACGTGTCTCGAATTGTTTCAATACAAATATATCACACTAATAATAATAATAAATTATCTCAACGTTTAAATAACTAGTATCTGCGAGATATATATATATATATATATACTTCAATCACACATGATATCGCAAAAAAGATAACGTCATACGATTACGTAAAAAAACTGATACTGCTTTTGAAGGTAATATACACAAGCTGTAATATAATATAAACTATAAACTAAAGTATCACATTATATATGAAAAAAAATTATATGAAACGAAAAGAAAATTTGTTCAATATAAACAGCTGGAAAATTTGTGTTTTTAACACATTTTACAGATCTCAAACGGTCTATCTAAATTTTAATTTAATATCATGAGATGAATTAATATGTTACAAAGTAACATAAATATTGTGTAAAAAATTAATACTAAAAATGTAACATTAACACAATTTGTAAGCAAATTTCTTCAATAAAATTAACAACTATAATATACTAAATTAATTAAAATTTTCATTTTTTTATCTTGGAATTTACATTTTAAAATACATTATTTTTGCGTTATTTGTTGACACACTCATAAAGTGTGATATTTTAGCACTAAAAAATGTTGAATATTAGTTCGACATAAAATATTCAGATAACACAATTAAATGTTAAATTAACACTCGGGTATGTTTATAAATATTCAACACAAAAATTTTAACAAAAGCCGGTTTTAACACAAATATAAAATATTTTTTAATGTATGTGTATGCGTAAAGACGTTCTTCATATTATAATAAAATCAGAAAAGGTTAGCGAATATGCGTTTCGACTCGTCGCAAAAGGAACAAAGCATAAAAGTCACGGAACGTTAAAAATAATTTCGAGCCCACTGTCCTTTAAAAAGCGAGTGAAGAGTCAACGTTGTGAAATACGACCGTGGTTGAGTATCACTCGTTATATCGCGTCACACAAAAGGTTAACGTACGTGCGGGACTCATGGTGCGATGACCCAGAGAGTTAACCCAAAGTTAACCGAGGGCAATTTCAGAATTGGTCCAGGGTTAACCCTTGTCTCCGGGAAATAAATAAATCATCGTAAGTGGAATCTAGTCCGCGCGTAAATGAGCCAATGCAATTTTCTAACTATTATCTTTTAATGTAGATTAACTTCCGCCAGAAATGAACAAGATGGGCATAAAAAGTTTAAGAAGCAAGAGAGAATCAAGTAGAATTTTCACATTCCAAAAGTTTTTACTTTTCAAACAAATAACATTGATGAAGCAAAATTTGCTAAAATGCCTTTCTAAAAGAATATTGTTAATTTTCAGATTCTCCGTTCGTTAATAATTAATAATTAAAACAAAATTTAATCCTAGTATGGTATTCATGGGTTCAACGTGTGTGATTTTTTGCATTGCTTTAACATTTTTATAATATAATTTGAAACCCGGATTAAATTTAAACAGTTTAGAATTTTTTTCCAAAGTAGTTATTTTTTGCGAATGTTTCCAATAACATTTCTTGGAAGCATTGTAATTAATTGAAAATAAAATATTATTTATTTGATTCATATTCATTTATCTTTGTTTAACTTTGAGGTATAAATTTCACACGTTTTGAGCTAAAAAATACGTATTTAGTCCAGCGATATAGCGTGACAAACAAAGTTGCAGAGTCTCACAAATACTAGTGTTAGCGAGAAGGTAACCAAAAATAACAATACCATACTAGGGTTAAAAGGATTCAAATGTAAAATTATATCCGTGATTCTTTGTGTTGGAAAGAAATTAAAATCAGAAAATTTCTGTATAAGAGAAAGATTATTTACTTCTTCCTTAAGTCTATTCTCTTTCTATTTTTTGCATGCTAAAATTACATAATTAATAACCTAGTAATGTAATCAATTGTTTATATTAATATAAGATAATGTTATACTTTGAAACAATTCTGATAGACCAATATACACAAATACTGTATTTTTATATTGAATGAAGTAAGATTGAGTTCCTTATAAATGCTTAGATTGCAGTCATATTTAATGAGGTATTTGCCCACGGGTCTGTTCAATGTAGCGTGATATAATAAATAATGTATTCTTGGCAATAGGCCGAGATTATGTTCACTTGCCTTTTCGATGGCTTCCAGCGCCGCTTCAGCACTCCCAGCATGAGTAAACCGACGAAGACGACGCCTGAGCGCCAACGGGCCTCCGACTCGCAGCTACGTATCAAGCACCACTATACCAGCACTACAACCGACCACCACCGGAATCACACAACCACCAGACAACCTCGTCAATCTTCCCCGAGGGATTCCTTCTCGATCGGCCGCACACGAGTCACACCATGATCTCCACCGAATGAGAGTTCCTTTTTCCGCGCGCGGTCTTCAGTCTTTCACGTCACGATGATCGATCAATTTTCCGATGATCGACGCTCGCCGATTAGATGAATCGTCGTCGTTTACTCTTCACGGAATCACTTTCAGTCACGGCACGGTGGATTGCGTTCTGCGCTTTTCAAGCAGCTTCTTGTCATCCTCATTACTGCATGCCCTTATTTGCCGGACATCTTCAATCAGAAAAATAACAACCTTTGAAATTGCAGAAATGTGGACATTAATGCACGTGCTGAATATTTGAAATATATTGATAACAAAAACTGTTTACACAAAAAAACACAAAGTGACAATTAACTATTACTTTCAATAAATTTTTTAATTATTTAAGATATTTTAAATATCTTACAATTAGTATTTAATATAACCTAATGTAATTTTATGTTCTTATTAATATTTTTTTTTTGTTATATACATAAAATGTACAGATATTGATGTACTTTTCATACTAAATGTTTGATATATATCGATAACAAAGCAGTTTACATGAAAAAAAGACAAAGTAATGATTAATCCTAACTGCCATAAATTTTTGAATTATTTAAAATATTTTATATATCGTAATAATATTTAATATAATACAACTTAACATAACATAATTGCATGAATACATAACTTCATATGCCCACTTCACATAATGTAAGTACATTTTATATTCTTATTAATATTTCTTTGTTAAATATAAAATGTATATACTTAATCCATTAATTAAATTTATAAGAAATTTATCACACGCGATTGCCGATCGTGAAATGTAAATAAATTGCAGATATAACTGCAGCTTGATATCATATCGCAGTGTAGTCTGTAAGGAATATTGTTTCTAGCAAGAGATAAATTTTACCCGATGCTTTACGGCGTATTGTTCCGTTGATGAAGTTCAATAACAGGTAACAATTATTCCGATACGTGTAACTGTTAAATATACAATTTGCATCAAATGTTACGTGAGAACAACGATTCACTTTTTCCGAATTAGAGTGTGCGATTTTACGACGCGAGCACAAATTCACACAGTACGTTGCGCAATACGGTCGCAAAGATTCTATTCGCCATTCACAAAGGATCTCATAAATAATAAAGCACGTCGCTCGACAAATATTTATCCCGCTTCCGTACTCGTGGAATAATTTATCACCCTTCGAGAGAGCCTTAGTGGCGTCGCCGTGCTGTTGCGAAGGGAAATTTGATCAGTAATTCAAACGCTAACTCGAAATCCTAGGTTTAAATACTATGCTTTAAATTTAAACACCGATATGTGCTTTTATTCTCTGAATATGAGGAATCGGTTTTTACATCGTAGTTTAATTGATCGCCGAAAATTAAGCTGCCGCATCGCGCGGAGACCAATGATTAAAGATCGCATAATAAATCACGACCCTCTAATTAAGAAGATAATTAATCGACAGCGTTCCAAGGAGACGCGCGCCTCTTTTGTCGGCTCTGGCAAAAAAAATTGATCTTCCTCACAAAACCGCCGCCTTTTTCTCCGGATGAAAAGTAACGGCATTCGTTTTTTCAAACTGGTTATTAGCTCCATTAATTTATTTACCTTACGAATCGTAAAAATTGCTGTTACTTTACGGCGTGCACGAGAAACAGGTGCTATTAGTAAAAGAAACCGTAATTAACTGTCTTAATAGCGTGCTATATTGCTCGAAAGAATTTAACTCGAATTTTAAATCCGATCTTTATAAAGAATTTCTTAAGAAAAGAATTACGTGAAAATTTGAAAAAAATTAGATATTTTAGATCATTGGATCTTCGAATATTTATCATAATTTTTCGTTCTGAAAAATAAATAAGTTCCCAAAAAAATTTAATTCGAATTTTAATTCTATGTTTAAGCAGTTTCTTAATTAAAGTATATACTCTAGGACTCTATAGGGAATTTGAAACAAATTTAGATTAAACAAAATTGGATTTCCGAATATTTTTCACAGTAATTTTTCGCTTTGAAAGATAGATGGTTGCTTGAAAGAATTTAATTTGAATTTTAATGTGATGTTTAAACAGTTTCTTAATTACCTGAACATTTAAAAAATTTAGATGAAACAAAATTGGATCTTCGAATATTTATCACAAGAATTTTTCGCTTTGAAAAATAGACGCTCAAAAGAATTTAATTTAAATTCTTAATTGCTTGAAAATTTGGAAAATTCAGATCATTGGATCTTTTCGAATAATTCTCAAAGTAATTTTTCGCTTTGAAAAATAGATACTTGCTCAAATGCCTGTTAAATTCCTACAGCATCCAGATATGAAAATTCATAATATTTCAAAAAATAAGTGTAAAATAAGTATCCATTAAGATGTTGTTTTACATACCTAATAAAGGAAAGTTAATAAGAGTGATTGTACATTCTGCATGTATATAAGAGCAATGCAAACGTTGATTTCCGATCCTTCTAGGAAATAACGTTTAGGCCGGTATTAGAATGACCTTGATTTGCTTTCTGAGATTATTGGTTTGCGAGCAATCACGATCAATGCGGCTGAACATCCAATTGCCGCAAAATTGCATAACCAGTGCTCAAAGGCTATTTCGGGCTTAACCGCATCGTGCGCGAGAAGGGCAAAGTAGAAGCGGTCAAATCGATATTTTATTTGCTGTGCATTTAAATTACGTTGACAATGAGCATAAGGGCACGAGCCGTGATGCACGAATGCAAATAATAATTCTACCGGTGGATAGATATTGAAAGGATATCATGTGGAATATTAATGGCATCTCGAAAAATCATTGTATAATTCAAATCGTATTTGGGAAAACGCAAACGCGAGCAATACATCGTAAATATTTATATTTCATCGGAAAACAAATTGCATTTCAAATTATTTAAAAATTAATATCGGTATATCTTTTTGCGAGAAAAAGATAGACATTCTCCTGGACAATAAAAATCGTCTTGCGCAAATTCTAGCAAAAACAAAATGGGCCATGTTCTATTATTGAGATATTGACTTTCTAATTTAGCGAATTGACTTGTCACCAGTTATTGCATTCTGATTAACAGTCTGAACGAATTTCCGTTTAATGAATGTGAATTTAATTTAATTGCTCCACGACACACATCCGAAGATTATTTTTAGAAAAAATTCTAAGTCCGTAAATGGAAAATGCTGTCGGAGTAATATTTTCATTAATTAAACATAAATTCTTAAACGGAAAATCACTCTGCTGTTAATATTATATAATTTATTAATTACAAAAAAGATATCAATATATTCTGGCATAGCCCGTAAAACGTTCCATAATCTATCATTATTAGATGCCACATATATCCATCATTGATCTTTATTTCTACTAATATAAATAAACTTTGATCTTGGCTTATTTGCTCTCTGGTGTCTTTCTAATTCTTAAAACTGGGAAAAGGTAAAAAATAAAGCTAAACAAGACTACATTAAAAGAAAAAAATGATTGCTATTAGCATAATTTTTGTGCCAATTATATATAAATTAAAATTACATACATATCCTTTATAAAATTATAAAGTTATTATCACTAACATTATAGTAATAATAACTGTGAAAATGGAGCTCTTAATCATAATTATTTGCATTGTAATCACAAACGTTTTTTTCTCAATGTAAATTAATCTACGTTGGAAAAGTAGACATGAATGAAGACAAAAACCAATACAGTGTAATTATTGTATTGGGCTTTGAAAATACATCGAATTTAGCTAAATTAATTCAAAATGACCATCGAATTAACCAACCGAATATTCACCGATTATGCCATTGCAACAGTCTATATAATTACACTGTAAGTAAAAAGACGACCATTGTAATTAAAAAGCTCTACTTACTTTATCACATCGCTACTCAAGAATTCGGACGAGTTATCATTCAAATACTCCAATTTCGCGCAAAAGTAAAATACCTTCTTGTCACGATACGTGCATGTTTAATCCCGTTATGCATGTTATTAAGGTTGCGTTCGGTTTGGACATTCACGCGCTATAATCATTCGTTTTTTATCATTATACATATACAGAAGGAAGATAGAATAAAATTTACAGTACCTAAGCGCCCAAACCAAATGCAGCCTAAAAAAAAAAAGCCAGGGTTACACTACTATTAGAGCCTGAGAGGGATTGCAAATTAGAAATTAAAATTTGATTAGTCAGATAATTTTAATTTTAATCCGTTTCGTTCTGATTGATTGAACTCTCTTCAATTCGCAACCCTCAATCTCCAATTGATGTGTAGCTTACGTAATGTGGGCTTAAAACTCGGACGATCGCGGCGGTTTTCAGGGCTATGTTCAGATTTTTATTTAAATTATCACCCAAATATTATTTTGTCCTTATTATTCACCAAATGCTAAACAAAAATAAAAAGGGTGGCATGCATATGAGTGAAAATCTGAACGCGTCTCAGAAGGTTCTCCGACGCAGGGATGCGTCGCGGTGCAAATAGCTTGCTCGCATCTCGCTCGATCCACGTTGATTTCTTCCCGTGTATCTGATCGACGAGACGGCAATTAACCGAAAGTCACGTAATATCGTTGAACTTTCCGTGCTCCGCTTCGTATCGGTCGAGCCACCGCGCGAAGTTAACCGCGAGAAGCGCGAAAAACGCCGGCGCCATTAAAATTTTTAAACGCGGAAACTCCCTCGTTCGCATCGGAATAGTCGAACCACCGATCAAAAGTTATTACTTACAGATAATCGAATAATACTTGTATCCACCAACGTAGATTACTTTAATCTCGATTCAACTTACTTTTTACCTTTTTCTAATTCTTAGAACTGGAGTAAATTGAACCGAGATTAAAGTTAGTCTACAAAAAAATGGGCATGAGCCTCCGGATAAGAGTTTATTTTTTATTTCTTCATTTTATTGCTGCATTATGCACTAGAACTTTTCTTCTCGCTTTGTCAAATATCAAATATATCTAGATCAGTTTTTATAACTAAACTGATATCTTTGTACTTAAAGTGAAATAGGTATATATCACGAGGCACAATGTTACACATGATCATTTATTCAACCATAAAACTAGACCTGAGATTTGAAGCCAGCCCTCCCATCATTGAAAAAGTTCAAGAAGAAGAAATTGATCAAGAGTCGCGGTTCGCGCCTCCGAGAACGAGCCGGCTCTCCGGACACCCAGGATCGCAGGACGATCAATAATCGCGCGCGCGCGAGTTCGAAACTGGAGCATCGCGCGCGTCGCGAAAGACGATCTCGGAGCCTCCTCCCCGTTAAGTCGCCCGAAGAGATCCGCGGGCGATTAACAGTCCATCACGTGACCCTTTTTCGGGGGGGAAAAAAGAAAAAAAAACTTTAGGCAAAGAGTAATCGCGTAACGATACGAGCCACGAGCAATGTATCAGTAGTGGGAGCGGAGATATCGATCGGTTTACTCACCTCATTTTCCGCCGGTTCCGGGTCCAAGGGCAGCTTCCGGCCTCCAATACCACTTCACGAAACGAAAAGGCACGACGCGATCGACGATCCCGCTGCTCTCGACACGATCGTCTTCCTACGCATCTCGATGCCCACGGAAACAACGTACGTGTGCGTGCGTGTGGAATATATACGACGAGACCCGTTTCTCGAAATTCGACCCGGTGACCGCGATTCTGCGCGACGTACGAACGAACGGACGGACGGACGGAGAGGCGAACAGGCAGACGTGATCGCGGGAGGCGTACGATCCGCACGATGCCACGGACGCCACGATAGGATGTACGAAGACGCGCGCGAGAACGTTCAACGCACTTGCCCGCGACGAGGAACGAGTTAACAGTTCAGACAGTTGATACTCGCGCGCACACACGGACGACGGGCGTCACGGACTTGTCGCGCGCGGAACCGAATTCGAACTGAGCCGTGAGCAACGAGAGACAGAGACGACACGCATCGCGCGCCGTTCTCATCCCCTCTACGCCGCCAGCGCGCCCCCCTCCCGCCGCGCCGGCGCCAGCGCTGTCTCTCTCCCACTACGCGCACGCTCACAGGTGCGGCGAGGAACCACCGCGGACGGCCGAGCGTCGAGCGAATTCCGAGAAATACATACGTGCTCGACGTAATTCCCCATTTCCGAGTATCCACCGACCACTTCGTGCTTTTTTGCTGTTAATGTTTTGGGTAAGTGTTTAGGAGCTTCACCTCCCGATCTTAATAAAATTAGTCTCATTCGACGTATTTTTGCATGAAATTGACAAATTTGTGTTCTTCTCTCTCTCTTCAAAAAAGTGTCGCTCCGTTTCGCGAACGGAGATATTAATTGTTAAAGTTGACTAAGATATTCATTGCTTAGGAAATCTGCCACATTAATAGCATAGAAAGTTATACAAATTCTCTGCTTTATAAAGACAAATTCTCTGCTTTAAAATACAAATTCACTGCTTTACAAACACAAATTTACCACTTTAAAAACACAAATGTCCAAAGTAGAATTTAAGTAACGAGATTTTAAGTAACGAAACGCCGAAAAAGAAATATATGCGAGTGCTCGGAAATAAGAAAGAAAGATATAGAGATATTCTTATATAGATATAAAAAATGATTTTATATTATAACGTCTAATACATTTTTTTATATACTTTTAACATAGAAAATACATTAATTGCTTTTTAATTAAGTTAATTAAGTTAAATTAATTAATGGGTCGATTCTAAACAAAATCATACGGCTTTTCGTAACATATTTTTGTAAAACTAATAAGAATTTACAAATGCTTTAACTTTACATATCTTATTTATATAGACAGCTTCTTGCCAGCCATAAGATTTACAAAAAATCGTAAATATTTGCGAATAATTATACGCATAGACATCAGTCATAAATTTTTACAAATTTTATGAGAACAAGTACGAGTCTTATACGATTATGCTTATAATTTACCCATTAGTTAATTAATTTAACTTAATTAAATAATTAAAAGCAATTAATGTGTATTAATATCTATATTAAAAATATGTATAAAAGATATATATTAAAAATGTTGTCATATAACATTGAAATATCTATATCAGAGCTGAGATTTAGTTGCAATATTTCGGCTTGATTTCGTTGGCGATGCCCGCTGTCCCCCTCTTGCCGCGCATTGCCTAGCAACGAATCGTCGGATGCTTGTAAACAACTCGCGTACAGGCCGCAGCACAAATTTTTGCATAACGCATAATACATAGTGCATAGTGGAATCACGAAATTCTTCTTTTCCATTGAATGAGAGGAAAGGAAAGCTTCTGATTAGTTGATTCGCTTATGCACTATGCGTTATGCGTTATGCAAAAGTTTGTGTCTGGGCTCTTACCG
>NW_017296070.1:238308-382975 GCF_001594075.2 Trachymyrmex cornetzi
CCATTCGTATAGTATAGTTAATAGTAGGAACGCTCCTGAGATGAAGCGGTACGCGCGTTGTTTATAAAGCATCAGACGATTCGTTGTTAGGCAATGCGCAGCAAGAGGGGAACAGTGGGTGTCGCCGACGAAATCGAGCCGAAATGTGCAACTAAATCCCAGCTCTGATCTATATCAATGTTTAATACATACAGTATACCTACTTTATCCTAGAGATCTTCCTCTGCGAGCATTCTCAGGACGTTGGGACGTTTTCAAGAGACATTCTTCAGAATGTCCCTTGGACGTATATCTGTGTCATATGGGAAATAAAATAGACGTTCCGCAATCTCTCTTTTCTTTTCCTTTTGTTTCTTTTTCTCAAGATCCTCTTTATTCCTATGTTATCGAGGATTAGCTTTTAGTGTAGGCGTCATCGCGATTTTTTGAAAACTCACATATATCTTTACGTAGGTAGTTTTTTTTTATTTCTGCGTACTCTAATATAAATGTATGGAAATGTATCATAAAATTATGACAAGTATTTCAATTTTTTATATAATTTTATATAATATTTTAAGTATCTATTTAAAATAATTTATGAAAAATTACATTGCGATGCAGAGATTAGTTGTTCTCTCTATAAAATATTTATCTCTTCTAGATCTTTATATCCAATCTCTGAATTGCAATAAAACTTTCCATAAATCATTTTGAATACTTAAAATATTTATACGAAAAAATTTGAATTTTTTGTCATTGTTGCACCACAAATTTGCACAACAAATTAATATTATAACTATCTAAATCAAAAAAAGAAATTTTTCTGCCATGTCCTGTTTGAGTTATAAGTATTTTGACAATCAACCCTATACTACAATCAGCCGGTCCCAACATTTATATAGACGGGAGCACAGACTTTTGCATAACGCATAAGTTTTGCGTAATTCACATAATATGTAAGAGAATGAACTAATCAGAAGTCTTTATTTTATAGAAAGGAAAGAATTTGATTGGTTGATTCTCTTGTGCATTATGCAAAAGTCTACGCTGCTGCCCTTGTTTATATAATATTCATTATTCCATACAGACCAATAGAAGTGCATTACAAATCGGAGGCCAAAGTTTAACGTGAAATTGCGTACGTTGATCAAAAGCAAGATTCTTCTACTCCAGTCTTACATTACGCGATTAGACACGGTATTATTAGCTGAATTACTCACACCTTGTGCTTGGAATATCTGAATATCTAACGCGCGAAATTTATTGAACTCCAACGCGCATTAATCCAATATACCAGGTAACACACACGGCTCCTAAAACGGCTTTGACTCGAACGCTTCCGCGATTCTTCTTTTTTTCGGACACCGTAAAGTTGCTTTGGCAAAGGTTACCTTATCACGAGCACGATCTTCACCAATGCATTCATCGTGCCATAACATAACTCGCCGACAAAAAAAATTAATCCCGAACAAATCGCATGTTAAAATTGTAAGTTTCCAATGGTTTCCCATCGATTAGCAACTTAAGAGAAATATTTGCTCGTGGATTTTTTAATAATCGTATCATTATGAATAATCTTGACTTCTTATCAATAGGGGTTTTGGAATTTTGCCTCATTGCGAGACGTACACATGCAGAATACAGTTTGGGCATTCTCTTGCCAGTAAAGTACTTGATATATTTTCATATAATCTTGTGCTATTTATGGAAATTTTATTATTAAAATATAGCTCCTTCGTGGCTGCGGTATGATTGTATAATATCACTGAAAGCGTCAGACGATAAGATAAGATAGCCAACGTATGCCGTACTCTCTCTTGTATGATTACAATAAAAATTATCTGGTCAAAGCTCTTTGCGAAACTGCGTGAGATATGGCACTGAATTAGAGTCATATCTCATTAAAGTGTGTACAATGCAAAATAAATATTTTTACATTTAATTATTTTATTAATGGTTGCGTTCAGCAGATAAAGCAGTCTTGTAACTAAAGTTCTTTTATATAATTGATCTTGCCCAGTACCTCACTGGATCAAAATGTACAGGGTAGTCCAACAGTGAACCAGTAGTACACTATGAACCATTGCGATATTTCATAAATGCGACGTTACAGATTGTTACCAGATTGTTATCATGCAGCGAACTCGCATTTGAACCCTTCCTCGACTTTTCAGTCAACTGGCAGATCGCGCCAAGAATATCACATTTTAAGAATTTTGGGTCACAAAGTAAGTTTTTTTATGTTTTTGTTGTTATACCTATTATTTTTTTCATTGTGTATTAATTTTGTGTGCACATTTGGCTTTATTATTCTGTAAGTAACTTTCTTCTGTTGTATTATTTTACCGCATTATTTTGAAGATTATCATGAAAAAGATTAGGTGGTCTACAATGAATCATTTTAATGTAGTGAACAATGGTTCATTGTAGACCACATAACCTTTTTTACGATAACCTTCAAAATAAAACGAAAGAATCTGGTAGAAAAACGCGATCAGCCTTCATAAATCCTTATCATCTTATAATTATCTATTTTCTAAATAAACATTTTAAAATATAGTAAAACTAAAATAATCCCAACAATTCGCAGTATAAAACATGTAGTTCATTATTAAAAATAGCATGGTTCATTGTGTACACACTTCTTGTACACAATGAACCACTTCTTGTTTTTTTAAATAATCGAAATTGTGGCTAAACTTAAAAAGTAGCTTAAGAGTTATTATTTACAGTATTATGTAACCAACTAAATTCATGAACTATATGTTAATAAAACTTAGATCTTCAACTCAATAATTGAGAAAAATATAAACCTTTGAAATTTACATGGTTCATTGTTGGACCACTTTTACCCTAAATCAATCATATTGAAGAATTTTACATCAGTTGTAAATCTGCTTTCTCTGCTTAACGCAATTATTGTATTATTATCATATTATCGTTGACTGCACTGATAAATTGTAATGTAAGTTTACATCGCGGTATATAACCAATATAAACTTATGCGGTTAAACCGACACGACGTGAGAATTTCGACGGGACTGAAACTGACTCGCACGTAATTGCAAATGGTTGCTTCTTTTAAGCAGTTCTTACGACTGCATCAATTTGTTGGACATGTCGGTGGCCGTTTGTCACGTGACGCAAAATTAATTTAAATGCGACACATACACTGTGCTACAAAGGCGGCGTACGCCTCTCGGACATTTAACATCTGTCCAACCCATGCATATGTACGTGCTTACGCAGTTATGCAAATTCATATATTTATCTCTTGTGGTATCCGTTTCAAACGCGGGACGGCGAAATCGCGGGCGAATATCGGAATTAACGTATTCGTAATGTATACAACTTATGGCAGTAATCAGATAAAAATATAAGACACATCCACATGCTGTATTTTGAATATCTATTTATGGAAATCTATAATTATAGATACTATGTATAATTACATTGTAGGAGAATACATGTATGAAGGTATTTATAACAAATAGTTTAATAGATAGATCTGTTATAAATCATTATAACGTAATTAAAAAATTCTTTGGATAAATTTCCGAAAATCGAAACCCTCCGATTTCTATAAAACTTTACAACAAGCATCATTTTAGGTCAAAATGAAAGCCCTTAAAGGGATTTTTAGCGACTTCCAAAAAAAAACTATTTTTTAAAATAAAGTAGTAAAATGAATAAATATTCGCGCGCTCTTCGCATGAAAATCGTGCTCCCCTAAGCAAGGGGGAGGAGAGAGAGAGGTAGAGTGAGAGAGGAAAGTCGTGCGCCCCTTGACAGGGAGACTTGGGGTGATACAATAAAATTGATAATTTCATCATTAATATAAATACAATATGCATTTTGTTATTTGATTTTTAAAAATAGCTTTTTCATAGCAGTTGCCAAAAATCCCTTTAAGGGCTTCCTTAACTTAAAATGAAGGTTTTTACAAAATTTCATCGAGAAATCGGAAAGATTCAGTTTTCAGCAGTGCATATCTAATTCTTTTACAATAATTTAAATATGTTTTTCGCGGTCTTCTCAAAAAAGAAATAACGTAGTTTATTATAATTTATTATAAACTATTTTCTAGCAAATATATAAAACAATACCGTAGAAAAAATATAACATTTAATTAAAAGAAAATGTCTTTTATTTAATGTTTTTTATATCTTGAATAGGTCACATTTTGATATACATATGAATTTTATTGAGCACCAAGATCCACTTTGACTGAAAATACGATTATTTCTTTTAATTTATTTATTCTTATCAATCCAATTTCTACATATAGTTGTTTATATACGTCTCCTTGAAAAATGACATTTTTTCACTAGTTATTATGATAAATATTTCCATATGCCTCAATAATCAAATTGGTATGACGCCCCTTTTTTAGAGAGTCGGGAGTTTCAAGTCCAAATTCTGGTTCAGCTGATATTTTTCGTATAAATAAATTCTTTGCAAATTTTTAAAATGCTTATTATTTATTTACGGTTTTTCACTACATTAACATCTTTCGAACAGGATGCCAAATTCAGCATCAAATTATTAAATTGCTTATCAATTTAATTTGTGATATTACCGTAGTAGTTCGATTGCGTTTATAAGTTCGAAAAATCATTTCGGCGCACAGTTCAAATAACTATACATATTTAGAATATAAATTCACATAGAAATTATTTAAAAAGCTCGTTTAAGGCAAAGCTTTAAAACTATCTTATAAGTACTATTTTAATATGTTATGAACCAATCAGAGAGCCGCATCAGCATCTTAAAATGTTACTTAAGACGATTTTAAATTAGAACGGGCTATATGAATACTGGCCTAAATGAGGTCTAGTCTCACGAGGTTAAATCTCCGCGTACCATCTAAATTCGTATGCTGACATCGAGTCTAGTCTCCGCTGTAGTTAATCGCGCGCAACGGTGTGCCGATTATCTAAAGTCTAAACCCTAGAATTACTTACCCCCGATTCTCGTTCGCATTCTCGGGACTCGGCCGAGTTCGAGGCGTTCAAGCACAGCTGAGCTGGCGTGAATGTGCATCGATTTTTCCCTTGTTCCCAGTGCAACGAGGAAACCGTTCCGCAGCATCCTGCATGCAGACGCGTGCACCACGGCTCCACCAATGCCGGCACTTGCCAGCATCCTTTTCCATCGATTTCGTCTCAATTCCGCGTGCTTCGTCAAGCGGAAGAGTTAAAACGGGTATCGTTCTCCTGAAAATGTTGGCAACAAAAAGAACGTGCTCGCTTGCAACGCAAAAGAGATCGCCGGAAAAGAAATAATTAAAAAAAGAATATTTTTATTATTTGTTGTATTCTTTCTGCTTCTAATTAAGTGATAATTATTAATCTGAAAAGTTAAACTGGAAGAAGTAGGTTTTTATGGAAATAAAAATTCTCTCTTTTTTAAAACGCATGTGACTAACGTAAAATTTATAATTCGTATTTCTCGAAGAATGTTGATATGAAATTAATTTAGTAGATAACAATTCAGTACGTAATGTGTGTCAAAAGTTCCAGAACGGCTAATTATTTTAGAAAGTATTGGTTTATTGGAAAAATATTTTATACAAAAATTGTAGGGTTTCAACAAATGCATCAAATAACGATAGCTATTTAGCTATTTAGATAGTGTTGTAAGAATGTAATGCAGAATCGATAAAATTTGTTAAATAATTAATTTTATAACAAGTACATTTTTGTTAGTGCATTGTTTTCAGAATTATTCATATACTGTGTAATAATTGAAATTTTCCGATGCGATCGCACTACGAAGTCTTTTAGGAAAAAAGAGAGAATATTTTCTTATTGGGAGGATAGAAAGGATAGATCAAAGAATTCGGGGTCAAGTTCAACCCGCATAAATGATGGACCGAAAAATGCTGCAGGTGAACGTATAACCGGCGACGTTAACGACTGTAGCCAAGACTGGTTTATCAAGATTTCATGGTCCTGCGTACAAATAGTCCCTGCAGGACATACGCGAGCGTCAAGAGTGAAAGAAATCGAACGGATCGAATGCTGGTTGTGAACCCATCATTGAAACTGATCGCTCCACGCGGGAGGTGCGCCACTCCTTGTGTCTTATTCATAAACGATCATCTACTTTCGAACATCGCACATATTCAATAGCCCACCTGTGGACTCAAAGTAACACCGTGAAATTGTAATTACGAATTGTAACTGTAAATCCCGAAGCATATTACGCAATATTTTTTTACTCTTAAAGCATTAATTGTAGGGCGATATTCATAGTTTGATAGTATACGTATGTTAAAAATTCGTGTTCTTTTAATTTTGAAAAATTAATGTATTTCTGAACAGTAAATATTCTGAACATTGAATATCAGTAAAATTAAAAAGAAGAGAGATTGGGAGTTCTACCGATTATACATATATATATTATTTTATTTGGATTCCAAATAAAATGTATAATATCAATGTATTTTTGTTTTTGTTTCTTTTAAGGGGTTGCTGGTGCCGCCTGTATTACCGATAAAACTAGCGTTTTTAACGTTTTTGTTTCTATCGGATTTCTTCGTAATGATTTCACAGAATAAAGATTTCTTTTCCACGATTAAAATGTACACGCTAATATATTTGTTGCTGGTGTATTTTGTGTTCGAAGCTGAAAAAAAAATTACAGATCGATTCAATAATTTTCACACTAATTTCATATTAACAGTAAGAAGCTGAAATCATAACACAATACTAATATAACATAAAGACATCCCTTATGGAAAAAGACACTGAAAATTAAAAAAAAACACTGAAAATTGAGTGTTAACACCTAATTTTCAGTGTTTTTTTCGAAATTTTCAGTGTCTTTTTCCATAAGGGATGTAATAGAGTAATTGCGGTAAAATTACCCTTACTTCTTCTATTTTTTCTGACTTCTGCGGCGTATTTGCCGGAGTTACCCTATATATAAAGAATAGCATCTCAAATTGATTGTGTTTAAAAAGCCCGAACGTTTCGGCGCACAGTCACATCTGAGACAAATTAAATTCATAAACCAAAAACATTATATTATTCGAAACATCTAACTTTGGCGATCTTTGGCACTTTTTACCATATTTAAATTATATATGATACAAAATAAAATTTCGTTGAAATAATATTTAAATGTCCGTAGTAGTTTAAGAGAAAATATTGCTTTAATATTGAATTCCAATGAAATCAGATTTAGATTTGAATTGATCGAACGACCTTGACGTGTACGTCAGTCATCTTGAGATCGATCGATGTAGGAAAAGGATTGTAGGCAGTAGCATTGTAGGATGCAACAGGAAACCGAAATTGATATTCGGTCTTTTCATTCGTCTTGTCACTTTACAGGGATTCGAGTCTTAGGAGAGGCAAGAATGGAAACAGCATTGAGCATGGGTCCTTTCGAGTTCTTCATTCATCGTCTCACTGAATCCGTACCACCTGGCCCTCCACCTGTGCCTAACCAACTGTTTCTTTGCCAGTACAACCACAGCAAGTCCGGTTTCAATCTCAAATCTCTTTCAGCATTTTATCTCACTAGGTAAGATAGCGAATAAGGTAATATCAATGCACATTTAAAAGCACATGCTGTCCATCCATTCTCCCATATACAAACAATCGAAGTATGTGAGATGATCTCTTTCAACGAGGAAACGTTGAAGTCATCTTTTAGATTTACGTGTATAAATATTCCATACTATATAATTATCTGACAATTATCTTTTTTAAGCAAAAAATTAGAATGTTTGATATAATAATTTCTCAATTTTTGACAAAAAATTCCACAAGTTTGTGACAGACCTTTTCTCATGAATTACAGGAAGATATATCTAAAATTTTTAATTGTAACGTTAATGCACGCGTACGTTAATCAAGTAATAATTAAAGCTATATATATTGCTCCCTTTTTTGCACGTACTTCATAGTGTTAATACGATTTCATGGAAATTAAATGAACATAATAACCCTTTTATCCCTTTGTCGAACAATATCCATTATTACAATATTGCATCATGATTTTATGTTATGCAAGCTTTGAACTTTTCTGTGATCATTTTTAAGATAAGAGAATACAAAGTAAAAAATAAAATTTTTTTACTTGCAATTCTTAAAGACTTATATCGATAATTTTATATTTTATTATTAAAAAATTCTCAAGTACTTTATAATTAAACATTAAGAACATAGAGAATGTGAATATTATAAAAAGTGTTGTTATATTTAAAAAAATAGAAAAATAAATCTTTAGCTCCTAGCTCTTATATGTGCTATATATTCGTATATTTAAAAAAAAATTATCGTAAAGAATAAAATTATAAGTGGTTCCGGCCGGGATCGAACTGGCGACCTTCTGCGTGTAAAGCAGACGTGATAACCGCTACACCACGGAACCTCTACAGCTTTCGGTGCTCGTTATATTCATGATTATTTACCACAATTCTTAATAGATAATTATTATTCTTAAATAATTATATTACTCAATATAAACTTGATTAATTAAATAAAATATAACTATTTTTGTAAATGTTAAGCGACAAAGTCATTTCTAAGACATTAATTTACAATTTTACATGTTACTTGTAACTCGATCGATAAATCATGTGGCTTTCTCTCGCGTCGTATAGATGGCAACTGCGATCTATAAGTACGTATCGTCAAATGTGAATTAAATTTATACGAGAGAGTTCGATACACATTTTCCTTTTTTTAATTTTATAAGTTCAAACCATATATCTTATTTATGATAATAAAAATGTAATAAGAAGACTAAAGGAAGACATCTTTAATAGATATCTTTCATTTATTTAATTTTTATTTTAATATAAACTGTCACGGAGTGCGTTTTTACTGCTTTTTCCATCATTTAAGTTAGCAGAATAAAAATTTTTGATCAGATTTTGATCAGGTTTTGTCATCTTATAAATTACAGGATATTTTCTTACATATTAAAATTTTACTTAGCCATAAACTGAATTAAAGCATTTTCACAAAAATTTACTTTTACGTAATATTTATTTTTATAACAATTTTAATATTTTTTGAATCTTTCTTTCATTACTACATTTTATAAAAAAAAATGCAATAAATTAGCAGCTAAGTGTTTATACTTATACATAATCAAAGCTGTATCTTTTACAAAATTATTTTTCAATGAAATTAAATGTGTATTATCATTGCAAATGTGTGTATAAACGGTTCAGGGTGTTTAGCAAGACACGTATTTAGAATAGCGAACATATAATTTTTTTTCTAGAGTGGAAACATGAAAAGTGAACATTTTTATTATCTTCAATGAGATAAAATTTTCAGTTTTTACGTTTTCTTCTTAAGAAGAAAGTTTTATGATTGCTATTCAACACAAAAACAGTTTAATAAGCGTTTTGCGCTGATTGAATTACACTTTTATCGATTTGTATTGTAATAGAGAACTATTTCTCATAGATCTAAAAATATAATCCAATTAGCGCAAAGTACTTATTAAACTATTATACTTTTTCTACTAAACGCAACCACTTGTAACGCAGTGAATTATTTCTTATTTAACATTGACAAACAACAAGAATAAAATAATTACTGTATTACACTATATCTGTATATTATTTTCGCAAGAATTTTGATTTTATTGATAATACGAAAATGTGTTAAACACATCTAATACAATGAATATGTAACCATAAGTGTATTATATACGCATAAATTATTATTACATAAAATCTATATTTACTACAGCCTACAATCACACATACAACATACATAAATGTTCCTTAAAGTGAGATAAACCGCTTATATGGTATGAAAAAAGTACTTTAATACAAGAGTCCTCGGTAGTATAGTGGTTAGTATCCCCGCCTGTCACGCGGGAGACCGGGGTTCGATTCCCCGCCGGGGAGTTTTTTTTAAATATTTTTTTATGTCATTGTTATGTAACAATTATGTTAATTTTTATGTTCATCTATATAGTAGTTTAATATTTAATAACATAACTTTAATAAATTATTTTAGAAAAAATTATATTAGCATTAAAATATCTAACCAAGATAATACTTGTATCTAATATTAAAAACTTAGACGTTTTGTACATAACGTTTAGAAAAGTTTGTCGCTAAGAAGAGCGATTCTAAATTTAAAGAACAATTTATCATTAAAGGAAATTTAATGCAATTAGTACACTTTATGAATATTTTCAATATTCTAATTTAAATTAGAATACTTTTAGTTTCTTCATTATATATGTATAACATAAAGGCCCAGTTTCTTATTATATGTATGCCTAGTGAACTTGAAATTTAGATTCAACTCACTTTTGATGATGATGTAAAAATTGTGTTTTTCTAGCTATGATTAATAATTATGATTAATAGCTATGATTAATTAAACTAGTAGTTTTGTATAGTGGTAACTTTAAAAGTTACTCACTATAAAATCATCATTTTATGCTATAACAATGCAATATATATATATATAGCTAGAATAATACAATTTTTACATATTATTATTAAATTAAGCCTCATGATAAGTTAATTGAAAAATAAAAAATCAGTTTAAGAAATTAACATTCTGTTAACAACGGAACCGTTAAAGGTAAATATAATTAAATATAAATACATGATGTTAGATTAGATAATTTAGTTTCGCAGAAGATTGCCAAATCATGTGTTACTTATACAAAATATGCACATTATACGTATAATAGGTAAATTAAAAAATATGCCGAATTGATCAATATCTGTATAGCTATTATTGTACATATAGGAAGATGACAATTTACAGCTGGCGATGTGTTGAAGATGAAAGATAAGATAAATATTTGTTGTAGGAATAGATACAACTATATAGCACATAAAAACATACAACCTACATTTTCATTAGACACACATTTATACAAGCACACATTTATGTATAACCACACAAATAAATCAATCCTTTAATAGGAATGAAATATCATATATCATAATACACATGTAATAATATAATAGGTAATATTAACTGTACGTGTATATTACGTTAAAAATATCGTCACAACACACACACCGATTATATTCATAATTATTTTGTTTCTTGGTTACGGTAGGATATTTTCTATATATAATTATGAACTAACTTTCTGTGTGAGGAACACGATTTCTTAAAAAATCTCATTTTGATACACATTGAAAAAAAGGAAGTATTAATATTTTTTAATAATATTATTTTAATAATATTAATCATATATTTTTTTATATTGAAAATGTTTCTAGCTTCCTTCGCAACTACATAAGCAATTAATTACATAATATAAAAGCAAAAGTATATATAATTATAAAATATGCATAATAAATGCAGATATTGAGTAATTATTGAAACTTGATTAAGACTGTTATTTTACTGATTTGAGACGAGCGTAAAAAATATTGCTGAAAATCAGTATGCGATATTAATAAATGAAATGAATAATTAGTTAATGAGATGTGCTTCTTATCCGTCGATGTTGATAAATCTCTTAAACGGTCGAATATAAATCTTTTAGCTTTGTTACTTTTAAGCCGCTAAAAATATTCGTATTTTTATCTCAATGAAACAGCGAATTTTACAGCTTACAATTAGTCTGACGCAACATAAATTATTTAATGGATTTCGTTTCATTTATTGCTTTCTTTTTTTATAGCCGCTGCGAGGCAACAAGCAAGAACAATACCGGCAATCTAAAAAAGAAAAAAATGTGTTTTTTTAATTCAAAATATTGCTATTATAATATTTGATGAACAAATTTAAATACAATTTACATTTTTGTTACAACAAAAAGTTATATGATTCTTAAATTGAAAAACTTTCTTTACATCTATTACTCCTCTTTTACTTAATACCCGTTTAATTTTATTGCAATAAAGTAAAGTGTCAACATAGTGTTGGCTTGATTAAAATATGATAGATATAAACTAAAACTTTACTCGCCTCCACAAAAGCTATTCCAATGCCCACACCAATTAAGACTGTCGCGCTATTTTGAACTCGCATTTCCAACTTGTTAAAGCATCCTTCTTTATTTGCTGTCACGACTTGACAGATCGTCATTGTCTCATCGCAACATGATGGCGGGATGACCCCTACTAGATTTACATTATCAATCCAATCTCTAGCACCATCCACACCGCAACATTGCAACTGTCGTATAAACAGATAAAATAATTATCGATGTATAATCGGACTTTATTAATTAATTTAAAAAGTTGAAACAATTTAATGCTAATTATTTTAAATAATTCATAAATAATTATTTTTTATTTATTATTTTGGCTCAGCGCCAATACTGATTAAAGGTAGAGTGGATCGAATCGAAACGGATTACAAGGCGAATCAGTATAAATTTTGAGAATTAGTCGAAATCTGTCGTTAATTTTTTTTTTTTTTTCAAACGAGTTGTTTCACCTTGCAAGTTAATTTCCGCATCTTCTGCACCAGAAAATAAACAATTTTATAGTTCGTATAATTCAATATCAGTTAATGATATAAGCGCAGAGATCCTGAGTGCACGAAGAATTTTTTTCTTACACAAATCACGATTCCAAAAAATTTATGTTATAAAAAAGTTTTATAACTTTGTAACGAAAAGGTATGTTGAAAATTATAATAATTTTTATAGTGTATAGTTTGCTAAATTAGTTTAGTAAACTGATGATTCGCTTTGTTCTTCAATTTCGGGATAAATTGGATAATTCACTCTTCTTGATTTTTTAATTGAGCAATAAGAAATATTTTGTTTGTGTAATATTTTATTATATGAAATCTAAGCCAAAGTTGGAAAAATTAAAAATTTTAATAAAACTTATTTTTATTGAAATATTAATAAAACTAGTTTTTTATCACGAATGAAGAATGATCCGATTTGCCTCGATCTACTCTATTTAATTACGCGATTTAATTTATATAATATATTTTGTTACAAAACTATTGTTGTCCAAGTAGGACAAAGTAATTTAAGGTATTAAAAGATATAAGTGTGTTAATACAAAGATAGTTAGAATAGTCAATGTACCTACAATACTAAAACGGTTTTAATTGCCTATTTGCACACGATGATTATTCCAAGTGACCTAGCCCATCATTATAAAAACCATTGTTTTCTTTATGGCACGGAAGCTATACTATTTCATCATCTTTTGTATCGACAAATCCATTACTATGTTGTGCTCCAGATTCAGTTTACTGACCTTTTTCTGCACGTTATCCCAGGCTTGCTTGTCAGTCTCCGTATAGTTTTTCATCGATTCCTTTAGGGTATTCCTCATCGCCATGCTAAAATCGTTTTTAAACACTGCCGCCGCTATGCCCACCGCGAGCTCAATTACGAAGATTATTAACAATGCGACCGCAAACTAAATTGTTTTTAATATTAACATAATTAATCAAAGATTATATACAACTATAATTTAGAGTTATTTATTGTTTTCCATCACAAAAAAATTATATTTAAAAACAAAATGAAATTAAAACATTTGAACGAATTTAGCTTGCCTACGATGCATTTTTTGTTTCCTTAAACTATAACTTTTAATTTAAATTTATAACGCTGTAACTTTTTTATTTTTTTAACTAAAACTTTTAATATAACTTATAACACTATAACTTTTTTATTCTTGTGTATTTCGAATTGTTACTTTAGGAAAATAATCTTAAGATTTTATATTATAAGAAAATATAAAAATTAGAAAATAGATTTTTTTGATCCACTTAGGTGTATGTAACCCCTTAACACACAATTTTTTTACTCTGAGTTTTTAATTTTTTTGTTTTTTTTTAACTTACCGCGATCAACATGTTGTAATGTTCCTTTATCGCTCCGTAACATCCAAGAAAAGCTATAGCGAAAACGATACATCCCGCTACTATAAGCACTATAGGTGGTGCCATTATTCTACTTTCCATGAAATGATCGAATTCGCCGACATCTACTAATACCCACGCGCCAGCCACAATAATACCTATACCAGATATCTGAAAAAAATTGATTTTAATTTTGTATACGTATTTTTTTCGTCCTCGCGAAATTTTTGATGAGAAAATATTAAAAAATTGCAATCAAAGATCATATTTTGACGAAATTGTGCTACTTTTAATGTGATTTTCTACATGTTCCCATCAAATCAGTTTGAAATAAACGTTTGCAAATGGATTCAGCGCATCAAAAAAATACAAGAAAATATATATAAGAAAGATTCCATCGTTTAGATCAAAATTTTACCCATCTTTTGAGTCAAATTTAATATATTTCTTGAGTTACAAATCTTTTTTTTTAATTTACTTTTTTATTCAACATTGAAGCAAAAATCATCATTTTTGCCAATAACTCGTTGAGAAAAATTCGTACAACATTCAATAAAAAAGTAAATTGAAATTAAAGATTCACTTTTTCAACTGCTGTACACCGCATTTTTGTGTGATTTTTACTTTACGCCAGAGACTTTCGTAAAATTTGTATGAAATTTTCAGATTTGACGGGTATCCATTTGTGTCTGTACAAGCTCCGTAAAAGAGTCAGATTGAAATATCAATCCGATTTTAAAAGTAGAGATTTCAAGCTTTCAAATGCTTTTTTGATTTTTTGTCTGCGATGATTTTTCACTGAGTTACAGTGTTCTGAATGTTGCGTAACTTTGAGCGTGTTCGAAAGTGTTTCCTATTTTTTGTTGAGTAGTATATTAGAAACAGGGAATGAAAAGTTTCTTTTTAAAAGTAACAAGTTACTGCTATCAATTACCAATTTTTAAAAATAACTCGTTACAGTTACCATTACTTGAGAAAGTAACTTTTCGTTATTTTTCCGTTACTTTTTTTAAATCGACGACCAACAACCAATCACAGTGGACGGATGTCTAGGGGCTTTTAAGTCTTAAGCGTTATGAGTGGCTTTTTTTAAGTAACTCGTTACAGTTACCATTACTTGAGAAAGTAACTTTTCGTCATTTTTTCGTACTTTTTTAAATCGACGACCAACAACCAATCACAGCGGACGGATGCCTAGGGGCTTTTAAGTCTTAAGCGTTATGAGTGGTTGTGTCCAATTGAACCGTGTCCAATCATGTGCAAAGTAACGATAAAAGTAACTATAAAATCATTATCGTTATCGTTACCAAAAAATAACTTCGTTATCGTTACAGTTACCAAAAAAAAAGTAACACATTTACCAAAGTAAAGTTATCAAAAAAAGTAACTTGTAATTGTAACTTTGTTACAAGTAACGAGTTACTTCCATTCCTTGATTAGAAATAAAACAAATTGGGTATAATTGGAAATTATGTATTTAAGTATAAAAGGAAAGTATATTGTTTTAGCCTACATTACACACACACACACACGCGCGCGCGCGCGCATACTTACATAAGTATGATTTATCATTTCTTTTTATTAATCAAATGTTTATTTATTGTAAATAAATCTTTAATTGGCATATACTCACACATAAATATTTATTGAAATTTATATTATGTTTTCTCAGTATATAAATAAAATTTTCGAAAATATTAAACTACAATTATGTACAAAAAAAGCATATCACAAATAACCGAATTCTTTTGCGCACTACATAAATACCTGAAAATATTTCAAGCAGAAAAATTATTAAAAACCGGGTATATCCGTAAATTTCAGAAAATAAGAATATAAAAATCAAAAAAGGATATTTCCTATACCTGATTCACTTCAAAAATTTGTCACCAAGATCAATCCTAACAAAACTGTTATTCCTCCAACTGTTATTCTTTCAACTCGTTCTACTTACCGCAAAGATTAAGTTGAAGATAAAGAGAATGTATTTGATAACATTCATCCCGCACGATTCCATGATATTTTTTCGTATTTGTCTGTCGTTAAAATTAATTAAACTTTATCTTGATTTTATTATTATTCCGAATCAATAATTCGTGGAACTTAAAAATTCAGACATATAGTCGATCGGCTTGCGTTCCGTGCGGCAGCCATACGGTCAATGAGAGCGATCTAGGTGGTGCTCCTTTGTCCGAGCCTACAGGGAAGGTTTCGATCGAAATCCTCGGCTTCGAGGCTACCGAAGGCGGGAGCACGGTTTCCAAGTCGAAGTCCTGCGTTACAAATTCGTTATTGGTCTGTAGTTCTAGGCGAAGGTGATTGTCGATGGTCACCATGGTCACTTATTCCCTCGCCATTGACACCCCCCCAAAGTAAACCTCTAGAGAGTGCTAAAAAACACAAAAGATACAATCAGTATTTATGAATGTATTATCTTGTAGAAAAACATAGTTAACTTTTACAGTGAAACAATATCCTCCGGTTTGAGTTTGTGGTTCTACTCTCTGCTTTAAGAGAGAGAGAGAGAGAGAGAAGGTAACGAAGTCACATTTTTTTCGGTCGAAATCGACATTTTTGGATTAATTTTACAGAAACCATATGATTTTCAATAATCATGACAAATTTATGTACACTGAAAAAAATTTCCGGGCTTTATCCATTCAAAAAGTAACAAATAGATATTTCCGATTGATTTTGATCGGATTTATATAAGATTATCCGATCAAATTTATCGGATAGTCCTATAAATCCGATAAATTTTATCGGATAGTCTTATAAATCCGATCAAAATCAATCGGAAACATCTGTTTGTTACTTTTTGAACGGACATTTTTCTAAGTGTACTCTTTAAAAAACAAGATTTTATTAAAATATCTAACTATAATAATATAATAATATTTCATCCTCGACTTTTAAAGAAATCAAATTACAGTTATCACTAAGATCACATCAAAGTTTGTATTCAAATTGCCTTAAGCTTAATCAACGAGTAAATAATTAAAATCGAACAATTTTTTTAACCCTCACCGACGCGTTGCAACTTGTATAGTTTCATTTATCCGCCAAAATTTTCTTTTAATTTCGACCGAAATCAAACCGAAACCTTAATTTTTTACTGAGACTGATCGAAACCGAAACCGAAACCGAAATTTCGATCGGACTTTACTTAAAAGAGCAACAATTTATAATTGTGTCCTTAACTTGGATTTAGGATGTATTGTAATAATTATTACATCCCACTTAAGTGGGATGCAGAGTTAAAATTTAAGACCGTCCGTCTTAATTTAGGACGGATAGTCACTAAGATCTACGTAGTACGTTTCTTCAGTACCTATTAACTTTACTTCATGATACTGTGACCTGCTCTTGTGAGTCAGAAATCCATCAGGGAAAGAGAAGAGAACTATCAACTTCTAGAAAAATTTATTCCTCACATGCAGTTAGGATTCGCGTAAATCCGCAGTTTCGTGCCGTACTATGGAAACGTATCTATCTATATAGGTTAATGAGAACATGGTAAATATAGATATTACGCTCATTCCTCAGGTAGCTGCACGTAATGGTACATGCCTAATGATAATACGTTATAATTTAAAGTTCAACACTGCATGGCTAAAATCTCCTTTTCCAACTTTTCTGCTCATCGTGTATTCCATGTAAAAAAATATTTTCGATATTTACGCGTTATTTATTATATAGTGAAGTTAATACAGAATATATTAATATTATTAGTAGCATCTTAATGATTTAAACGAACAAAAAAACTCTTAAAATTAAAATAAATATAAAATTAAAATAGGATTCTCTCTCTAATATAGAGTATAAGAGTCTAGCGCAACAAATGTAGTTATTCTTAATAAAATAATTAATTCATAAGAAAGTTGAATATTCTAGTTTTAAATGTTCAAATTTGAACACATATAACTGTGTTTGCACTAAACTCGTACTCCAATTTTTACTTAAAAGATTTACTTAATCTTTACTTAAAAATTTACTAATAAATAATTTTACAATTAGATTTACAATTAGATGAGATTGATCATAATAGAAAACAAGACGATTTTTACAATTAATCAAGAATTTTATTTTAATAAATACAGTTTTTTTTACATTTACAATAAAGAAACATCGATCGAAAAAGTTGTACATCGAATAAAGTGAATTTATCGATCAACATGTATACACTTAAAAAATTGAGGAATATAGCTGTTAAAAAAATTACAATTATATGTATATAAACTCTAGATCTTGCAAAAATGCATGTTACAAATACAAAGAAATTGTAGCCTCATATTATACTAAGGATACAAATAATGAAATTGACTATCCTATAACAAATAACATTTATAAGTTGATTCTTATTATGTACGTTTGTAATTAATTAAATAATTAAGTAGATGCAAAATTGCAAATTGTTATATACGTAATTCACAGTATATTTACGTATGTACATATATTAGACGTGTTTCGAACAAATCATTTTACGTTCAGACTTATGGTAAATTAAATATTTCTAATTGTAAGTATTATTGCTAAATTTATTAATATTGCACAATATTAAATCATATGTATGCATATAAATACGAAATTTTTCGTTGTTTATTTATTAGTTAAATTAAATTAAAAAACTTGATTGAAAAACTTGATCTTTCGATATATCAATCTGATATAGTTTGATGTTCACCGATACATAAAAAATCGAACTACTCGTCGGTTTATTGCAATGAGATTTATAGTAATCGGCCGGTAAATTACATTTACGTCAAAATAATTAACGATTACTGACATAACGCTATTCTGCGACGCTCTATAGCGGTAGTTAAAATTTTGTTACTGCTGATATATTATTGTTGACGAATAGTCGGATGGTCGCAGCTTTCGCTATTTGTGAGATGCAAATGTAATTTACTTATCTTCGAACAAGACACGGAATTACTTGGAGCTCCCATGGGAGTTAGAACTTGAGGTGTTGATGTACTGCGATGAGGCAGAATATCACAAGGATCGATACGCTCGGCGTAGTAAATGAGCCAGAATTCCACTTGCCGTACGACGACCTAGAAACAACAACATTGAAGAAATCGATAATTGTACTTTCAATTGAATTGCACAACATTATGTGAAATGCACGACGTTATTACCGGTATTTCCGGCAATCAAAAAATTCATAGAGCAACGCAATTTTGCGCCGCAAACTGCGTGCATCTGCCACGTATCTAATTACGTGCAAAATGCAATAATGCACGATGAGACCTGAGATTTGTATCTACATTTAAATGAAATACGTACTACACTTCAACACATCGCATAAATCTGAATTGCAAATTCTATATGAATCGTATTGCGATTGTGTTACGGTAGTCACAAGCAGAATAAATATTGCAAGCATTCTTAAAAGCATTAATATTTATTGGTATTACTCAAACAACAAATATATTGGCAACGACACGAAAAAATAAGCATAAAATGCGTTAAAAACATCGGTACAACTGAGACTATATGTTAAGACTCTATGCTAAATAACGTGATGCTTAAAAATTAAGTCTTAAAAATTTATATTTTGTTTCTAATAATTATATATTTTTTTGTAAATTCTTTTACTGCATTCTGAGAGAGAAAGAGAGAGAGAAAATATATTAGTAACTTTTGCGATTAATATAAATTGCGACCTTTATGATATTTATTACACGATTGTCCAGATATTACTTTTGAATAATCGTTATGGAAAACGGTGTTATTAACTTTCCAGACTTTATTAGTATTTTGCAGAGGAAGGTCATAAATTATTAAAGTATTATCACGGCGCCACTTTATTATAGTCCGAGAAAAATGCAGATTAATCGGCTTCTCTCTTAACTATACAAAAGTATATAATGCGCGTATCATTTAGATCTAAACGTGTATGATCGTGAAATAATTTATAGAGGCATTTTCATATTGCGCTTATAGCATAGTATATATTTTTAAAAAGGTATATATATTTTTAAAAACATATTTTTCTTATCAAAGCACAAAAAAGCGATTGGATAGAACAAGAGGGGATATATTGGGGAAATAACATAGAGGAACAAAACATTTGTTAATGTATCATCAACAATTTACGTACAAAACATAGACACACTATGAATCAATAGACAGAGAAAAAGTTACAACACATTTACATAGTGCACGTGTCGTTCCTACTATAATTCTACATTCATTTTTCAGTTTATTACAAACGACAAAATTCTTTTATAAATCATATAAAATGTATACAAGTCATTTCATAAAGAAAGAATCACATAGAAAGTAACGTTTAAACAATATTGAGTCAATTCTAAACAGGGCAAATTCCTAATCAAATCTACGGGTGGTATTGATCCTTTTTTGTTTCTCTTCCGTCGACCGTTGACATTTTCCTTCGAAGTACCTCAGATTTTTCTGTAATGTGTAGAACACAGTAAGGTGCGATTGTTTAACTTTATTTTTTTCATGAAAAGATATTAGGATTATTGTGTGTAACCGTGTACAAATAATATTAATATCATAATAATAATAATATAATAGAGATATTACTTACATAAAATATTATAAAATATATATTACAAACGTCATTAACGCCTGTACCTAGAGATTGAGATTAAGATTATATTGCAATTTAACCAATCAGAAGAAAGAAAATCAATATTAAATAAATAAACTTTGCTTTGGTAGGTCAAACATCAATCCAATTTCAATCTCAATCTCTCAGTCAGATATTAGAAAAGTTTTTACTGCACTAAATGCGTATATTTTTCGTTGTTATCTGTAGTAATATTTTTTTAAACATTTATTTACAAAACAAAGTTGAAACATATAAGAATTTAGCGACAAATAAGCAATAAGCAAATAAAATTAAAACATCTTAATGTTTTTGTCGGAAATCTGAAAATTATTGCATCATGAATGACAGATGCTACATGAGAATTAAGAGTTATAAGCTTTATATTATATGAAGAAAATACGTCAATATAAAAAATCATAACGGAAATTTAATAACACAAAGCGCAAATAAAAATAACAGAAACGTATTTGTGAAGCTGTAACCTACTCGATGCCAACGACACCGCAAGCCCAACGATCGCCAGAATTTCCGGTTGTCGAAGAAAGAGAATGATTGCCCTTGCCAAGATCGTCCTCGTCGGAATGTACAACTATGGACCGTCCCACGATGCTATTCGATCCTCTAAGCGAGATGATATTGTCAGTGATATTTATTATCGCTTCTCCGTCAGGATTGGCCATGATATTTCCTAGATCGCCGACATGTCTGACAGTGTCTTCCGGAGCGCCGTGAGTATTCTAACAAGTTAATAGCACGAAGTAGTTGAAGAAGTAGATTAATGAAAAACTATCATAAAGCAGAGAAGCTAAAAAGCAGAGAACTTTATCATAAAATAAGAACAAGAGATAGAATTTTATTAAAAATGAAAATTTTTTAAAAGGTTATACATTATAATAAAAAGAGAAAAGAAGTCTTGACCTTAAGTATAAAACATTTCCATAAATTGATATAAACATTCTATATCTAACGAAAAATAAATTAAAAATAATTTTATTGAAAAATAATATTTATTTTTATAACAATCTTAATATTTTGTTAGTCCTTCCCTTTTCTCACTGTATTTTTCAAGAAAATTCAATAAATTGAAAGTGCTTTATGCTTGTGGTCAAAACTGTAGTAACTAATTAATTCTGAATTAATTATTATCATAAAATAAGAACAAGAGATAGAATTTTAGCAATTATAATAGGAAAATTGTATAAAGGTAGGCTGCTGTAGGAGCTCACGTTCTCGGGATTGAAGTGCGCTCCCGCGGATTTGCAACCCTCACTCAAATCTCCCTTTTCGTGCACATGAAAACCGTGTAGCCCTCCTGTGAGTCCGGAGATCGTGCCAGTGATAGTAACAGGTCCATCCAAGGGAGTTTGAACAATCTTCAAGTTACCCGTGACATTTCTTGAGGAAAATGATGTTAGATGGACGACCGCCACCAATTCCTAATCGAATAGATTTGATACGATCAATATATTTACTAACAATAACAGCTTGTAGTTCTTTCGAAAAATAGCAAACAGTTTTACCCAATAAAAATAAAATTTCTTTTTTTTAAAAAGAGGAGTTAATTAGATATCATCTTTTAAAAACTTTCAATTTTTGAATTCAATTAACTTTTCCTTAGATCCTTGATTTTTAATATAATAATTTTACTTTTTTTATTTTTAATGTTACTTAAGTATTTTAAGAATTAAAAATTAAGTGAAAATACTACTGGAATAAGAGAACAAAAAAGTAAAATGATATTTTCTCCGATAAAATTAATTATAATATTCGAGATATTCTCAAAATGTTCTTCTTTAAATTAATAAAGAGATAATTCAAAGATGAAATTTTTTCTTTAAGAGCGCACTTATATATTTTTCGATTTGCTCGTTGCATTATAATCGCCATTTACGAATGTCGCATAATGATTGCTGTCTAATTTGGAACTATTTCATATTACCAATTATAATCAACGCTGATTACGATAATAATTCGCATACATTATAATGCATTGGAAACTTGTGATGATTTATTTATTATTACAGAAATGGATTAATATATGCAATATTTGGATTATTGTACATACCTCTTCCGCATGTGTAGCTGTAACAGCAATTACAGCTGCCACTAGTAACGCAACCATTCGGTTCATCATGCGTATTGGGTTTTGAGCTGTAATTAATAAAAGAATAACAAAAAACTGACGATATATCAAAGCTATATAGCATATACGTGTAATATTTTCTTGCTGCGTGTATCTATTTTTTCTGAAATTGTCGCTATTTTTAAAAGAACAATTACTAGATGCAATTATTGCAATAATAATTTGTAAGTTCTTAGCAAGGAAATAGGAAAATATTTCCTTATTTCTCAGTATAAAGTAGCATAAGATATATAAAGAAATATACATTTTAAAAAGTACGTTACAATATTTCATGTAACTTTTTTACGAGATGCATATTTTCTTATAACAAAATTTTAATAAAAAATGCAGTATTTTTCGTTGTGGCAAACATATGATTTTACGTTCGTAAAAGAAGAAAGTAGATACTTAAACACACAGTATGAAAAATAATTGTATATATATTCAGGTAACTAAATAATTAATTATGAACTATCCATTAAAGAAATATTGGTAATTTTCGATCAAGGTTTATTTGCGTGCCTCACGTACACAAGTATAATTTAATCGATCTAAAAGCCGCGCTGATCAAATGAACCGATTAATGTTAACCAACAGTAGCCTTGCATGTAAAGGACTAATCGATAATCCGGGCTACGCAGTCCTTGAAGTGCAACCGTCGCTTGATTTAAGAAAGCGGGCCTTTTATATAATTTCTACGAAAGGTGATATGCGTCGATGAGTGCATCGACTATAAGGTGAAGGTGAAGCCACTTTATATTACTGACTGTGAGACACATTGCAAACAGTCAATCACATCAAATTAGCGAGCGATTTATTTTCCCCTATTACACGTAAGACATATACATATGTACAATCTATTTTTTAATATTAGTTTAGCTGTTAGATGACCTTCGTGATATGCACGAACTACGTTCTAACAGCATACATGAGTTTTTTGCCCGCGATTAATTAACAAAATTATATAATTTTATTTCCGAACAGCAGCTACGAATCGCATGTCGATGTCGAGCTAAATGTAGAGTCATTATAAATACCATAAATTTTTATACAGATATTAATAACTTTGTGTAGTTTTATGTAAAATGTTCAGAATTTGACGTAATGTATCATTAAATATTCAGAATAATTATTAATCAATACAGAATTTATTTTTATGTGACTTGTGTGTAAGCAGCTTTCGCAAAATACAAGGTTCACAAAATTAATGTAAATTTATGTAAAGCTGTATAAAGGTGACATTATCGCGTCGGATAACGCAGAGTTATCGAATATTCTAGGTTCTTATCTACTATACTTAATTTCAATGTAACTTTCCTTTTTGCTACTACATCATTACCTCATTGACAGAGAACATTTATATTATTGTCTCCTATCAATGTCCCTATTCATTTCACTAATGATCCTATATTGCTTTCATGAAATATCTATATATAGAGGGTATCCCCCCTGCAACTACTGCATTACCTTTAAGAACACGTTCTTGTGATAATTTTAAGTCGAAAAGCCTAATACGAAAATGTTGAGGCTATATTTTTTTTAATTAGTAGCGACTAAAATTCTCTCTCTCTCTCTCGAATCACAAAACCAAAAATTGTTTCAGGAACACGTTCTTAAAAAGTAGTGCGATAACTGGATCCTGTATACATTTAAAAAAATGCTAAATTTTCATTCTTTTCAATATTTTTTAGTAAATATTTATTAAGATTAACGTATATTTATTTGGTATAAGAATCACTAATTTAATTTAACTATCCATTTTTTTTATTGAGCAAATATTTATTCACGGTAAATAAATTTACTAAGTCTTAATATATATTTCTTTAATCAGTACCGTAAATAAATGTTTACTTACAGTACTATTTAAAGAAATATATATTCAGATTTAGTAAATTTTTTCAGTGTATATATTATTTTATGAATCAATATGGAAAGTTATAATAAGAAAAAAATAATAATTTTTCCTTACATCAATCACTTTGTAAGAAAAATATAACTTTCTTTGTTAATACATAAAATTCCTGACGTTTCAAGTTGTTATCAGTTTGCACATTTCTTCTCACGCAGTCTTTATGAAATATGAGCGCAAGTTTATTCGAGATTTTCTTGTCAATTTCGATATGATTGGCGTCAGTAAGAACACTTTTAAAATACAAGCATTCTAGGTATTTTACCAATTTTATCATACTTCACCTTTCTCGTTACTTTATCTTCGCCTTTCTTTGCTTCGATAAGTATATCTTTACATTGAAAAGGTTCTCGTCAATATCATTAGTATAAGACGCTGGTACTTCGATTCTCGAGAATATTTTATAAAATAGAATAGATTTTTCTATCAATTTCGAGATGTATTATTTTCTTAATTGTTATCGTTTTGAAACCATCGTTTCAAAACCATCGCAACAATTATTATGAGCAATTTATTATTTATAGCTTTACTATAATTATATACACTGTTTTTATCTTTTATCATACGACATTGAAAATGACTCAAAAGGATTGAAACGTATCATATTTTATATTGTTATAACATTTCCTTTATTTAGTATAACTTTTTTGTAATTTAATATTTCCTACTTAATTAATATCTATTAAAATTTAACTTGGTTCAGCTTATATAAATTCTATTTTAATTCAAATTAATCCTAATTTAAGTAGATATTTATTAAGTCTTTGTTTCTGTATTATTTTAAACTTGATTTATCTTTTATTAACATTTGTATTTTATTACTAGAAAAACGATTATTTCAATTCGCTGGCGTTCTCTTTGTGGAATGTGTACATGTGAACGTCGCACTGGATGGAAAATTCACGGTCCAAGGAGCTCAACGCTCAGTCCAGTGCAAGTGCGAGTCAATTTAACAGTACGTGTGGTCGCAGAATTTTTCCGTGACCGGATATCCCTAGAAATGGATAAAAGCACCGTGAACTCGGGAAATGCGGCGGCAAGAGCTTCCGAGAAAATATCGATTCATGATGAAAGGTGTTCGTCCACAACACCTGCGCGACTTCATCGATCAGCGTTTTAACATAAGCACCGCGCGAATTGATGACGCGTTTTACGGACACCAAACAGGTCTGGTGTATGTATATTGGGTATGTACACGATGAGAGAGAGAGAGAAAGAGAGAGACGATGTATTTCCATTTCTAGCGTGAGACCGGCTTTACACGTCATGTACACTCCGACGTGTCCATCGGCCGCTTTTATTATTGTGTTAGATTAATCAGGACTTATAGCGAACGCCTTGTTACATTCCTACATTTCCCAGAATTGAACGTTCTAAGTTGAAAAGTCTTTACAGCGTAATTTCAAGACAGGATTTAAACAATGTACACAATCTGAATAGAGATTTAAGCGCATCAAATTTAAGAAATTCAAAAGACTTGAAAATGAAATATTAGCTCACCGACTTGAAATAAAATTTCCTTCTAGAAATTTGAAAATATTGATTTATTTTGATAAATTATAATTTTTGTAATATATTAATAAAGAATTTATAATATTAATAAAATTATTAAAGAGATAAAGGAAAGGTTTAAGCAAATTTAAAAAATATAAGACTTGAAAAGAAAATATTAACTCACGACTTGAAAAAATTCGAAATAAAATTTGCTTCTGTGAATTCGAAAGTAATAGTTCACTCTTATACATCGTAGTTTCTGTAATATGTTCTAATTTCATATGAATACATATTTTATCATTTTTACATTATTAATAAAGAAGTACTAAAGAGATAATTAAGAAGTTTTAAACTTCAAATTTAAACAGTACAGAATATTTGAAAGTAAAACATTAATCCACTCGAAAAAATTCGAAACAAAATTTGCTTTGAAGAATTCAAAAATTATGGTTCTTATACATTATAATTTTTATAATATATTATGATTTTATATAATTACATATTTCTTAATTTTTGTATTTGATATTAATACAGAAGCGATAAAGGAACAGAAAGTTTACGGATTTGCAATATATGAGTATATTCTTCTATTTTCTCTTGTTTTTTTCCATGATTCATCGCAAAATTTACATTAATTAAAAATGTTACAACTAATTAAGAGCTTGTGAAAGTTTAATTTGAGCTATTACCTTACTCAATCATTAAACCCCAATAAACCGCGCAATTGACCACGTAATTATTGAATTTAACATGAACATATCTACATAGCATTACAGGTTATGGATTAACGTGTTATGCTCGCGGACTATTTCTGTCAGATATGCGATGACTTTGCACTGTAGTTTTACACTATAGTTCTGCATTTCAGATAACAATGCACTATATTTAGTATCCTCGATTCCCTACAGTAAGTACAAATATGTACAATTATTATAATTTCCGAAAAAATTCTCCACCAATATGGAGATTATTTGAATCGCCCATATTTTATCTATCAAATGTGCCATATGTACAATAAAAATATTAATTCGCGTTACCGACACTGCGGTAATAACTACAACCCGAGTTCTATTTTAACAATTTAACTGATCGCTCATTACTTCAAGTTTTGGAATTTTTAATTAAAAACAAAACAAAAAATAAATATCAAATCGAGCTCCGAACGATTTAGCTCATGTACTGGCATGGAATTTCGGAAACTCGCGAGGTCGCAAGATAAACCCGAGAAAGAGATAAGACAAAGAAACTGATAAAATTTCGAATTATTGCAACCAAAAGGTTCTTAGTGGCAATTCGTCTCACGTTCGCGTAATAAATCGGATTACGCAACGGTACGTACATCGCGGGCGCGAAGTTTCGAGGTGTGATAAGACGCAGCGGCCGACAGAGAAGCAAGCACACGAAAAGTGAAAGGAACCTACCGGGCGGGCGGGCACTATTTTACTGGGCACTGAATGACCGAATGACTGAATGACTGACTGGCTGACTGCGGATGCTGGGCCCATGTTCCGCTTATATCGGCATAGTATCCCCCACCCGTAGAGCAGACAAATCAGTCACGAACGAGTATCTCGTAAATGATCATGCACCGACGACACCGGCGACCGGATGACCATCGAAGACAACGGAAGATTCTGGACCCTCCGCTAGACCCCGTGACGGCGAAAGAAACTTGCACGGTATGATTCAGCCAATCAAAGTAGCTACACAATTGATGTTATAAAACGTAACGATAATTCCACAGCAACATAATTATCAGCCGCAAATACATATATAGTAAAAAACATTGTATATTTGTATCAATCCACAAGAAACAATCCATTCGAATCCTTGTTAAAATTTTGTGTTGAATTTTTAGTATATCCGAGTGTTAATTTAACATAAGATGAATGTTAGAAAGACACAAATATTGTAAAAAAAATTATCACAAAAAAGATAATGCTAAAACAATTTGTAAATAAACTGTAGAAATATATTTTTTAAATATAATTAACATTTATGATATGTTAACTTAACACGTATTTTATTCATCTCAAAATTTACGTTTAAAAACACATTATTTTTATGTTACTTACTCACTTACTGATAAATTATGTCATTTTGACACCAAAAAATAACGTTAAATATCAGTTTAATACAAAATCTTAAGTAGCACATAATCATATTAAATTAAGAAATATACACTAGAGTATGTTAAAATTCATAAGTGATTAACAAGAACGTGAGTGGACTGTTTCCAACACAAATACTCAATGTTTTTTACTGTGTTAATATAAGATATTGAAATTATCTAGCACATTTGGATCAATGCCTGATAAAGATCAAAATACTTAGCAAAGAAAAATGAATGTCATGAAATATCTTTCTATCATGAATTCTATAAAATATCTTTGAGATGACCAATAAGCAATAATTATATTCATTTTTGAGATGATTATCACGGCAATCTCATAAATAATTGTAAAATTTGTGTTGAACTTATACATTTCACGTATTTTAAACGATCCATTCATATTTTTATGTTAATTTAACACTATATTAATATATTAGGAAATTGTAACACAAATATTATGTAAAAAATTAACATAAAAGTATAACTTTGGCACAATTTGTAAGCAAATAAAAAATATAATAACATGTTAAAGTAACACGTCCCAGTAAAATTAACGTTTATACATAATATATTAAATTAATACATTTTATTCATTTATCTTAAAAATTACGTTTTAAAAAAATACATTATACTTAATTATTTATTTCCACGTAAATTGTGTTATTTTAACCTTAATATTGATTATTAAACGAAAAAATATTCATTTGATACAAAATGTTCAAATAACACAATCACATTATGTTAACACTTAAATATATTAAAAATTCGACACCGAAATTCTAACGAGGATCGATTTAACACAAATAAAAAACATTTTTAATATTTTTCATAAAAAGATAAGATATAGGAACTTTACATAGAAGCGACTGATTTAATTAACAATCGCGCAAATCCATGATGTAAATTCGGATGTGTTTATTGACTTGAACGTTAGCAGTTTAGTTTTGATTAGAGCTGACTGTTATTAGGAAGCTAGCAATGCGCCACACGACACAACATATGTACCGTTTAGATTAATAGGATAATAGTGAAAAGGATGTTAGATATTCATAATCGGAGCTCTTGAATTTGTTCAAGTAACCAACTGCAGTAAGTGTGTCACCAACGAACGTACACGAAACTTGCCGTCGTGAGAGCAAAATTAGCATCATTAGTGACTTGTTAACACTCGCGAAGAAATCGCCGAACATTAAACCTGCCGTTTTTACACGTAAAATCTGTCTGCCGAGCTCGGCAATAAATGGACATTTTATTTATTTACATATTCATTAAATATTATCTATATGAATCACTTACAAAGTATTCGAAAAAATTATAGACTTTATTTTAATATCGTTTTTCTGTTTACTTAATATATGGTATTTAATATTTTTAATTATACTTTTTAATTTAATATATATATTTAAAAATCACATAACGGGAACACGATAACTAAAAACGAAAATAATCGAAAAAGAACTAGAAACTTGCCTTGGTAATTAAAAAGGATGCTTGCACGGAATACGAGAGATGCAGGTTTGATTCCCGGCCAAGGTAATTTTATTGCGAAACATATTACCTCGCTTAATAAGAAAAAATTATTAAGATCTTAAAATGTCTATAAACACCAATATTATTCAAATTGCTTGTTAATTTAATTGTGATTGTGTTATTACTCCGACTTCGGTTTAGGATTGTGTTTCAAGACCGACAAATTTGTCGGCGCGCAGTTAGCTTGAACTAGAAATATGTAATGTATACTTAAATATAAATTCATAAGAAATATTATTAGGCACAAAAAACTGCCTTGACCGAAATATTTTTCACTCACATATGTAAAACTGTGAATTAAAAACTCAGTAAAAAGTTTCTTTTTACTTCGGCCCTGAAAGTTTTTTTTACTCGGATATACTTTTTTGGAACATTTGATAATTTTAAAGCTATATTATTGTTCCAGTATTCAGTTTTTACATCTATCCAAAAGATTTCTGTATCAAAATAGCTATAAAAATCAAAATGTAGTACAATGACTAACAATAAGTGGCGATGGCCATGGATATACACTTCCGCTAATAATAATTATTCGAAAGATATTTTATACTGTTCTCCGATTTTCAAAATTAAGTAAATATTCTATGCCTTTGTTAACACAAATAATACTTTATGAAAATAATTGATACTGTTTTTATGTGTTACACTGTAAAAAGTGCAACGTTTAAAATATTTACGTTTAAAATAGCCTTACAAAACAAACGTTTAATAATAAAAGATATTTCAATATAATATATTATAGGACCGTATATGTGTGATAACACAAACTGTAGAAATCAAAGCCTTAATCGGTCTAACTGGATCTTAAATGCTTGTATGATTCTTGTGTGAATTTATATACTATATACGTATGTAGTCCGTGGAAACGCGCGAAATGATTTTTCGGTTTTGAAACGCTAACTCTACCAAACTACTGCATAATACTGCAAAAAAAATTGTAAATTTTTCGATTTTCTAACGCAAAAGCTTAAAGTTTTCCTTACAAAATCGTTTTTTCAAAATGTTTCTAAAATTTTTTGTTACGTACTCAATTATCCGGATTAAATAAAAGGTGCAGTTTAACTTTGATTGCTCATAACTTCGTTAAAATTCGTCGTACCGCAATTTAAAAAACAAGTCCTGAAAGTTGAAACTTTGCTCTGTCGAATATTATAATTGTCATTTTTTTAAAATACAATATATATAATTTTGAGCTAAAGATATGACTTTGTTTTCTTTCTAATTCAAAACGCGCACTCACATCCCCCTCGGCTACAGTTTATTATCAATATTTAATTGAGGTGAGCTCAAAGTCGACACGATAGCATAAACAGAATAATGTTCATTATCGCGTAATTATTGTACTGAAAATAAACATGTGTCATTCACGAGTTATTATCAGAAATAATTCGACCGTCGCAACTCTCTTTTTTCTTTATGAAAACCTATTATAACCTATTATAACCGACACAACTCCTCGTCGGCGTCGTCGCGATTACTCGCGCGATATAATGACGTTGTGATATAACCAAGCCATTTCAGAAATTGTTCATTTTTTTCACACTATTATTTTGTAAAACTTATCTCGTTTCTACGTTTGTGTTTTGCACTTCGTAAATTTTTCAAGTAAAAAAAAACGTTTTACATTAGTTTTTATACCGATTTCATAAACGTTTAATTAATCGTTGTGTCTAACATTTTCTACACGGATACTTACATTGAAAAAAATTTCTGGTTAAAAATGGACGAATCAGAATTTTCTGGTTAAGATATCTAGTTGAGATAACCGGAATTCTGATTGATACAATATTTCTGGTAAAATTTACTTGAATTTTTATTTTTACCGGAATAATTAATATTATTAACATTAATATTATTAAATCGCTTATAAGTTTAATTTACGATATTACTACTCCAGTTTGACTTATAATTGCGTTTCAAGATTGAAAATGATTTTGGCACGCAGTTTACAGAGTTGGATATATGTATATATTATAAATTTTAATTTAATTTATTTTTATCTTTATTGCAACGCATGACGCTCACATCAAAAATATCATTTAAACAATAAGATCCAATTTAATCTGTTGAGTTTTTCAACGAAATTAGAATGACAATAATCTTTTCAAAGTAGTTATAAACTATTGCATTATAAAATCATTACATTAAATTTTCTAAACTTATAAACACTAAAAAAGTGTGTATAACGAGTTGTTCGTATTTTTGCTGTTTTGTAGAAATTTATACCATTGTTTTCATAATGAAAAACATGAGTTTTAGATTTTTTAATAGAGTGTGTTCACTTTAAAAGGGCAAAACTTTTTTCGAAGTGTATAATTACTATTACTATTGTATTAGAAAAATATTGCATTAAATTTTATAATTATAAATCAATGAATACTTTAAATAAAAAATATAGTAGAGATATCAGGAAAATTTTGAAGACAATCTTTTAGCTTTTCAATACCTCTAAATATCCCAAACTCTTCAAATAGTTTTTAAAAGTTATTTATTAATCGTTGATTTGTTTTTCCAGCCATATTTTGAGAAGAATATTATAGTATTATTGAAGCTCGATTGCAGAGAACTATCATGATTCCAAAGAGCTTCAGCTTTTATCGTTGTATCGACAAAAATCCGAACGATCGAGCGGTGTATTTTTAAGTGAATCGAACGAGATTGATGGACGTTTATAGCGCATCCCAACGAAGTGGGGATAATTGTGCTTCGGATTGAAGTCTCTTTTGTGTGCCTGGATTCTCTTTATAAAGGAAACCGGATATTGCATTTGCAGAGCTCTGATTGTCAGTCCGGTTACGCAGTAACGTTTCGCACAATTGGAACTTTGTAATTATTATTTCCGGCAGAGTATGTATATGCAAGGAAAATTTAATTAATAGCGCTTCCGCAGCGTGAAAATCGGGAAATGTCGCTCGCTCTGACTAGGTTTTATACCAAACCGAGTTGCAAGAGGATGAAAATATCAATGTTTCATTCATACACCGTAGATGGATTGCTACTTTAATCGTAAGTTTAATAAATACACTAAAAAAAATTTACTATATCTTCTTTACTTTAAATATTTATAAGTAAACATTTACTTATTAAAGAAAATGATAGTTAAACCAAATTAATGCTTCTTGTATCAAATAAATATTAACATTCGGTAACATTCAATAAATGTTTACTTATAAATATTTAAAGAAATATTTATTAAGATATAATAAATTTTTTTTCAGTGTATAATAATACAAAATAAACACATAATTAAAAAATATCCTTCGAACATGAGTTTAAATTAAAAAAAAATGCTTTATTCGCTACTTATTTGTTGATTTGTAAACTATTTAAACTATTTTTCTTGTTATGAGTCAGTTGTAAATCTTTGCATTTAAAATATTAATTTGTATTATTTAATTTATTACATTTTTTAAATTGCTTTTGAACTAAATTAATAGGACTTTAATAGTGTGAGTAAATTATATAATTGTTATAATATTTTTGTAATACAATAATTATATTCAGGAACTTTTACAATGTATAAGCTAATATATCGATTTTACATGCCTTGTAAGAAAGTTTTTACATTTAAATATACTTTGTAAGAAAGATTTTTTATATTTAAATAATGTACTTTATTTGCTACTTAACTATTGATTTTTATTAAACTATTCGTATTATTATGATTTACAAATTTTTTTATGTATATATATATTAGGTAATACTTATTATTAAATTATTCATTTTTAGGCTCGTTTTTCGGCTAAATTAACAGTATTTAAATAGTGTGATTAATAAATCGATTTTTATAATATAATATTTTCGTGATACAATAATTATATTTAGGAATTTTTGCATAGTGCAAATTACGCCTAAAGATTTTACATGTCTCGTAAGAAACGTTCAAGACATTCGCTTCGATACTCGCGCAATTATAGGGAACTTAGTCTCAGGATATTATGATTGATGTAATATAATGTCTGCGAAATTGATCAGAAATTGCGCGCTCGTATTCATCGTTGAACGCAATCGTTCAACAATTACAACCAGTTTGATCTCGGAAATAGCGTGGCGCGAGCGCAAGATATTCACTCCGGTCGCCGCGCCGCGACGTGATACGTCGGGAAATAAAAAGACATGCGACTTCGTAAAACGTCGACGTTGACGTCGAATGTTAATGTGGCTGTCGCTCATAGGAACGGCACTAGACATGTTGCAGATCAAAAAATAAGAAGAAAACAGGTAAGCCCGCTCGACGCGAAGATTATGATATGATTTTTATTCCGCGGCATGCGGATGGTGAGTGAAATTCTTCGCCGAGGAATTTTTGACATTTCGTTTAACAACCGTGACAGAATTCCTACAGCTATATTCTTTTTTTTTCTAATCTTTTGAATTATAAAAATACGCGAGTAAAAACACGCTTAAAATATTTTGGAAAAGAAATCCTAATATGGGATTTGCAAATTTTTTATGTAATATATATAAAATATATAATTAGCCAGTAATTACTTGCTCAAATATTTCAGATTATTTAAGAGTTATCAGAATTTTTAAATCACTTAAAATGCAAGAGTAAAAAAATATCAAATATTGCATTTGTGTTATTGCAACAAAAAGATCGAAGAAGATATGAGGCTGCAAAGTATTGCAAAATATTTCTGAAAAAATTCGTTCGTTTTAAAAAAATATTAAATCAGGTGTATATAATGTTCTATTGAAGTGCACGAAGCCTCTTTTTATCACTGGAACGATCGTATAGTGCAGTGTAACGTGCACGATATACTGCTTAACAATGAGTGTTTCACATAATAAATAAGTCACCGAGATAATCGTCGCATTTCTGCACATGCGCCTGATGTGTTTTCGAACGTGAGACTTACCTCGTAAATCCAATATATTCACGGCAAGATAATTGAATAAAATACTGACAATATGGGAAGTGCGATGTAGTTTGGACTTGGAAATATGATTTTCAACAAGCATTAAAAAATGTTACGATAAGATTTAATGCAAATATTTTAGTACATGTTAAAATATTATTTTGAAAAACAATTTATATTATGTGTGAAAAAGTATGAGTTAATAAATTTAATAGAATGCGGATGTATTTATCGATTGTATTGCAAATGTAAAATAAACGAGGCAAAAAAGTGCATACCGTTCTCCTTGCACTCACATTCTTATCCTTCATAAGCTTAGATATTATTTTAAAAAAACCGCAAGTGAACTGTTGTTACTGATATTATAATTTTAAATGAAACTCGAAGACTATATTAATGATGTGCAATTAATACTTAATACCATTGCAACATGAAAATCGCATGTCTATAAAAGTACACAAATGTCAATAATACATATTCAATGCAAAAATTGCACCATGTATTAATGTATTATATAACAAGTTCTTGTTTTTATAAGATATTTGATATCTTTGCGAACATTTGCAAAAAGTATAGATAAGCACATCTAATCGAAAGTTAACATCTCTTGTATGCTTCGAAAATAATCGAGTTCATAATTATTATGAAAAATTCCAAAGATGCGCGAAATAATTATGTGGTTTAATTACACGGATGATTACTGAAACAACATGAGTTAACCTTTCTACGAATGAGTCAGAAACGTTACTTTTTCTTGTGAATGATATATTTATCTAAAAAAAAATACATCATCCCAATTTCAAGATCACTCAGTAATTTTATGTACTTCATATTTTGTACTTATAATATATATTTTTTAATTTGTTTAATAACTATCAATCGGTAACCAAACAATTTTTGTCCGGCAAATTAAAGATAATAAGAATACAAAAAGTTGATATACATGTAATTACAATTTACTATAATCATACATAATAGCATTATTTTTCTTTCATAACATACATTACATTTTATAAGTTCGTAACACTTGCAATGTTCTTGTGTCTTAAAATTTAAATTAAATTTAAGTTAAGTTTGAACAAGTTTGAAAAAGTTTAATTTTAAAAGATTTTGACACAATTTATACAAATCTATAATAGAATATTATATTTTTCCTTTTTTTCTTTTTTCCATAAACTTTTTAATTTCATAAGAAAAACATTTTGTAAAAATAAGTTTTTATACAAAAAATTCAATGTCATTGATAAATTTATAATACCAACTTAAAAAAAGAAAACCATTTTAAAGCTTAGAAAATCTATTTTAAAATACTTTCTCATTAATTTTTATGCAATGTTTTCTCAAGTTATAGCACTTCAAAGTAAATAAAAAATATCGAAAAAATACCAGTTTTCAATTTTAAGTAATTTAGTAACAAAATCGTAAATTTATGATATACGCGATTTTGTTACTAAATTACTTAAATATAGAAAGATACAGCTACAAATTTACGATTAGTTTCGTAAAAACAAAATTTTGTTTCTATATGAAACCAAAACTTAAATTTGCAGCTGTATTTTTTTTAAATTAGACATATCTTTTTAAACTTTTCTCTATGATTTTTTTTTCACCAAGATACTTAACTTTTTACGAGATGCGAAAAAATCGCCAAGGATTTTCGAATTTATTAATGCGGTGTATTTGTCGGATCAACTGTTGCTTTTTTAAAATTCCCTCTTTAATACATGATGTACAAATATAAAATCTATAATCGTTTCAATTTTTTTTTTTTATGTAAATCATTCGACAATTCAGAAAGAGAGCATTCTTTTCTTCCTTACCTTGTGAAGACTCGTGACTTCCACGTAACTAAGGCTGTCTACTGCAGACAGCTGCGAACGCGACACTATTTTTCCTCGATATTTCTTCACTATATGACGCACGTTATCGACGCACACTCGCGTAGATCATGCGTCTGAAAGCGTCGAACATCGACTGCGTCTTGCAACGAAGAAACTTGGAGAATCAAGTACGAAAGAGAGACGTGAACCACGAGGGACTGACGAGAGAAGAGACCCACTTCTCTCTCGTCACCGCAGCCGTTATCGCGATTAAGCGACTTTAAGTCGGTTCCTTTTCAGAGATGAGTTCGCGTGTACCCGATCGGTCGTCGACCCGCTCTTAGGAATCCCCTCTCAGACTTGCCGGTGGATTCTTTCGATCTTCTCTCCAGACGGCAACTCGTCATTTGCGAAAAATATTCCGTGAAAATCTTCCGATCGCGGTCTACCGATGCCAGGCGGCAGACTGCCTGGAAAAACGACGCAAAATAAATAAATATACATATTTTTAAATACGAGACGATAAACGAAATTCTCGCCCGGTTTTCCCCTAAAGTGATAATATTCAAGGTCCACATTCTTATCTATTGCTTTTCTTGTGAGAAAAGCAGGTGCAAATTTTCATAGAGTTCGAAAGTCAAAAATAAAAAATTTACGCGCTACAAATAAATCATGATTAAATTTCTGTCATGGAATTTAAAAGAGAACGATGTTGAAATTTTAAATTATTTTAAATTCTTTCTAGAGTTTAGAAATTAAACGCACACAAGAATAAAACATCTCTACAAATTAATGTAAACGTTCTATATTTTTAAAAATATATAAAAAAAATAAAAACAGTGTTATTGAAAATTAATATTTATTTTTATAACAATTTTAGTTTTGATAGGTTTTTTATTACTGCTTTTTTCAAGAAATTGCAATAAACTGATGGTGCTTTATCTTTATAGTCAAGACTGCATAAATGTGTTACAAGTAGTACAATACGCGAAATATGAAGTATTTGAAACGCACTAATCGATTATGATGAATGTTTAATTAACAGGTTAAACGGCACAAACGATAAAAATGTAACAACGCGTTGACGGTAGCACCGATTAGAAGAAACTGAAACCTATGGAAAGCAGTTATGACATTCGCCTTCCTTGGTCGACCACCATTCGTACATACCTACGTGTACCTACACCTTGTCTTATCTCCCCTCTTCTAGAACATTACTCATCATGGCGCCAAGGTTTCATAGACCTTGTGCAATAGTTTATAGACGGACTACATTCTGATCGAATCATGTCTATAATGTTTCACCCAGATTTTCCCATTCTCAGGAAAACGAGGTAATTTCACTCCAATCGCACTTCATAAACTACTCAAATAAACTTCATAAACTGAAAACGACATTTTATTTTGGAAATAAGACAATTAATTCTCTGCCATTTTTTTCTAAAAATAAATTTCATTCACACATTAAATACTATGAAGACTGATTGATTAAAATAACTTATTTCTTTTTCAAGAATTTCCAATTTGTACTAATAAATACAATTTATAAAAAAAAAAATTTGAAGTTTTCTTTGAGTAAATAAAAATTCGATGCGAATTAGCGAGAGAGTAATTATAAATTCGACTGATATATCGGCGACTTGATTTAAATGACGATGATAATTAAACATCTCCAGTAACGAACGGGATGATTGGCAAGATTCTCTTGCGTAATAATCTTCGTCGGTCAACGTAAAACACAAATTGTTGTTCTGATACCACATCTCCTTTCATTGACATACTCCTGCGCCATAAAGTGGCGTAGACATCGGTGTCGTAAAGATATGACACACCTTCACGGTTCGCCTCCTTGACCCTGCGAGATTTCATCTGCTGTAAGATAATAAAGATTACCTTGCTCATTTCGAGGTGCGACTCTCCAACGTTGCTGTCAATCTTCAAAACATATATCGCGGAATATCTTCGAAGGTAAACTTCGGCAATAACGCTGCTTTGCAAAGATGAGTATCTCGTCATAGAAAGCATTTACCATCTCCCATTGAAAATAAAATTTATGTATTATTATCGTTGAGCTCAACGTTGTAGAAAAAAGTAAGCATTTGTGCCAATCGTGACGCAATTATGAGTAATTGTGTTAATTTCTAACATTATAAGGAAAAACTTGCGTAAACAGCACATTAGGAATCTATATAGAATCTATATGTCGAGATTTATCGATAAACTTTATCAACTTAATGATGGCTTGCAATTTTTATTAATTTTTAATGATTTGATTTTTAACTATTTATTATCAAATTTTACTTTACCAAATTCATTTGTTTATATTATTTCAAATACAGTTAATAATAATGGTGTGATAAACAGCATTTTAGAATTTATATAGAAATCATATGTCGAGATTTATAAGTGAAAATATCAACTTAATGAAAGCTTAATGCATTATTTTATTAATTTTTAATTGTTTAATTTTCAACTGTTATCAAATTTTATTTTATAAAATTTATTTGTTTATATTATTTCAAATACAGTTTAAATATATAAAAGCGATTGTTATCAGTTAAATGTTAATGATCGCTTTACGAAAATCAATTGCAATCATCTTCGCGTTGTCATATACTAAGAAAAAGAATACTGCATTTTAATAAATATTATATTTGTTTGAATAGTTGTAAGTAAATATTTACTAAACATGTATTTATTCACTACAAAGATCATTAATGTGATTTAACTATTTTTTTTTATTAATTGAAAATAATAAATATTTATTTAATATAAGTAAATATTTACTTAATACTATTTCAAGATATATAGATTTAACAAATTTTTTTTAGTGTACGTCGAAAATCTTTAGATAAATGCAATTTTCCATTTCATTAACGTCAAATGTAACACAAATTTTATTTAATATTAACTTTGGGGGATTAAATATGTACCATCGCCTTTCTTCACGAATTAATGACGAATTTCTTCACGAATTAATTGACAATTCACACTATGATGTTCCGTTAATAGAGATATTAAGGTCGAGGTAGCTCCTTTTGCCTATAAATCGATTGCCTACAGCATCGTTTGCTTATATTATTTTTGCCGACAGTTCATTTGTGCCCAAAAATTATTGCCTACAGCCCAATCGTCTACAAGCACTTTTGCACAAATATAAAATTAAAGTTAAGTAAGAAAATAATTTATATTTAGCAGAGAATTTTTTCAAAAGAGAGAATTCGTTTTTAAAGCAGAAAATTAGTGTTTTTAAAGCAGAGAATAGTACAAGTAAACAATGATATTGAACTGTAGACAATAATTTTTGCGCAAATGAACTGTCGGCAAAAGTGATGTAGGCAAACGGTGCTGTAAGTAGGCAAACAGGATCCTCCCATTAAGGTCTCTCAGATTTGTTTGCAGTCCAAACTTTTAATACATTTGAAACTATATTTACTGTTTGTAATCCTCGTGTCTTATTTGTATCATTTATAATCCTCGTGTCCTATTTGTACTATTTGCAGCCCTCAAGAGAATTGTATCTCTCAAGGGCTACCTTGAGGACGCTTATTATTTCTATCCGACCATGCTTAACCTACACTCCTACACTCATTGTCAGATGCACCGGGTTGTAGCAAGATCTCCGTCTTGTGTCCCTCTCCTTCTTCTGCTCATCCTCCTTCTCCCTTGTGTTATTGTCTTTCGTTGTTTTTCACAGAGACGAGAGAATTTTATTGTCGCGCATAATCGTAAATTATTCTAACGTGATTAAAAATCTGCTACGTAGCATGTCGTCCGGTGCACCGCGCTGCGTCGTTTCCTGGGAACGCGATATCGGATTATGGTATCTTCGGAATTGAAGAAAACTCTTCGCGGATCGTTAGCACGCCGCACGCACCGTGAATACCGCGATTCCGCGATACGGCGACATTCAGTTTGTGCATGCAAATGCGGATGATTGCAACTATGTAAGTAAACCTCGCATACTACACTTGGAATACTCGGTAGAGATGTGCAACGTGAAATTCGATTTATATGAATAATTCGCAAAACCTTTTGATAAAAGTTTAATAAAACATAGATATCGATATAGCGACGGGAAAAATTCGATTAATATTCATAGCGATGTCAAATTCTCATGAGAATCATTTAGCTTTTTAATATTAAAATCAAATACGGCTAGCAATACATTTTTGTCAATAGAATAAATTATATTTCCATCGGTAATGTGTAATGAAACTCAACGTATTATACATATATTGAAAAAGTACGAATAAAACGAAACCAATAATGGTAATAAAAAAAAGCCATAATGCCAAAATGTCAAACACTCAAATATACAATAAAAAGAAATAAAGAACAAACACAATATCAGTGAATTATGTCGATATTTTTTTGTTCGTTTATTACATTATTTCTTTTATTACAAAAAAAATGTAATATATTAAAGAGTTTTTAATTAGTAGTAAAGAGCTGTGTTAGAGTGAGTGTATATTAAAGAGTTTTTAATTAGTGTTCAGAATCAGTGTTCGTTATATGACGCAATTAATTGATTCTATTACTTTCTGTAATTTAATTTATTCTCGTCCGAAAATCAATTAGTTCGGATCAACCTTTACAGCCCCTGACGATGATGAATTTTACGCAACGGCTATTGCCGTTCCAGTTGGATAATTACGAAAGTTGTCCGTCCTGGTTTTCGCAGTTTTTCACGTTTGCCTCTTGGAGTTACTTACAAGATGACTATGTCCAGATTAGTTCGCGGAGTATAAGCGATCCGTCAGGCCGCAGCGAGAAGCACCCGCGGGGCACGTCTCGCTTTCACTCAGCCGGTCTCGCGCGTGGGCCACGTGCATTGGAGAACTGAATACGGCGGATGTACATCGGGCACGATGCACCGAACTGATGTGTCTGAAAAGAGGAAGAAGGAGGGACCGGAGCAGGTATTCACATACGCAATCACCGATTGCGAGCCGATAGCGGTTACGCGATCGCGAGATCGCGTCTCGTTAAATCGGTATCGCTCATCCACGATCGAGAGACCCCCTGGTGTCACGGCACTCCTCGAGCTTGGCGCCCAAGTACAACCTGCCTTGTCCTCGTCGTGACTCGCCGATGACGCAACGCATAAATACACGCCATGGGGAATCGAACCGGTAGCTCCTAGTTCTACCTCTGCTGCTGCCGCTACAGCATCTTCTTCTTCTTCTTCTTCTTCTTATTCTTCTTCTTCTTTTTCTTCTCTGAGGAAAGCAGTCTTTGAAAAGCGGTGGTTCCGGAGGCAGCTCCTTGATCGGTACGGCTCCGAGATCGTTATCGTGAGAAGTGGATGAATCTCGGGCTGCCAGGTCTCGTGGCGATCGAGTCGAGAAGGTGGAGGTAATACAGCAGGGAGAAGGAGGAAGGAGAAACACAGCAAGCAGATCTTGGAGACGCCGTCGAGTCCTGGCCGTCAGACCCGTTTTATCCTCCGATCGACTTGGAGGACTCCTCGCGAGGACCAAATCGCTGCTAAATCTTTCCGGCACGCCTTCGGAACTCCTGACTCGCGAGATGTGGCGGCTGTCGATATTGATCGGTATGATCGCGATCGCGAGAGCTGGACCGTACGACAGGACAGCAGACTCGGTGAACGACAGGACTCTGTTCATTAGGAGTCTGCCGGGATATCCTGGGACTAGGAGTGATCTCTACGAGGTTTATATGGAACCGTATTATTTCGTACGTATTTATATTTTTGTCTTTTTTTTATTATTGATATTGTATATATGACGAATTTTTATTGCATTATACTTGATAACAGATATTCAAAGACTCTCACGTTTTCTTTTTTCTTTTTATGTAATAATTTTATTTAATTTCTGATGGAATTTATCATTTTCATATATAATAATTACTGATAAAATTGGAAATTGATATTAATCATTGCCTATTAATCATCAAAATCACAAATTATTTTTATATTATCATAGTAAATTTATATGGCATTACGCTTCTTTTTCTTACGTTATATTTGATTACAATTATTCAGAAACTGCCACGTTTTTTTTTAATTTTATATAAAATAATTTTATTTAATTTTTGACGGAATTTATCATTTTTATGTAATTACTAATAAAATTGGAAATTGATATTAATTGTTGCCCATATTAATCATCAAAGTAATTTCTTTATAATTGTGTGATGAATTTTTATGGCATTATATTACAATTATTCAGCAACTTATATTTTTAAAATTTTATATATAACTTTATTTATAATTTGTGATATCATTTTCATATAATTACTAATAAAATTGAAAATTGATATTAATCGTTATATATTGCATTATAAATCATCAATTTGATGATATATCTGTGTGTTTAAGATAATTTAATTATTCAAATATTGTATTTGGAGAATTATATTGTATTATATTATAGGAAAATTATATGGTGAAAATTATAAAGAAATATTGAATTTAAATTACATTACATGATTACAACCTTTGTAAACGACACACTGATCCGACTAGGATTAATCCAATGCATATACTTGGAAATCAAGAAAGAACTTATGTTATATAATAGGACCCTAAAAATGATCCAAAGAGAAAACCGAAACGTTTGTATTTTTCGTTTAATTCGAAATAGATTCAATGTGTGCCTTATTAACGGTACTTAACTCTCATTTGCTTTAAAAACTTTTAGCTTAATTAATCTTTAATTTCAAGAGTTCTTAGATTGATGTATTGTTGAAATATTTTCGGTTTTCACATCTCCACTTTCGAGAAAAAATTTTAAGCGATCAATCTCACAAATTCTTTACAGTCATACTTCACTTTTAAAGTATGGCTGTAAAGAATTTGTGAGATTGGTCGCTTAAAATTTTCTGATTTTTAATCGAATAATTGCTAACCAACAATACGGTCAACCTTTTCACTTTACATTTCGCATCTTACACGGATCTTATCGACCTGAAATAAATTATGTAATCTTGTTAAACTTGTGCGAAAACATTTAATGAACATCCTTTCACTTTTCTCTTAAACTTTAACGGAGCTATTCCTCATATCGCCATTTATTCAACTTTAATTTCCCTTGATCAACTCAACATGTAATTTTGTTGCTCGATATACGATTACTTTGTAATCGTATATCTCAATGCTTGCGGTAATTGGTATCGTCATATTTATAGCCTTACGTGCAAATAACAGCCGTTACGAACATTTCCGCCGAACGTTATTGAAGTAGCAATCATCTGTCATTCGGCGTTACTTGCAAGATGAAACGAGAATTATGTAGAACGTAATAATTTATCATTCATATGGATACAGCATGAAGGAAAAACGAGTTACATCAACTCATTTTTATTCATATGAATGAACATTTTATAACGAAAATTTAGTAAATCGAGTAATACAGATTCACATATTATTTTGTTATTATACGTTTGTTTACATACACTTGATAAAAATCTTACACTGAGAAAAAATGTTTAGCTAAATTGCTACAATTTGAAATTTATGATTATAATTGTACGGTAAAATAATTATAATTATGAGCTTCGTTTTTACATAATTATTGCTGCTATAATATTAGTAATAATTTTATATTTATAATTCCATCAATCATAAAAAAATTATACTGTAAATATGATATTTTTAAATGTTAATATAACAAAATATCAAAATGTGGATGGGTAAATAAAATAAGCATTTTTATATAATAAAAATAAACACAATTGCAATTATAATAAATATAATTATTTTCTTAACATTTACTTATTATTTATGATAATAATAACTAAAAAATATATTAAAGAAAAAATAAAGAAATACATGAGTCAAGTAATATAAAATTAAAAGAAATAATGTTGAAAAGGGCTACGAGCCAAATATAATAAATTCAGTATTAATGATATAGGTATATTAAAAATTACAAATGAAAAGCGCTACAAAAACAAACGTTTCGACTTCGATCGGGTCATAATTATGATTATTACAACTATGATAAGCTTTTATGTGTTTATGACACCATTGAAACAACTATAACTTGTATTATTAAAATAAATATAAATATATAGATGTTATAAAAAAAAATGACTATAAATTATAGTAAATTATAATGATTGTAATCCTTTTTCTTTCATTGGAAGCGACTTTCTCATTTCTAGTAAAAATTATCGCTTATTTGCTACAAGGACATGACTCAAAAGTTATAATTTTTGCAAAAAAGAACGAAAACAAAAAAACTGAAAAAACCTACTTTTATTTCTCTGCAATCAGTTATCAAAATTACATTTCAAAATTAAAATAAAAAAATTGTAATCAAAATGTTCGAACTTATTTTCTGGAAAGCTTTGCTTTTTTATTTTTTGTTGTTACTGTAGTAAATGATATATATAAGAAAATATATTTTTCAAAGAAAATATGTAAATTTATTCGTTTTATTCTCGTTTAGTATCGAGAAGATGTGTACGAATCGTCTTAAACAACGCATCGCAGCATCGCTCTCTTTCTTCGTGTGCATCTCTGGTAAACATTTCCATGCGCGTGACTTCTTCATCCTCCGCGACGAACGTGGCGATACAATTCATCGGCCTGTCCATCGGCGCGACTCTATTATTAGTCATTAACTACACAGTCTGTCTTTAATACGTGGAAATTTGCATAATTAGCCATTAAGTTATTTAAACATCGCGAAGGACGTCGACTGATGCGCGTCGTTATGCCACGAGGACGCTTTCACTATATGAGCGGTCGCTCTTCGCCTATGCCCCTTGCAATTCTAACGAAGCAGCGATTCACTACGGCCGACCTTGCGCACAGTTTCTAACCGTTTCATCGTCGCCATAGATTATACCCCCAGTCGCATTGGTAATTGCGGATTTTATCCATGAACCACAACCTCGCTTATACAAAAAAAAAGTAGAAAAAACCAAATAAACTTGACGTCCGCACGAATCGCGAGGTAGGTAAATCAAGATGAACGCAAGAGTGGCGCAATTCTAATGCGATTTAGTAGGCAGAACAAATTAGATAGGAAGCACACCGTTCTCTTCTCCCGAATGCACTACATAGTGCATCACTCGTACGCGATACTCGCGGACGCGTCATTATCAATTTCCGGTCTTCGCGTTCTCCCGCGGGACTCCGCTCGCGCGGCAGCATTTATGGATTAATCGAGCTATAATCGAGCAGTAACAAATTGCTTCCGTAGATACTCGGTTGCGTAGATTTTCGTTCTACTCCTCGCCAATCTATGAATTCTCGATCGAAAAACTTATCGAGATATTTACCATTTTTTCGGGACTCAATTTCTTGGAGTAAAATCTCATTCCAAAAGAATGAAAATATACTGTCACTATATTAAAAAAAAAAAAAGAGTGAAAATGTGACATTCTTATTCAAGAATGCAAATATTTTCACTCGTTTTCAATAGTGACAGTATTTTCATTTTATTTTGAAATAGAATTTCACTTGAAAAAATTTAGAAAGGACACATTGTAATCGTTTATAATTATCGCTCTTTTACTTCAAAAGTGACACAATTCAAAAGCACGATATTTGACATTTGCGACCAGTTTTATTTATCTATCTATTATCAAGTAGAGACGATCGAACATATTCGTATTATTTAATAAATGTTTATAAAAATATCAAATATTGCCAATCTTAAAATACATACATATCCCAGGTAGCAAGGTGTCGCATGTCGCCTATTTAATATCATTAATTAGTTATTCTTTTGACGAATGTGATGTTTAAAATGACGTCCAAACATCGTAAAAATGACGTGGATTTGTCAAGTATATAACATCATAAGTCGACGTCAAAAATACGTCATTTTTATCGTGTTATTGAGCAAGGTGTCCATTTGATGTCATTAATTATTCTTATGATGAATCTATACGGTTCCTGAGACGAAATGAAAATTACAAAAATGATCAAATTTGCTAAGTGTTGAAGTTATAAATATTCTAGTAAATTCAATTACTTCTGTAATTTCCACTTCATTTTAAGAACCATAATACTCTTCTTGACGTCTAAACATTGTAAAAATGACGTGAATTCTTATATTTCTTTTCACTCACATAACGTCATAAACTGACATCAAAGATACATAATTATTTTTGTTATTAACGGAATAAATGTATGACGTTATTAATTGATTGATCACTAATAATGACTAGTACGTCGACAATTGGCTATTTATTCGATATCATTAAGTATGACATTGTAAAGACGTCATAAATAAATGATGTCATTAATTGATCAAAAGATGACGTCATTATTACATCTTGAATAGGTTACATGACGTCAATAATTTAAAATAACTAACTATCGACGTCAAAATAACGATAGCTTGTTACCTGGAATATTTTCGAAATGCTAAAATTCTTAATAATATACGTGTACAGTATATACATGGATTTTTTACAAAAATGATGTTAAATATTTTATTTTTCCTATTTCCTATATGCGTTTAAAAATGATTAGTTTCAGCAGCTTCCCATGAGACATTCTGTATTAGACAAATGTGCTATTTATCTAACTTTCGAAATGCTACTTTCTTTTATATATTTTTTTATTTCAAATAAAATAATTACTACTTTTGTTGATCTTTCCTGCCAATAAATATTGACATCTGAAATAATTATGATTCCTTTTTTTTTTAATTTGTAGGCAGTCGGTTTGAAAGCCGTAGTGGAGATGAAATCTCTCGGTGAAGACGGTTCGCCGATGGATGGGCCCCGAGGGATGCTGACATTGGAGCAGCATCCCGAGGGGGTCAGGGTCACGGGTAATATCACGGAATTAAATCCGGGCTTGCATGGATTCCATGTACACGAAAAAGGAGATTTGAGGAAAGGTTGCAATTCGGCTGGCCCGCATTTCAATCCGTACATGGTAATAATGTTTTTGCAATTCTAAATTATGCACATCTAGGATTGCCATCCGTCCTCTTTTCCTCGGACGCTCTCTTTTACTCGTCTTTTTTTTTTCTAAGGCGTCCACAGAGATTTTCTGGGATAATTACAAGCGGTAATCATTTGGGACACCTTTGGAAAATTTTCCCGAACATCCCCGGACACTATTATAAAAAGACGATGTCCCCCGTTTGAGGAAAAAAAGAGGATGGACAGGACAACCTATTCTCATCACAATTAGTTTATGATAAATTAATAAGCATTCCTCCATAAGTGTAGAGTTTTTAACCCCAGGGGCGGGGGGTCAAATAGTATAGACTATTAGACTTGTTTTGCTTTATACTATTGTTTTTTTAATTAACGTTTAAATTTAAATTTCGTATCTAACTCTTCGAATGCAAATGCGACGTGATTAGCACAAATTGATAAACTCACGCCTCGCGGATTGAGCCGTCGCGATCTCCTTCGCGCGATAACACATTCTCTCTCTCCATTTTACGTTACGGTAAACGAAGAGTGATTGCGTTTCAGGTGAATCACGGAGCACCGAGTGATCCGTTACGTCACGTCGGTGATCTCGGCAATATTGAGGTCGGAGAGGACGGAGTGGCGCGTATCGACGGCATGGATCACTACTTGAGCCTAGTGGGCGTCCGGGGTGCGATCGGCAGAGCTCTGGTGATCCACGCGAAACCAGACGACCTCGGCCGCGGCGGAACCGAAGAGAGTCTGAAGACCGGATCGTCAGGCGAGCGCGTTGCCTGCGGCGTTATCGGGTTCTTGTAAAAGGATTTCGATGAACAGCGAATTCAGCTATTGCATGCACTAAATACGCACTGAAAACTGCCGTACTTAATTCACTTAAAAAGATACTGCGTAGTATGCAAGATCTTTGGTATACACAAGCAGATTTTGGTGAAGGAAACGATATAATTCCTTGCTAAGAACGAAATATTCGTTCTATCATAATTCAATCAGAATATTGTTATATATTTCTTGATAATTTTGTATATTTTTACTCTATTTTAAATATTAATACTTTGATATTTTTTCATAACTATTCCTAATATTCCGAGTCTCGACATCTTTGTTGAAATTGAAATAATTTAAAAAGGAATAATTATTTTAAATATTTATTACATAATGTTTATTCATTTGTTATGAAAATAGCATAAGAATTAAGCTGATTTTAAACTGGAGATATACACGTAAAATAAAATATAATTATCATGAGTGTTGTTCGCATAATATAACTGTTATAATATAATTAATTTTATTCAGTTAAAGTAATTATGTGTGATATATCTCTCTTGATAGACGTTATAGATAAATTTGTGTACACAGCCTGCAGATTGTGCGCACTAGTGCATCCACCCAAATCCGCTAAAAGAGATGTTGCGTATCGCAACTTCATTCACTAATTTAATTGCGCCCATTTGTATCGATCAATAAATCACAAATGTATAAATAAAACACCTGTTAAATGCATTTTACAGACGCCTTTATGTAATTTCTCTAGATTACAAAAATAAGATGAATAATTTTAATAAAAAAGATTGGTGACAGCTAAGCCAATTTTCCTTTCGTTTTAGTTCATGCATCTAATAAAATGCACTAACATAACAGTAAAATAAAATATATTTATTGATAATTATACATTAAATAACAACAATAGTCATGTTGATATAATAGTATTTTATACAAGTATATGAAAAGACTTTTCTAGAAATATTTTCAATAAATTACAATCGAATGTTTTTCACCGCAAAAATTTCCAGGAAATGGTCTACAAAAATGAAGCTGTTTTTTACATCAATACACGGTCTATCAGAAATTTAACGAAATTTCAATACGAAGAATTCATTCAACTCGGAAATTGGACCGAGTTTGTCGTAACAAGATTTTATTGTAATAGCTTTCGCCGTTGATACATTTTTTGGTGAAGTAAATACAACAATATGCAACATATAGCCAGACAAATACACAATCGCATATGAAAAACGCAATCAATGATTCTCGATAAGGAATCCAAACTGCAAAGTTTTCGGATCTTTCAAGTATCGTATGCAGTTTATTTCTACACGCGCATATAATATTATTACAATTAACACTTAGACGTCCATATAAGAGAAAGGAAGAAAAAGGTAAAATCACAAGAACGAACGTCGAATATTCTATGGACGAAAATCGTTCGCTTCTTCTGGGAGTCCACACGTACGAGAGTCCCGAGTGGCTGTGGTAGCAAGAACTCTGGACTCCACAAGGTAGAAGTTCATCGAAACTGCGAAGTGGCGAATCTGTTAGCTCATCCTCGTCGACGATGTTCCCGAATGCAGCAGGTACCCAAGGGACTTCGACGAAGCCCCGCGCATCTTTTCCACCGTCGACGGTCCCACGGGCTCGCCCATCTCTTCGAGAGCTTGCAGCACCTTGGTCACCACTTCCGGCGGCGAGGTCCTCCTCGCTCCCGGCGCGTCCGGTCGATGCTGGAGATCGTCCTGGCGCGGTTGCCTTGGCAGCGCGAACGTTTGCGGCTGAAAATGCACTGCAAGGACGTTGAACCGTCCGTTTGAGCACTTCATGTCTCGTCGTAAAGCTACCCCCGGATCTGCAATATCGATCGTTTTCGCCCTGATTTACCCCGCCAAGAACCGAGAGCGAACCAAGATAATAAAATCAACGATGATTTTTATTATCGCCAAGATTAATTCCGCCCGCGATTTTTCGTTCTCTATTACGATACCAACATTTCACAAACCGCGACATGTCGGTAGTATATCTTCGGCTTAATTTATCTTTTGAGATATACCATGGGATTGCTACAATTATTGCTACCTTAATTTTTTTCAATTGCCTTTTATTGATCAATTTTGTAGCGAATTCGGTTGGACGCACTAGTGCGCACTGGTGCATATTAAAATTGTACATTGATTTAATCAAAGTGTAAAAGTAAAATACAAATATTTTTAATTATGAAATACATACTTTATCTAATAGTACAATAAAGTGTATTAAGAATTTCATGGTTTAACTGGTTTTTGTATTTATATTAAACACACATTTTTACGTCAATCTATGACGACTTCGATGTACACCAGTACTGAGAACAGCCAATCGAATTTGCTATTAGTATAATGCAAAATTCGATTCATATCATATAATATTTTAGTATATAATAAGATTAGATTAGATCAAATATTTTAGATATATCTAATAAGATTAGAATTGATCAATCAGACACTTTATTATATTTAACTCTTCTATTGACGTCAAAATCTACAACACGATTATTAATGTTAGATCTGTAAGATCCATTTAATTTATGTTAAATTATAAAAGCTAATTAATTTTAAGAAACCAAAATGATACAACTTGTATTGAGAAGAATGAATAGAGAAGAGTAAAAAATAGATCTATAATTGAATGGGTCAATAAATCTACCATAATTGATCCTCTGGAAAATATTTCAATAATACTATAATTTAAACTTTTAAATTTCAGCTTGGCTCAAATTCATTTGGCAGCATATTGACTTATCTCAATAGATTCTGTTGTCTTGTAGAAATCCAATAGTAAAATTTTTTACGTATATACATTTAGAAGCCAATTTGTATAAACAATTTGTATGAATCATGTCAATATAAATTGTATAAATGGCATTAAAAAATTATATAAAAATTTAATGATCACTTTGCACTCTACTTATTTTTTACTTATAATACGGCAAAATAAGAGCTCTTCTCACTGATTAAACTGAATATTTTTAAATAAATGTATTTTTCGTAACAACAGAGATAATTCTTCGCGGTAAAAGGCAATTATCGCTACATTACTAGGAACATCCAGGACGTCGTAATCCGAAATGTCATCTAAATCATCCGCATCGAAGTTACTGCGGCCGCATCTAATGACAAATTGTAAGCAGTTGATGATCAGCCTTTTTGATGACCTCCACATAATCATGTGCGAACATTTTTGGACGGGATCGCCGCGAATAACGACGTGCGAATTACATTGTATCACGAGTCGTGGAGTTTCGTGTAACGTAAATGTTGACAGAAGTGGTTAGACGAATATACGAGTATACGTTGAAGTTCGTTAACGCGGACATAACAAAAGCGAACTTAATATGGTTTGATACGCAAAATGACATTTAAATTTAAAAACTAATAAAAACTGCGCTTTTAATCATACTGTTTTATTCAGAAAGTCCTCGAAATATTTAAATTACAGAGAAAGTCTTATATCATTCTAGTTATATCGAATAGTAATTTTATCGTAGATATATTGATCTAAATCTATTATGTCTTTGAGTTTTACAATGGTATCGTACGGGTGGTGGGCGCACACACGCTCTGACGCAAATGAAATAAATGTAATTTGTACTAGCATGATATCCTTGCAATTATAAATTGTAACTCCTTTTAGAAAAATTTGTAATACAATGAAATTTAAATTAATATTAGATTATTCAAATTAATAGAATTAACAAATAAGGAGTTTACATTATGTTAAATGAATTATATTACAATGAAAACTATGGCTAATTATATACCACACATATATGTAATTATAATAGTTGAAAATCAATTTTACAAATTTTTTATATTTCTTTACAAGCATATCAAGATGATAAAATCGAATACAAGATTAAAATATCGGAATGCTTGTGTGCCCTACATTTAAATCTGTTAAAAATGGATGTCCACATCATCTTGAAATATATTATCAGGGCTATATCAAGAAAACAGCTTCGCATAGATTCGTTTTTATAAAATTAGCAGAATAATGATTCTTTTCACAAAGATAGAAAAATGTGTATGTTGAAAATACATGTGAAGAACATGTTGAATGTCACTATCGCCTGCCTCTCCCTCTACCTCGTCCACCCCTGCCACCTCTACCGCCCCTGGCGCCGCGTCCTCTACCACGGGCAGCACCTACAAATAGTATAATTAATGTAACTAAAGAAAACTTTATTATATAACTGTGATAATTGCAAAGAAGTAGAAAAAAGAAAATATCTCTTATCAGTTAAAGTTAAAAGTATAAATATAGGATTAATACTTGTTGGATTATCCCTTTCAGTACTGAATACTTTTAACAAATGGATTGTGGAATATTTTGCTATCTGTAGCTTGCTTCAATATTGGATATTTCTGTTTATTATTAAAACTAGACACATAAATATATGCCGAGACACATAAACATACCTCTCGCAGCTTCCTTCTTCTTGGCTTTAGCCTTCGGTGTATCATCAATTAGTAATGTTTCTAATGGTAATGAATCAGGCAAAATGTAGTATCTTATATTGTTTCCTCGTAAACTAAGAGTCTCCAGTTGTATTGGTTCACGATTCTTTATTGTCATTTTTACTGTTTTTAGATGTGTGTTCATGGCAACATCAACACCTGCAGCAAAATAATTTATCAATAATAAATGACATTAGATCACATATGAATATACCAGTGCTGGAATTTAGTTGCACATTTCAGCCGATTTTCAGCTTGGTTCCTATCCCTTATTTCACCAACCCGCGCGCAGCCGATGGGCAGGAACCAAGCTAAAAATCGGCAGAAATATGCAAATAAATCCCAGTTCTGAAATATATAATTAATAGCAAATTTGATTGGATACACTAGTGTGTACTGGCACATATTAAAGCTGTTATATATTGATTTAATTTGAATGTAAAAGTAAAATGCAATTATTTTAAATTAGAAAATATATACTTTATCTAAAAGCACAATAAAATGTATTGATAATATCATGGTTTAACTGGTTTTTGTATTAATATTAAACACAGATCTTTACATTTAATTTGTATACAATGGCTTTAGTACACCAATGCATCCACTCACATTCACTATTAGAAATAAAAAGGTTTTTAAAATAATTTATAATTAATAATAATACACACAAGGAATGGAAATAACTAGTTACTTGTCACACCGTTATGGGCCTTCTACAATAAACCGCAAGTCAGAAGTTTTAACCAGTCTTAACCAAGTTGTTCAAGTTGGCTGTTGGCCAACTGCACCGATTATGACTTAAGATCGCTTAGAACTTCTGACTTGCAGCTTATTGTAGAAGACCCATTACTTTCCTTATCCTTACTCCGTTATAATAACAATGACAGTGACAAATTTTTTTTGTTATCCTTACTGAAAAGAATCATGTCACAAAATCGCATAACAAAATCATATAATTAAGACAAGTAAATAACGTAATGGATTATTTCAAATCAGTACATTACAGTCAAAAAATACATCATTATCAAATTGTTATTATAAGTAATAGAAAAAGTAACGGAATAGTAACTCCTCTATTCTCTGCTATTAATACATTTTCACAAAAATATATTTTTATATATTTATACTCTATTATATCTATACTATAAGAAAATTAAAAAATTTTTAATTATAAATAATCTGTCATATTAATGTGTGTAATTAATTTTATACATCAACATAGATTTGTTTCTAACCTGACGCTACTTGACGCCAAGTAGCGTCACACAACAAAACGTCACTTTGACATACCTGTAATTGTGCCGGTGACTTGAGTGCCATTTTTTAGTTCTATCGTCACAGTCTCGTGACTGAGTTTCATCAAAAATCTGCAAAAGCAACATTAATTTTTGAAGAAATATCAGTGTTTTGGCGCAAAAACGTTTAAATTATAGGTTAGGGTACACGCATAGAATCATTTACAGTTCTCACGGAAATCATATACATACATAATTACATGTATAGAAAATTCAGTCCTTTTGTTATGTTTTTTTTTATTATATAATTTCACATATATTTTACGTACCTTACTAGCTTCATAATGCGGCTAGAATAACTACCTCACAAGCAGAACGATTTATCGATACCGCCGGCGGATTGTTTCAGAATACCATCTATCATGATGTAAGAATACTAAGAATACAAGGTGCATGGCGGAAGCATATCAGGGGGCACGGTCAACGCGATGCTACAAATGCTTCGAAGCGTCTTTTAATTGGTCAGTTTGTAAAATTCTTTCTTCTAATTGGTCCATCAAACGCTTCATAGCATTTGTAGTGAGACTTTGACCACAGTCAGGGCACAGCATAAAGCTGGATTCAGCCTGCATCCGATTTGCGTCGTACGACGCTCTGCAACTAATCAGAAAACAGGATTCCGATGGATTTTGCTTCGTATCATCGGAATTCTGTTTTCTGATTGGTTGAAGTGTGTCGTACGACGAAAATCAGATACAGTGTGAATCCAGCAATCGCTATTGCCTCGCATTGTGTTTAGGGTTTAAAGGCATACATCAATACATGTGTAGCACGATTATATGAACCAAATATCGATTTATCATCTCCAGTATTGAAACGTGGACGTTGCTATGTAATTTACATTCACTTTGTCAGAGGGCAGTAGTGCGCGGCAGCATTTTGCGGTTATATATAGGTTTTGGTCATGTCCTCTCTCAGATTTTTCTCTGGTTATACTGTAGTAAAGATTTTCTACAAAAAAACATCCAAATAGGAGGGCTCAGTAGTGTTGATCGATAGAATAGATTTGAATGCGTTTTTCATCAAAGAGGTAATAATATTAATATTGGACATTTTATTAATCATGATATGTGCATTATATTTTTATCATTAAACAACTTTAGGCATAGTAATCTTTAGTCTGCACAAGTGCAGAGTAATGCAGGTGACTGAATTCGCTATATTTATCACACATGGTAAACAAAAAACAAATCGGTGTGCGTTGGGTATCGAGGATTGCTGTAAGATGTAATATTTCTGATGAGACCGACGCCTTGTAAATTAATATGGATGACGACCCGCGACTGTCACATTATGTATACATTTATATAGCCAACAGAGATAAACCATTGAAATTTGCATTTACTGTTGGTGAAACCATCGAGTATCTGTGTATAAAGGTGTGTACGATTCTTTTTCTTTCAGTTAAATAAAACAGAATGGAATGTTATTGTATATCTATGGCAAAAACACACATTTCTGACTTGACAATTTTGAAAACACTTATATTGTTGTGTGAAAACTATTCTATGTTATCTATTAATCATACACTGTATTATCTTCATTAATTGGAATCAAGAAATCAACAGGAAATCAGCTCTTTTGTTAATATTTATTTATTTGTATAGAACACAAACTAACAATGACGTTATATCAATAATTATAATTTTCTGCTTAACAATGTATCTATTATTATATACATACAAAATATGTTATGTAACATTTATATTGTTGTGTGGAAAATTTTTAATTGGTATAAGGTTACTGTTTGTATTCTGAGTTGATCAAAAGCCATTGATTGAAGAAGATACAGTAAATATTTAAATTAATTTAGGAAATCTTATGTATAACTACAGTATTATTTGTATTATAAAATTTGATTTGTGACACATGTACGACCACTGCTCTCCCCAAGACACACTGGCTGTTGAATTGTAATTATAGTTGTATGTTAATAAATCAAAATAAATTTGTTTAATCATATTATTTTTATTGATCTTTATAAAATTATTAATAAATCTACATAGTCTATTTTTATTAATTTTTTATTCTGTCAACATTGCACCTTTTTTATTATTTCTGTAAAATTAAATTTATTTTTCCATAACATATTTGAATAAATTTTGGTTATAATCTTTTATTTTTATCTTTGTATGCAAAGCAATCTTAATATTTTTAAAAATCAAAACTATTTAACTTATAGATATGCCATACTTTCAATATAAGTCCTTTAGCAAGACATCTGTTTGCACTGCAAAGTTATTCTTCAAAACTATGGTTCCCTTGTGGTCACATACTGGAAGAAGACTCGGAGAAATACAGATTTAACTTTCGCTTGAGATTCAAGCCATCTAGTATGGACAGGCTGAGAGAAATAGATTTAAATGCATATAATTATTATTTTGAACAAGTTCGTAAGGATGTATTGGATAACAAGGTACCTGACATTGTTTATGAGAAACATAAACATGAATTAATTGGCCTAGGAGTTAGCGATATGTATAGGTAACGTACAAGCCATTTTTCTTTGATAGAGCAATATGGAATAAACAATTGTTTATTTATTATTTTTTCATTGCAGGGTAATGCTTGAAGAAGAACTCCCACGAGAAATTGTAGAATCAGAATATAAAAAATATATACCTAAGGAATGCATAAAAAGGCATGCCTTTTTTATTAGAAAACCTATTCACAATGCACTTACAAAATTATCTGGGTATGATGCTGCATATGTCAAGGAGCAGTATTTGAAACAGTTTGAACGCATGGCTCCAAATTATCCCTATGAGGAATACACAGCATTAATGGATAAAGATGTTCCTAATCTAAGAGCTAAAGTCTTACTTAGGGTTACCATAGAGCAAGTAAAATACTGTGAGATTGACATTGGTACATGGAAAACGATTTGTAGGATAGAGGACATTTCCACTCTCTCTATAGGGTAATAACAAATATATGCAATGTAACAATATATTTCAACACATTGGCTTTTCTTGTTAATGCACAATCTTAATACAAATTAAAATCATTTTTATGGCCCATATTAATAAAATATAATAAAAACAATGAATATATATTTATCTATCACATTTTCATATTTTAGAAAAAACAACACTGTGTTAATTGGAAGGAGGACTGGCATACCATTGTGTGTACAATTTGACACAAAAGCGATTTTATTATCATTTGTATCCGCATTGGACGGATATTATCGCTTATCTGTTAAGTGGAATTTTAATCTTTGTAGTGGTGATCTTAGTATTATTACGCCTTCTTTAGAAAGATTACAAAAATTAAGGTGCCATGGACCAGTTGGGTAAGATGAATTTTACAAGATGAAAGAAAGTACATATGTAATATTTACATAGAGTCTTCAAAAATGTTTCAGAAAGGATTTCTCGTATACGAAGCTTAAGGAAAAATGTGCCAACGAGCTTGGAAGTTACATACTGCGCGAGAGTGAAACCGAGTATTGTGTTTATTACATCGACGTTTACAACAAAGATGGAACTATATCTTCGCAAGAAGTAGTAGAGACTAAACCTGATAAATTTGTAATGACAAACAGTTCTCGAGTATACGAATCTTTGAGACATTTAATTTCTTCATTCCAAAATCCCAATGAATCAATATACTTTGGAAAATGCTTGGGATTTTCGGAATATGGTATATATTAATTAATTATATATGAATTGTATATATTTTTTTTAGAAGAAAAATATCGATATTTTAGTATTTCATTTATATACAGAGAATTTATTTTCTAGACAAGTCCAAATTATTACTTTGCGCTTCGGAAAACATCGTAAACGAAGTAGCGGCAGATGAGGAAATAATTACTACTCTATTGCAAGGTGGGCCGCGATGCGTACCATGGAATGAATTGCAAGTATACAAAGCAATCGCAAAAAGCGACGAAGATTTGACTTGTTCCACGACAATGACGAGTTTGCATCGAGCTATATGGCGAGTTGCTAAAGGCAAGAAGCTCGAGGTTATGATGAAGATACTGAAGACGGAGGAGAATAATTATACCAAAGAATTTTTAGAATTGGTCGGCAAATGGAGCCAATTGCGTTCAGTAGCTTTAGTTAGGTAAATATCAGAAATCTTAGAAAGGTATTAAAGCGTGAAAATACTATGTTCAATTTTTCAGATTATATGGCATAACTGTAGCCCCGACGATCGGAATGCTACTCGAGCTAGTGAATTTGGGCCCGCTGGACAAGTACCTGTGCAGCAATAGTAAATCTGTATTAACGGTTGATATGGTAGAAGCCACCGTCTGTCTGGCAACAGCTCTATGGCATTTGGTAAATTTCTCCAAATATTTGTGTTATATCTTAATGTTAATATCTTTAACATGCAAGAATATGTAGGAGGAGAATCGTGTAATTCATGGAAATATAAGATGCCGGAACGTTCTCGTACATTCGCATACAGATAACAGCTTCATTGTCAAGTTGGGTGATCCTGGTCTCTTCACTTATACCGAGGACGAGTAAGTAAAGAAATAAAAATCTTGTTTAATTACATTCATTGTTTTCTTTTCAAATGTAATATAAGGATCCACGATTTTTCGTTATTTTGCGCAGTATATATTGGATACCACCAGAATGTTACACGGATTTTGCATCTGCAAAATATAGTCTTCAAGCGGATATATGGGCATTGGCAACAACTATTTGGGAGATATTTTCCAGAGGGGCTCCCCCACCCAAATATCACAAAACTCATACTGTTAAAATGGTATATTTATTACAAACAAAAATTTCATTACGTTAATTTTTTACGTTGATAGAATTATGTTATTAGAAACTCTGACTATGATGATTAAATGATATTATCTTGCAGTATTATAAATGTGGAAACCGATTGCCTCCTCCTAAAGATTGTCCAAACGAAATCTATAAATTAATGTTGGAATGCTGGGGCAAAAATAATTCCATAGCAAGGAAACAACCTCAGGCTATTATGCGAGATATCAATCAGATCCTCTATGAAGTATATAACGCTCGTAGAACTCATACTTACGCTACTATATGCCCCAAGTTTTTCCGAGATGCCGATGGAAACAATGACGAGAATGGTAGTATTTATACAGAAGAAAGCAAATCGAATAGCGAATCGCAAACGAGTTTGGTCACTGATTACACTAATATTACTTGGAACGATCATAGTGAGTCGATTTCAATCTTTTTAATTACAAAAGTAATTGATATTATTCTTGATTAGTTGATGCTATTTACGAAATAAAAATGTCAAATTATCTTTAGACATTAGAATAATTATATCTTATTTTCTTTATTGTAATACAAGTAATAATATTTAATTGTGATAACTGATATGAGAGTTAAGAATTAAACTAATTTCTTTAAAAGCTACAGAGCAATTGGTTAGCTATCAGAATCAAGACAGCAACATAGACGAATTGTCGTTTTATCTGCGTTGGCTAAACAGCGAGTTGTACAAGATGCCATTTGCGGGTAATGGTAACGATTGTGGTCCGAGTTGCGAAGATAGCTCAGGCAAAACTAATAAAAGCAAAACCAATGACAAAGCTTGCAACAGTAAAGATAGCTCCCAATGGCAGCGTACTTACGAGATAAATGAAAATTTGGATGTGATCTTGCAAGGACGTATAGGCGAAGGCTTTTATGGTGAAGTATATAAGGGTACGCTCAGAAGACGCAATGGTAAGGAAGTTGATTCGGAGCAGGATGTAGCCGTCAAGAAACTCAAGACGCAGGAGGACTCAGAAAATGTGCTTGACTTCGAAAGAGAAATTAAAATCATGGAGGTGAATCATTGTTTTAAGAATCAATCGTTATTTTTTCAGGAATGATATGTCTAAACTTTCTGTAAATTAATTATATTCATTGTTCTCTCTTTTTAAATTTATTTTTAGAGACTCAATCATCCAAACATTGTAAAAATTTTGTGCTCAGTGGATCGAATTCTGGTAATGGAATTTATTCAATACGGCTCGTTATTGAGTTATCTAAGTTCGCATCGGTACAGCCTTGCATATAAAACACTATTAGGCTTCGCTCTGGACATCGTTGCGGGTATGGAGTATCTCGGTAGTATGAACATTGTTCACCGAGATTTAGCAGCAAGAAATATCCTAGTAGCGAACGAAGATCGAGTGAAAATCAGCGACTTCGGTCTTGCGCAAGTGATAGCTGCGAGTGATTATTATGTATTTAAAACTCTTCGTAATATTCCAATTAAATGGTAAGTATTGTAAAAAATATGTTCATCTTTTCTCACAATATTTTAACAATAATAGAAAAAAATAACGTTTCATGTTTGAAAATATATATTACATAATATAATATTTTATATTTTCTTGTTAATTCTTTTAAGATGAATTATTTTTTTACGCAGAGAAATAAACAATTTTTTTAAGGTATGCACCGGAGAGCTTGAGGCATAACAAATTTTCAACGCGTTCGGACGTGTGGTCATTCGGTGTGACAATGTACGAAGTTTTTAGCTATGGCGTCGATCCACAACTGTCAGCCAGAGTGGCTGAGAAAGAAATTTTAATGACGACTATAACGGACCTACTGAACGCGTTGGAACGTGGTCACCGTCTTCCTTGTCCAGATAACTGTCCACAGGAAATTCACAGAAAATTGATGTTATCATGCTGGCAATTGAATAGTCATGAGAGACCGATCTTTGCTACTCTACGCGAAGATATCGAGCAACTACTTTGTAATTATTAGAATACTTTGTGATTCTATGCAAATATTTTAAAAATATGACGTATCCCACTCGTGATTCTTACATCAATGGGAGATTCTTTGACGAATCTATAGTTAATTTATTTTTCATGAAAAGTCGGTTTCATTCCTTTGTGAGATCTCTATAAAGAATTATGTGTAGGTCAATTCTATTTTTATATTTTTAGATGAGTGAATTTTAGAGAAAAGTATTCTTCTATAAAAATTTTAATTTTAAAAAAAATAGGAAATCAAGGAATCTGTCATTGGAAAATTAACAATATTTCCGATCTTTAGATCTTGTATAGAAGAGATGTATCTAGTCGAAGATATTGTCGCCATTTTATTATATACTGCGTGAAATATAGCGTTTAAGTACAATATCAATTTATTAGTCCCGCAACCAATTATAATTCTATCTCGTATTCCTTTTACCCATAATTCTCCAATCAACTTCCTATAAATCAAGGCGTACACAGGATGAAAATCGGCATCAAATCGTTGACTACAAATTGATTGCATTTACATTGAATCATTAACACTAAACACCTTGTTTGAATTGATTGATAAATTTTTTTTTCATAATTACATTAATTCGTCTTATTTCAAAAATATAATGAAGTATTTCATTCGTGATTCTTACTACAATGGAAAATTTTCTTTGATGAGTAAATTTTATTTTTATATTATTTTTATTTTTATAAGATACAAGTCTCTAAAAATTTTATTTAGAAAAATAGAAAAATAGGAATCAGTTATAGTAAGGATTTCTCTTGTATATATATCTTTCGTTTTCCTTGATACCACAGAATTGAACATCTACTTTTTGCATTCTACATCTAAACTTATATCTATATCTTAAAAAGAAATACTTCTCTTGTTTTTAACGATCACTTATAGAAGAGTATCTAGTCGATAATAGTGTACTGTGAAGTTAATATATATGAATGCCGCAAAAGTATTTTTTTACGTTAAATTTTTTGTAATTCTTACCTCAACTTTTCTCATTATAGAAAAATTGAAACGATACAAATTATTTACAAACTATAATCTACGAAATAATCACACGTGAAAAAAAACCGTAAAAACTGTAGAAAAAAAACGAATGACAATTTCCATCTGGAGACCCCGCCGATGGTTCTTTCCCATGTAATTACGCGAATACTGAATAATTTACCGATCAATTCTTCCGACACCTTGGAACAATTTTCGCTCCCACGTTAAGTGCATGCATTTTCCTTTGATGTTATTTGCCTATAATGCTATAATGCTGGAAGAAAAAAATAAGAAATGTAAAAATTAGACAGACTTTAGAGGAAAATGACTATAATGAAGTAACACAACTGGTTCGCTTCTGCGGTCAGTTCGATTGAAACTTTCGAAGCAAATGGAACATCCTAAAGAGTATTACTACAAATTTAACCGATTTCTTCTATTGGTTAGTGGACTATGGCCTTATCAAAGCAAATGGAGCGCTCATTTAACGAGAGCTGTTATCACTGTTTTCATGCTGTCGTCTGCATTTTTTCAGGTAGTCGCAGCTTTAAAAAATAATTGTTTTTTAATTAAATATTAAATATGTTTCTAACTAAAAGATCGGAAATAACATATAATATTAAAATACAAATAAAATACAAACGCAGTAACCAAACAGATATTACTATTTTATCGGAGCTATAACGGAGGGTATTCACGCGAGACATTTAATCGAATTATCTGTGTTCTGGATTATTTTTTTCATGAAATTATATTAATTATTTCACTATTATTAAGAGTTAATAACACTGTTTCTAGATTTCGAGCATGTTTACAACTGAAGTTACTTTGGACTTTATAGTGGATGGGATGCCATCTCTTCTACTTACACTAGGTAGTCTGAGCAACTTGTATTCGCGTATAATACACATAGATAAAGTAAGTTTCTAAAAAAATTTTTAGATCTTTATAATTTATATTAAACTCAATAGAATGCATCTTTTGTCTCCAATATACAAAAATCTAGACAGCAATTAATTTTTAGATAAATAGAAAAAATTACTTTTGTGTATACAAATTGTATTTTGGTTCAAGGGAACGTTATTTAGCTTAATCTTACGCTAATTCAGACAATGGCGTGTTTTTATATTCACTAATACGTATATAATAATAAATAAATAAAAGCTATACACAGGCAAAATATGCAACATAAATTTCATAAATTAAAAAATTCTATTGTTTTGAATATGAAATCTAGTGAATTCATTAATTTGAATCAATCTTATACAAATCTTATAGAACCCGATAAAATACGATAGGATTCATATCCGATTAATCGTGATGCTTGCGAGGTCGACGATAGAAAATGATATAAACTTGTAGAAAATGATACCGGAAAGTTTGCGAGTTATTGCCTATATCGCGTGTTTTCAACCATTGCTAATATCATAGAATTATAAAAAATGATATCATAATTATAGAAAATGATAGAAATCCTATTGTTTTCAATCGTTCTCTAATTTTTTTATCAGGAAATACCAATGTGTCTCAATGCCCATTGATATTTTTATTATCGATTTAAAAAAATATATGATTCTTTACTTATCACTTTCTTTTAGTTTAGAGAATTATTCGAGCGTATGTGGCAAGATTGGGCGTTACAAAAGACGCGTCATGAGATCAAGATTATGCATGAGCATGCTGAGATCTCAAGATTATTCACATTCTATTACATAAGTAAGAGAAACATTAAACCTCGTTTTATCTACAGAAGAAAAGGACAAACATTGCTGTCTATAACACCGAGACTGTATTTCTACGTATAAGATTATGATAATCATTTTTTTCATTATAAGCATGAAAAATATTTATACATATATTTACAAAATTTTTTGAAGACTAAACTTACTAAATGGAGTTACATGAGATTGTAATGATTAGTCGAATTAATAAATAGATAAAGATTGACATTTAAACTAATAAGATATTCTGTCGCACGGATATCGGTGACATTAAATTTAATGTAAAGCATTTCAGATATTAGTCTTTTTTTTTTAATTTTTCTCCTTATTACGTTTCTCCTTATTTGTAATGATTAAATTTTATATATTTTCGGTATTGTAGTACGCTTTAATTTTGGCCGGTGTGAAGTCGACACCTCATTTTGAAAAAATCGATATTTTATATACAGTTCCGTTTGCACCCACAATAGTTCTACAGTTCCTGCTAAGTTTTAACAATAGTTCTGCTGATTTACTTAAAAAAAAAAAAAAAGAAATTTTATAAATGGGGTGCCAACTTCGCGTGGCACCCAAAGTATCGCAAAAATTAATTTTTATCACGAAATTCTAAAATTCTCGAAGAGTTCTACAGTTCCTGATAGGTTTCAGCGACAGTTCCGGTCTCTAAGTATTTTTAAACAACTTTAAAGTGAGAATCAGCACCCCACCGCAAGAGTAAAGTACCGCGTAACGGTCAGTTCTCGCCGACTTTTTGCTATTTTCCTACAGTTCTACAATAGTTCTAACGCTTTCTGTATGTTCTGCACAGAGTTCTGGTCTCTATGTATTTTTAAACAATTTTTTAATGTCAGAGCTGGTATCCCACTACAAGAGTATCACGTAATAGTTCCTGCCGACTTTTTGCTATATTCCTATTGTTTTGCAATAATTCCAACGCTTTCTAGAGGTTTTTATCAAGGTTCCTATTTTTAAAACAGTCACTGGTATGCGAAAACTATCAAGAACTGCCATAAAACAATAGGGACTATCGGCATCGCAAACTTATAAAAAATATGCTACCAGCAGTCAGATTAAAAAATTGTTTAAAAATACGTAGAGGCCAGAACTCTGTGCAAAACCTACAGAACTATTGTAGAACTGTAGGAAAATAGCAAAAAATCGGCGAGAACTGACTGTTACGCGGTACTTTACTCTTGCGGTGGGGTGCTGGCTCTCACTTTAAAAAGTTGTTTAAAAATACTTAAAGACCGGAACTGTTGCTGAAATCTATCAGGAACTGTAAAACTCTTCGAGAACTTTAGAATTTCGTAATAAAAATTAATTTTTGCGATACTTGGGGTGCCACGCGAAGATGGCACCCCATTTATAAAAAATTTTTTTTTACTAAATCAGCGGAACTATTGTTAAAACTTAGCAGGAACTGTAGAACTATTGTGGGTGCAAACAGAACTGTGTATAAAATATCAATTTTTTCAAAATGGGGTGCCAACTTCACACCGGCTTAATTTTGTATCTTTTATAAATATGCTACTTTTTTTTGAAAAATTCGAAACAAAGTTACAATATGATACTTTTGCAGAACAAAAAATTAATATCTTCTATCTATGTAGCTATCTGCCATTCATTCAAATTTCGTTTTTTCTACATACAGTGACATACGAGTACACTGTTAGAAATTTCGTTATAAATTTAAGTAATATGTAAAGAAAGCTTATGTTTATGAGGTAACTGAAAAGTAATAAATGTTTTAATGAAAACTAAATTACAGTAGACTTAAATATACATTAAGTTTCATACAAATCCACATAAAATTTTATGGAAAATACTTTCATATACATGTACACAAATATACTTTTCAGTTACAAATACATTAAATTTAATGTAATGTAATTAAATTTAATATAACGTTATGAAATTAAATTCAACTTGTATAACTTAAAAGTATATTAAATTTTATGATATTTTAATAGTGTAGTCCTTTCTTCGCGCACAGTCTTGTCACTGAAATTATATATAAATAAATTTATAATTATCTAATAAATTTATAATTATCTTTTCAGTCATGATGTATATAAACATTGTGGGATATAATATATGGCTGTTTACACCAGAAATTCTTGATATTATGTCGCCCATGAATGAGTCTCGCCCGCGGAGGCGACCCTTTAATGCTGAATTCTTTATCGATGAAGAGCAGTACTTTTATTTCATTCGTTTCCACATATGTCTTGTAATTATAATCATGCCTATAGTTTATATTGTCAGTTCCACTCTATTTCTGATTCTCACGCAACACACTTGCGGAATGTGCGAGTTGCTGGGGTAAGAAATTACTCTTCGCGCAATTTACTATTTGCGAAAGAGCAGACGATTCTAAGATTGCTAGAAAATGGAGCGTTTCAGTTTTCAACTGCTTTATTAATTCTCGAATTTGTGTAATAAATGCGCTTTCTTTATTTATACGGAAAAAAAGTTTTGCTGAAGTATCTAAAAATTTAGCTATAGATATAGATCTGAAAATAAATTTTGTTGGACTATGAAAATAATTATATAAGATGCTCAAATTGATTGCTAAAAATATTAAAATTTTTTGTAGCATTATTGCTCATCAGGCTTGAATTTCCTACACAAATATGATAGTTCAATAAAATAATTTTTAGATCTATATCTAGCTAAATTTTTAGATATTTCAGTAAAATCGTTCTTTTTGTGTAGAAAAAATAACTTTATCTAAATACCGCCATTTTCGGTCAAAGTTTAAAAATAATTTTCTTATCGCGTCTTTAAAAAAAATTGTTTATTATTTTTCTTCTACATTTTCAACACGAATAATAAACAGTTGTTTCGTCTTTTCTTCCGCTCAATGCAAGGCGAATATCGTTACGATACCAACAAAGTCAATTATACATTATACGATAATATGTTGACAATCATTTTGACAGGCACCGTGCGGAACGCTTATTTTGTGTTATCAAAGACGAGGCGAGATATGATTTAATTCAGGTGTCAGAAATAACTTACGGAAATATATCTGTTTTTGTACAGCAGCATTGCAAAATTATACAGTTTGTACTTTTATTTAATATATGCTATATCTAATTCCAGCGTAAGTTCATTTTTATTAGCAATGTGCGTAATAAAACAGAATGTTGTATTTTACAAAGAAAATTGAAAAGTAACAATAGCCATTAGATAATGCCTTTTTCATGTAACTTTATATGATTTTAACTAACAAAAGATTTATTACACTGAAAAAAATCGTAAATAGTGATAAGTTGAGGAGGTCGAAAAATATATAGTTTACCGACTTTTTAAATTATTTATTCTACCTTATCTCTCCGCATACAGGGGTGCACGACTTTCCTGCGAAGCGACTCCTACCTCACCTCCCCCCCTGCTTGGGAGCGCACGATTTTCATCCGAAGCGACTCCCATCCCATCTCTCTCCCCCTCCCCTGCTCGGAGGCGCACGACTTCCATGCAAAGCGTCGTGCGCCCCTATGCGCTACTATAACGTTTTTAAAGAAAATTTTTTTTTATTTTTCGATCTCCCTTGACTTATTATCATTATTTGAGTCATAGCAAAGATTATTATCAACATTACAGCCGAAAAATGTCGAAATTTGGAAACGGTCCTATTCTGCATAAGTACCGAAAAAATTCATGAAATTTAAATAAATATTTGTTTAGATAGTACTAATGGGTCCATTTGCTCACAGAAAATAAATACAATATTTATTTGATTTTAAAAAATAATTAATGCTTAAATTAAGTATCATTTTTTAAAATTGAACAAATATTTATTTATTGTAAGTAAATAGTACCATTGGTACTATTTAAACAAATATTTATTCAAATTTTGTGAATATCTTTTCAGTGTATTAGCATTAAATCATACAATACAAATATAGGGGAGAATGGGGTGGTGGCGATCCCCTAAGAAAATTTGTTAATATTTTCAGTTAAAATTGATGTTTTTCTCAAATTTGTTGCAGAAGCATACACTACAGGATTTTAGCTTTAAAGAAAACCATTAAAATGATTATTAGATGCATTAAAATTTTATTTTTTTTAAATGTATATTATTCTTTAGAATTCTTGTAATTAAGGTCATCGATCCGATCTGCTGAGCGTTGTGACCCCGTTCTCCCCTATACAGATAAATCTAACACATGACTGTAATAGATATTTCTCCTGTCGCGACTCCATTTAGATTGATTATAATCACAAAATAAATTTTATTACTTTTTTTTCTATCGGTGAAAACAATATTCTAATTACGAAATTGAGTCGAATTTCCAATAGTAAATGTATGTTAATAACATACGTACTAATTTAATTACATGCAAAAAAATATTCTTTATCTTATTATTTTAATATATATGATTTTTTTCATGTTACAAGGTTCGTTCAGATAATCGAAACTTGTCACACAGTACCGTTTCTAATGGATCTCATAAGCTTAGTGATTTTGATGAGTCTTACGTTAATCCAGGTATGCTGCTAGCAGAAATATGTTGAGCGTTTGCAAGTGTTATCAAATTATTAAAACGAAGTCTTTCAGATAATAACCATTTCCGATATGGAACGAGCTATCAGATCTATCGGACATTTTTATTGTGCACTATGTTATGTATTCATACCTTCTTACATGGGGCAGAGGGTCACGGATACGAGTTCGAGTCTGTGTAGGAAAATGTAAATATAAGTAGATTTCTCTTTAATACATCTATAAAAGTACATCTCGCGCGGTAGTATCTAAAATGCTGATATTGAAAATCTATTGTTTATTCAAGGCAAAAGAAGAGAAATTAAAATAAAATTATTAAAAGACAGAAAAAAGGTTCTCCCTGAATTTATTTATTCAGTATTTTGAATTCATTCGAAAATATATGTGAGATAATTGTGTATAAACGCATTTGTTGAGATATTATATTTTCCTACTATCGTGCGCAAAGTTCGATTTTGCACACGCATTTGCGTGCGCAAAGTATCACTTTCCCACACTTGTAGTTTAGCGTGCGGGAAAGTGATACTTTGCACAAATGCGTGTGCAAAATCGAACTTTGAGCACGATAGTATACGAAAAATAGTATACGATACTCGTGCGCTGCGTAGGTGTTCCCACACTCGCTTTTTTGTCACCCTCGCTTCGCTCGGGCGACAAACTTCGCTCGTGTGGGAAACACCTACTTTGCGCACTTGTATCATAATGTACTATTTTGTGGTACGTAAATTGCAAGTTTGCAATATTATAAATAAAATATTATAACAAGCATAATATAATTTTCTTTAAAATTGTAATTTTGAAAAAGAAAAAATGTTAATATTAATAAAAAATTTTAATATAATTTGCCGTAGTAATAATATTTACTTATTAAAGACATACAATACCGAGTGTCCTTAAAGGACCCGCATATTTCTTACTTTATAAGAAGAAAATAAACAATTTTTATCTCTTGCTGTTTTTCTGTAAATTTAATAGTATTTGAGTAAAAAATTATTGAAAACCAATATTTAGCGATTTTTAGTAATTAATATCTCGTTAACCATCGAAAAAGGACTTTTCGACTCAGTTTAGTCCGCTCTACCTGCTCAGGATAGGTGATGCCGAAATTTAAGGACACCCTGTATATCCAAGAGACACCCTGAAAACGTCCAGAAGATGTTCCCAGGATATCACTTGGATAAAGTATATTATGTGGAAAGAGGAAGAGAGATTAGATGTCTTTTTTTATTAACTTAATAACTCTGTTTCCAAAAAAAAAAAGAAAAAATTGGTTCCGCAGATTCAACTCTATGTGGTACAATGCAGTTGTTTCACAGCAAAAGACATTGTTAATAATAATGATGCGACGCTTTAAGCCACTCATCTTGACTGCCTGTAAATTTTACGTGATGTCTTTACAGAATTTTGGAATGGTAAGAAAAGAGTACTATATTCGGAATCATAATAACGATGAATAATAAATATATATATTTCGAAGATACTTCAAACAACAATTTCCTATTGCATGTTCATCAGACAAATTTGAAAATGTTTTTATCAAGTAAGTATAATAAATATGCAGAGTTGTTATTGTGTTGTGTGTTGTGTAAATAATATAAGTAAAGTGTAGCAATTCATAGGTACATGTAAATTCTTTTTAAAAGAATATCAGGATATTTGTGAGAGTATTTAACACGGTGTTACAATTTCTCTAATGACTCTTATTTTCGTAAGATATTCGATGATACAAATTTTAGTTAATTTATTTTATACAGAAAAAATTCTATTTCATATATCTTATCTAAATATAAATATCTATACACGTATAATATTATTAATAATAGTAAATATCTATCTATTTCTGTATATCTACCTATAACATTGCCCAGACAATAACTCTTCTTATGGGGAATACTTGTAAATAAAGTATTTTCAAGAAAGTCTTCGATAAAATTAAAAATTGTTTCCGATATAATACTGATGGTTTGATCGTCTTTTGTTATGTACTGTGCGAAATGGACGATTCAAATATAATGTTTTACCTCGGACTTTTTTCACTCATCTTTCGCTTTCTTTCCCTGTAAACAATCAAAAAACAATTGCGATATCGCTGCAGCAAAATAATCGCGCGTGCTAGAAAAACTAATACGGCAGATGTAAAACTGCCTAAAGACAATGTTTGTTCGTAGATCACCAGTTATTTCCCACGTTATTATCCGAACATTATACGCGCGCTGTCGATCGATTCCCTTGACGCTTCTGAAAAGTTCGTGTTTCCGCACTAAACGCATGCATTTTTTCTTCGATATAATTCACCAATAATAAAATTAAAAAATTAGAGATGCAGAATTGAATAGACCTTTAAAAAAAGAAAAGATGAATATAGCAATAAAATAATAATCGACGAGCTCTTGCTTCTACGGTCAGTTTGTTTAAAACTTTCGAAGCAAATGGAACATCCTGTAGAGCGTTATTACAAATTAAATCGATTTGTGCTGTCGCTTACTGGGTTATGGCCATACCAAAGCAAATGGAGCACTCGTTTAGTAAGGGCTGTTATCACTACTATATTACTGTCATCTGTAATTTTTCAGGTATAACCGTAGCATAGAAAATAATTTTCTTTTCAATTAAATAATTTAAGATATTTGTTAAAATCTGATTGAAGAAATATATCATAATTTATTGAATATATACATATATTAGTACACACACGCATATATATATATATATATATATATATATATATAAGCTATTTTAAATACATCTTGAAATTTTGTTTCTCAAGATTGTTATATGCAGATATTTTTTTATATGTATCTTTCTATATAAAAACTATACACAATTGTTTGAAATTTTAAAACCTCTCTTAGATGATTTATAATTCAACTTTAAGATGCTAATTAAAGATGTAATTTTTTCTGTGAATTATCTTTTGTTCTTATCAAGGGTTAATAACATGTTTCAGCTATTGAGCTTATTTATGTCTAACATCACCGCGAATTTCATAATCGATATGATACCAGCATTTATGCCTGTAATGGGTAGCCTGAGCCAAATGTATGCACGAGTTGGACATGTAGACAAAGTAAGCTTAATCAGTCGTTACTTATAAGCTTAATAAATTTTATGCAAATTCGGACAGAATGTGTTAAATGTTTATTATAAACATTTAATTTATAAAAAATTTACACAAAAAGTCGCTTTTACAAGTTTTTCATGTGTGTACCTATATATAGAATGTCAGAATTGCAGTTAGCCTAATTCTAATTAATGTCTTTATTTTTATCATAGCTATAAATAGTTATATAATAAAAATTTTATGTACATAACAAAATATTTGTGATAAAATGAAAATGATACATTATTTATAATTTCTTTTAAGTCTTGATTATTAAACAAACATGCTAATTAATAATTTCTTTTATTTTCATTATTATAATTTGTCTAATGTCTAATAAATAAATATAATTGTTTAATCATTATCTTTTTAAATGTCTTGCTATATTATTATTTTACAAGTTATAATTTATTTTAACTATTTATAGGCTATTATTTAATTTATTTTTAGCTTAGGGATTTATTTGAGCATATGTGGAACGATTGGAGATTACAAAAGACAAATTATGAGACCAAGATTATGCAGAAGCATGCCGAGACGTCGAAATTATTGACGTTTTATTATTTGCGTAAGAAAAATATTAAACTTCGCTTTATCCAAAGAAAAAGATGTATCTTTCTATCTATAAGATCCATAAGATCGACACTATATTTCTATGTTTAAAATCAATTATGTTCCCTTTTCATCAACACCGGACGTATTATCCATCGTGTACACATTACTTTCGATGAGTAACACGCGTGACATTTCTCTTTTAATTATGCATATATAATAAACATAATTTTATTTTTAAAATGCATTTGTTATAATCGCTGTCATTAAATTAAATAGATGTGAAATTTTTTAAGAATGATTGAATCTCATTGCTCACATTTCCTTTTATCCTAAACTATTTTATCCTAGCTTTTTCCTCATATCACATAAGTAATATGTTGGATAAAATTTTACCTTTACACAGCCCGCCACAAATGACTTTCGACCGACCTCGACCTTGACCTTCAAAGAGATTAAAATCATAGATATTTTGCTGCGCTCATTGTTTATTAAAAAGTTATTAACAAAACAATTTTTATAAATTGTACGCAATTTTTTTAATACAAAGGATTAAGCTCAACTAGAGATGTAAAAAAAACGGTACTTTTGACTTCAGAGAAAAGTATCAAGTAAAAAACTAGTTTTTTTTACTGAAAAAATGGTATTTTTGACCAAATCACATAAAATTCATGAAAAAACATAGAATTCATATTAAATATGTAGAAGAAGAAATAGAATTAATTTTTCTTGTTATTTCGATATTTTTTAATACTTTTATCTTTATAATTTTATATTGAAGCGGAAATATGTATTATTGGCTGTTGCAATTCTTGATAAGTTGATAATAGGTCTGGTTGCACTCTTTGCATTCAGCATCTCTGCTTTTTTTTTTTCAATGCCCGAATCTATTTTTCTAATCATATTACTTTAAATGTAAAAATTTTGGGGGATTTCAAGCAATGCGACAGATCTAAATAGCCTAAAAAAAATATCTGAAAAAATCGAGTAAAAAATTGTCAAAGCCGAAGGAAAAAAACTATTAATTTCCGAGTTTTTTTTACCCTAAAATTCTAATATTTTTCCGTCATTTACATCTCTAACCTCAACATCAAAATCGGTTGGAAGTCATTAAGGCGGGCTGTGTAAAGGTATAAACATTTATCATATATTGTTATTAAACAGAATTTTTTGAGAGCTTGTAACAGAATTAAATAATAGAAATAGTACTGAAAAGTACAGAATTTTGTTTTAGACATTGAATAAGTTGTTACCTTGAAGATATAATTTCAGAAGACATAATTTTAGAGAAGCGAACGATTATAATGAACTTGTTATTATATTCAGAAAATTTATAAGTTTTAAATATAAATTATTATTACTAATAAAGAATATATTAAAAGAAATTTAATAATAATAAATAAAATATGTCGCTCAAAAGTTTGCACAGCAAAACAATATATGTATAATAAACGACCAATAACGAGCATATTTAGATCTTAGATTAAAATATATTTAAAATAAGGACTGTATAATAAAAACGTTTCGACTCTACAGAACTTTCATCAGTTTATAACGCAATTTATGTCTTACGTACTAACGCATACTCTAGCCATTTCATATCATCCTCCAGATAGTAGTCTATAACCATTGACTTAGATTTAGATTTCCATTATCGCACCATGCTTTTTAGTGAAATGTAGCCAGATGTATAACATTTTTTTCCTTTAAAACAAATCCTCGTTTGTCAGCGAAAATCGACGTTTTTGTCCAAATTGACGGTAATAGTGATATACATACATAAAAGGTAGTCATGATGAAAAATAATTAACTTCAGAAATTAAAATTGAAGATATCTGGAGATAGCATTTTATATTCTATTTATTACTCTGTCCTAAGGATGATTGAGAATGTCAGCTCCAATGCCATCTCCAGGTATCTTCAATTTTAATTTCTGAAGTTAATTATTTTTCATCATGACTATCTTTTATATATATGATTATTACCATTAATTTGCACAAAAACGTCGATCTTCGTTGACAAACGAGGATTTGTTTTAAAGGAAAACAATTTTATATATTTGATTACATTTCACTAAAAAACATGGTACGATGATGGAATTCTAAATCTAAGTCAATGGTTATGGAATGACTATAGAGTATGCGTTAGTATATATGTAAGACGTAAATTGCGTTATAAAATGATAAAAACTCTGTAGAATCGAAACGTTTTTATTATATAGTCCTTATTTTAAATATATTTTAATCTAAGATCTGAATGTGTTCGTTACTGGTCGTTTATATATTATATATTAAAAGAAATTTATTATTATCAAATTTTTCAGTTATGCAGTACGTAGCCGTAATGGGGTACAACGTATGGCTATTCCTACCGGATATCCTCGATATTATATCACCCATAAATGAATCCCGCCCACGAATACTACCTTTTAAAGCTGAATTCTTTTTCTTCGATCAAGGACGATACTTTAACCTCATTCGATCCCATACATGCTTCGTGATTTTGATATTATCACTAATTTTTTTTGCCGTTTCCACTTTGTATGTGGCTCTTACGCAACATGCTTGCGGAATGTGCGAGTTGTTGGGGTAAGAAATTGCTCCTCGCATTATTTGCGAAAGAGTAGATTCATCGCTAGAAAACACGCAGTTCATCCATTAACTTTTAAAGCTGGACAATTTGCAGATTTGCACATGATACAATGAAAGAAACATTTATTGAATTTTATTAAAAATATTTGTTTAAATAGTACTAACGAAATATTTACTTACAGTAAATGAACATTCATTTAAAATAAAAAAATTATACTTAAATTAAATATATGTTAACATATATGTTATTAGTACTATTCAAACTCATATTTAACAAAATTCAGTAAATTTTTTAAAATGTAGATATAACTTTTCTTTTTCATTAATGAGGAAATAAAAATACAAATATTTTACTTCTCACATTTCTAAAAATTTTTATCATTATTTCTCTGTTTTTTTCGTTAATAATCGATTATCTCGTCTTTTCTTCCGCTTGTTACAAGATGAATATTATTCAAAGTCAAATGTATGATAAAAATAATATTAGTGACATAATTTCGGCAGGTATCGCGCGGAACGCTTGTTTTACATTGTTGAAGATGCAGTGGGATACGATTCAATACGGCGAAAAATAAATTACAGAAATATGGTCGTTTTTGTACGGCTGCATTGCAACATTATACAGTTTGTACTTTTATAAAAGGCATGCATTCTACAGATGCATCTATTAATTTATATGTTAAATCAGTTTAGTCCAACTTATCGAGTATTTTGCGGAAAAAGTGGGACGATTACGATTTTAGTCCCTCAAAATGAAAGTGATTTTCGGAAGTATTTTCTTACTTAATAAAGTCTAACAGATTTTTTTGTTTATGTGCCTTTGTTATCGTATATTGTTAATGTTTTTAAAAATAAACGGATGGGCATAATATTATAGACTAACCACAGCATGGAACTGTATGACTCATTTAGTGACGACTCTTACAGTACTTACTCAAAATTTTATTCCTTTAAAGAGATTTTCCTCAGTGGTAAATGTTATAAGTTTAGTTCCCTCATGTCCAATCTCGAAAACTAGGCTCATTCGACGTGTTTTTGTACGAAAGGAACAAATTTTGCAAAAAGAAGCATTGTTCTGCCTTGCGAAACGAATGTTTGTATTTAAAATATATTTTTATAAAAGTTTTATTAATATATAACTAAAGATGTAGCTTAAAATACATTAATCTTTATTTTGATAATCTTAGTCAACAAATTACTCCGGTCCCGGGGCTAGTTGAATCAGATAAAATGCATTTAAAAAATGCATTTTTTTCATATTAGTTAACAATTTCCCCTTATTATGAAAATATTATTAGGTAGTCAAATGTATGTAGTAACTGGTGTAGAATTTATTTTTTCGATAAATTTCTTAATTTCGTCTGTAAAAATTCGAAACTGAAAAATGAGTCTATTAGCCCCGGTCTCCCCTACGTAAAAATATACGTTAATAACAGATAAATGTTTTTTATATGTAAGAAACATCTCTTTTATCTCAAAGTTTTTATTAACGTATATAATCTTCTTTTATATTACAAGATTCGTTGGTATGATCGAATTTTATCACACAATACCGTTTCTAATGGATATCATAGGATTAGTGCTTGCGATGAGTCTTGCATTAACGCAGGTATGTCAATAGCAGAAACACGTTGGGCGTATCAAAATATAAAAATGAAATTTTTTAGATGCTTACCACTGCTGGCGATATGGAGCGAGTCGCCAGATCTATTAGTGTTACTATTCTAATACTGATACATCTATTTATATCTAATTACATGGGACAAAAAGTTACGGATTCGAGCTTGAACGCATGCGAGAAGGTGTGAGTAATGTATTATTTTTTAAATAACAGGCCGAAATGAATTTTGACCCTGAAACAGCAGTATGTAACGCCGAACGTTTTTGACATGCTAAAACCAAATCTGGAACTCAAACTGCTCCGTTACATTAAGTTTGCGAGATATCCTAATTATAATCTTAATGTGCCAAACAGGCTTATTTTGAGTATTTTTAAATTATAAGCTCATAAACCTAATGTGATGAAGAAATATGAGCTATTATGTATTCGAATTCAGCATGAAAAAATCTATGATTATAAATAGGTCAATAATAAAAAAATTATAGATACATTGCAAATATGTTATAACTAGGGCCCGGATGTTCGGGCGCGATCCCAGGTTGCGCGCGGAGCATCACTGCGTGTTAGAGTCGAACGCTCGCTGAAATGAGCGCTATTTCATTTACATTTTTTATTTATATGTATAGTAGTAACTAATAATATATAATAATATGTATGAATCACTGGAATTACCGATGTAAATTTAGAATAGGAAGAGAAAATTAAAATAAATAAAAGAGAAAATGCTCTCATTCTCCATATTTCTCTTTATGCAATGCTTTACCTATATTTATTTAAAAATATGCGCTAAGTAATTATAAAAGTATCGTCAAATATGTTTGCAAAGACAAAAATAAATAATATTATAATATTATTATAGTTATATTTTAATATTCTTTTTAAATAACGTTTATTATTTAAAAAATCATTAAAAACGATGATAATGGTCCTTTCGTTAATACTTAACTTTTAGACAAATATGACATAATACTTAACTTTTATATAAATTTGACCTCTCTCTAATTTCATCTCTATTATTATTTACTACATTATTACAGTAATCATTTAAATAACATTTGATTCTAAAATGAAATAAGATATTTGATTTCCTACAGGTACAATTCTGCATGGTATAGTGCAAGTGCTTCAGAGCAGAAATCATTATTGTTAATAATGAAACGACGCTTCCACCCGCTTATTTTAACTGCATGTAGGTTTTACGTGATGTCCTTGCAGAATTTCGGAATGGTGAGGAAAAATATACCGTAATATAAATCGATATTCAAAAATCATAATGACGAAGATATAAAGAACATTTATCTTTTAAGGTACTTCAAACGGCGATGTCCTATTGTATGTTCATGAGACAACTCTGAAAATGTTTCTATCAAGATGTTAGTGTAGAAGTAACGTAGAAAATTCACGGAAATTTTGGACACACTTACTGACTGACTTTCTTTTTACGATCATATCGAAAATTATTCTTTATGAAAACAGAAATCTGTTGATCAGATTTACAGGTAAATATACAGAGTAAATATGAGTACATAATAAATAAAATGTAACAACTAATAGAAGCAAGTAAATCCTTTTTAGAATAACGGAATATTTGTTGGAGTATTTAAGACTATAAATTACAATTCTTTTTTTTAATGACTCCAATTTCGGTAAGGGATCCGCTGATAACTTTATGTTAATTTATCTTATGCAATAAAAAAAAATTATAATAAAATTCAATTTCTTATATTTTATCTATATAAACATAAATGTCTGTATAATAATAATAAATATCTGTTCACATTATTACTTGAACATTTTATATACATTATCGATTGATCCTCAACACTTTTAAAAAATTCATGCCATTGCGCTAAAAACATGCATTTTTTTCAAAAAATGTAATTGAGGGGCTGGATTCTAAGAGGATACACGTGAATATAAACACTGAAATACAAAGTATAAACGTTCTTTTAACAATATGCATTCTTGTATTGAACAATTTTTTATTCGATAATCTGATAATGTATCTGGCAAAAAGTAAAAAAAGTAAAAGCGAAAAAATTTTTGCGCGTCGGGTAATTGTGCGCATGGATTGGATAATTGTGCGTAAAGCCAAAATGGTATAAGAAATAAATATAAAATTTCTTGGAAAAATAAAATAAATATTTCATGGAAAATATTTCATGGAATGTTGATAAGGAAATGAAACAATATATTATTATATCAATGTTAATACAAAATTAATATAAACTTTAAACAAATTAATTTAAACAAAAATCGCATATGTAATTTTCAGAATCATCAGCTCCACTACAATGTTCATGGACCCATTCAGAACACAGGCACTGAAACCACCCAATCGACACAAACTAATAGTAACATAATGTTAATGATATAATTTTGCACTCTACAATGTATAACTCCTAAGGAAGACACACAAATCAACAAAAAATCAATATAGGCGCGGCTTCACCGCACATTGGCTTAGACGTTTCCTTTTTTAATTTGAAACTACAGCGAATATCTCAAAATGGTATCAGACTTTTTTGTTCCCCTTGACCCATTCGACGCCCCAAATGCGGCTCTGACCTTATTTCTGAAACACCCTGTATAATATCCAAGATATGTTCTAATGTATAAAATGATACTTTCAAAGTTGTAGAGAGAGTTTAAAAAAGCCTAGCCACACCACACTGGCTTTATCAATTTGATTTTGGGTGGCGTTGCCAAGGCAAGACAAAGTCAACTCGGATTTTTTAAGCGAGACCCCGCACTTTTTCTTTTATTTTCTTACCGTTTTTATTGAGACCTTTTCAAAGCACTATAATTTTATCCATTTTAACTCAGCCGTTTCAAAATTATTGAACATTTTATGGTGAGATGTCATCAGCGACTGTAGGCGAAACACGAAAACTGTTCATTTTTTTGTTCTAAAGCTAGTAAAACTTATATGTTTTTTATTTAGCAGGTCATAAACTATGACATATAAGAAAACCATTTAATTTCATCGACCCAATTTCATATATTATATAGTACGAGCTCCTTTGTTTGTGATATAACTCAGTGGTTTGATCGTTTGTTACGTACTGTGTGAAAAAAACGACTCGAATATTGTGTTTTATCTCGGAATTTTTTCACTCATCGTTTATACCTTTTGCCTCTAAATAACAGGAAAATCATTGCGGTATCGCTGCAGCGAAATAATCGCCATGCGTACAAGAAAATCTATCACGGTAGATGGAAAAATGTTTGAAAACAATTTTTATTCTCAGACGACCGGTTATTTTCCACGTTATTACCTGAATATTATACACACGTTGCCGGTAGATACTCTCAACTCTTTTGAAAAATTCGTGTTTCTGAGCTAAACACATAGATTTTTCTTCGATGTAATTCACCCGATAACAAAAATGAAAAAAATTAGAGATGGAAAAATTGCGTAGATCTGAAGAAAAAGTGTTCATAGGGTCTACACGATTTTTTCATCTCTAATTTAAAAAATTTTTGTTATTAGTGAATTACATGGAAGAAAAATGCATGCGTTTAGCACACGGAAGCACGAATTTTTTTAGAAGCGTCGAGGGGATCGATCGACAGCACGCGTACAATGTTTTTTCATCTCTATTTTTTTTAAATTTTACTACCGGGTGAATTACATGAATGAAAAATGCATGCATTTAGCACAGAGGTACGAATTTTTCAAAAGCGTCGAGGGGATTGATCCACAGCGTGCATACAATGTTCGGTAATAATGTGGGAAATAACCGGTGGTCTGCGAACAAAAATTGTCTTCAGGCAATTTTCCATCTGCCGTGTTAGTTTCTCTCGCATGTGTGATTATTCCACCGTGACGGTATCGCAATTATTTTTCTATTATTTAGAGGCAAAGGGAACGAACGATGAATGAAAAAAGTTCGAGGTAAAACAGATTATTCGAGTAGTCTATTTCACACAGTACATGACGAAAGACGATTAAGCCATCGAGTTACATTAGAAACAATTTTCAATTTTAACGGTAATCTGTTTAGAAAATACAAGTATTTTATTTAATTACAAGTATTCCAAAAGAAGAATTTCCAACAAATGTTGTAAGTAAATATACAGAAATATAGACAGATGTTTATTAGAGGAAAAAATGAATTGCCATTTACATTTTATGCAATAACTTGGGTAATAAACAATATTCAAATTTAAATATTAACGATTATATTCATCAAGTGTTGTTGGATCGATTCTAGATTCAAAGCGACGAAACATGTATTATTTAAAACATTGCAATTTATCCGATAATGAAAATTAAAAAATTAGAAATAAAAAATAGAATAAACTTTAAGAAAAATAAATAGATAAATATAGCAATAAAATAATAAGCAACGAGCACTTGCTCCTACGATTTATTGGAGACTTACAAAGCAAATGGAATATCCCGAGCATTACTACAAAATAAATCGACTTGTCCTATCGTTTATTGGACTATGGCCCTTTCAAAGCAAGTGGAGTACTTATTTAATGAGAGCTAGTAATATTATTGTATTGCTGTCGGCTACAATTTTTCAGGTATAATCATGTGATATTAGAAAACAATTTTCTCTTATTAAATAATTTAGAAGAAATTTTTTTCGATTAAACGTTAGAATTTAGGAACTAGATAATTAAAGGAATGTTATAATTTCGATATTAGCTCCTCGTAACACAGTTATTTAATGGATATCCAAAGTGTCCTTCAGGGAACTGTGTTATGTGGGTATTATTTCTATTTAAATCATACGTATATTAATTAACAATTAAAATTATATTCGTTTAAAAACAATCCTAAATAAAATAAAATGCAGATAACTTTCTATACGTTTATATAAAATATAAAACTATTTAAAATTTTAGAACATTCTTGAGATGAACCGTATAATTCTACTTCAAATGTTAATCAAAGATATATCTTTTGAGAATGTTTATCTTCTGTTCTTATCAAAGGTTAATAACATATGTTTCTCCAGCTGCTGACCTTTAGTACAACTAACATCACCACGGACTTTATAATCGATCTGATGTTAGATTTTATACCTACGGTAGTTGGCCTGGGTCATATATATGCACGTATTAAACGTATAGATAAAGTAAGCTCAATTGGTTATCGGTATTACTTACATCATCAATGAGGTATTAAATATTAAGGTGATCTTAAAGACGATTAGTCATATTATAAATAACACTTTTTTCATATTATAAATAACACAGACGATTTACGTATCATTGACACATCACTACATACTACTACATCAATATCTCACACACAACATGCACATAAAATTTCATACAACGATAACGTTTTAATTAGACTAATTAGACGTTTAAGTCCAATTTTAAGAACTCCACGTTGTTTCTTCGTGCAAACTATTAGTCTGTGGACTATTATTTCGTAAGTACAGATTGTGCAGCTTTTGGGTGCGTTTACTTTTTACGTTTACGAGTTTTAAGCACTAATAAGCACCGTTCATTTTTTCGATCGTAAGTGCTTAAAGAAAGGCCACAGAAACATTTATGACGTATCATAGATACTGCTCGCAAACCCTTCATCCAATAGGGTAAGGCAGCAAAAGCGTGAGCATTTATGGCCAAAAGTAAACGCAATGAATGCGTGGTATAACCTAAGAATAAAAAACGCTAGTAAACGTGTTTATATAATATGCACATTTTGGTATTTTCACTATGAGGATCTCTCTCTCATAATCCTGTTCGTTATCGACCATTGACAGAAGAGTTGACACTTGTCCAAATAATATCAAAATAAATTTTTTTTATCTATTATTATTATATTTATAATTGCTTATAAAGCAAAACGTGAACGACTCATGTCACAAGAGCGTTTACATCGCGCGAGAAATAAAAATAAATGATTAAAAATAGCGCTTATAAGCGTAAGTGCACATAAAATTATGAGCACAACGAACACAGACGAATCTGCGCTTAAAAATGGTACAACATGAACATAATGTTGAATGTAACGTTATGTACAATAAAGCGCCAAAATTTAAAACAATAAAAACCGATATTAATTTTGCACCAACCTAATATATCATCGGCAAGCAAATCTTTTCTAAAATATAAATCTGATTATTATATATATGACTTGATATCAATCGATGTATTAAGATAATAGACCGATTGAGTTTAATAAATATAAATTTAATCATTCAATTATCTTCAAGTGTCTTGCATTTGTTATTTTACAAGTCGTAATTTATAAACTTTTTATAGCTCATTATATTTATTTTCAGCTAAGGGATCTATTTGAACGTATAAAGGACGATTGGAAATTACAAAAAACAAGTTCTGAGATAAAAATTATGCACAAGTATGCTGAGATGTCGAGATTATTCTCTTTGTATTATTTGAGTAAGAAAAACATTTTAGATTTTGCTTTTTTATCCTCTTCCTCCAAAGAAAAAACTGCGACTTTCTATCTGTAAAATCTGTATTTCTGAGCAAAATCAGTCATTTTCTCTCTTCATTACTAGCATTATTGTATTATATTACTCATCAGACGGATCATTTTCGACGCGTGACATTTCATTTGATGATTTGGATACATAATTACAATTTTATTTTTAAATTGCGTTTGTTATAATCGCTGTCAAATTAAATGAATATGGAATTTTCAAAGAATGATTGGATTCATTGCTCACATTTACTATACTTTTCTTCCTAAATTTCTTGCAAAGTTTTCTTCATATCATGTATTAATATATTTTTATTAAATAAATTTTTTGAGAGCTTGCAGTAAAATATAATGACAGAAATAATACTAAAAACTCTAAATCCTTTTTTGAATATTGAATATATTGTGATCTTGAAGATCTTAAACAAGTAAAAATGTGACCAAGCCATTAGAGTATTCAATTTATAATTTCTTAATGTAAACTATTAATGAAGATTGAATTGAGAAATTTACAATTATCAAATTTTTCAGTTTTCAACATAGTCATGATAGTATGCAACCTACAGATGTTCCTGCCCTATATCCTCGACGTTATATTGCCCATGAATGAATCTCGCCCGAAAATACAATCTTTTCAATTGGAGTTCTTTACCATTGAGGAACAGTATCCTACCCTTATTAACTTTTATGTATTTATTTTTGTCATTACACCTTTAATGATTTTTTATGCCAATTCCGTTCTGTGTGTGATTCTTACGCAACACGCTTGCGGAATGTGCGAGCTGCTGGGGTAAGAAACTGTTTCACGAAATTATTTACGAAAGAGCAGACGACTCATCGCTACAATGTAGAACGCGCAGCAGGTCTATTAATTTTTGAATCTGGATACAGATTCACATATGATAAATATATATATATTTTTTTTTAAAAGACACCAAAAATATTTCTTTTTTCATATTAAAAAAAATTGTTTCATGTTAAAAAATGTTTGAATATTATTCTTTTTGTTTTTTCCGTTAAGCCCTGGCAAAAAAATTTTTACTAAAACTTACATAGATTGAGACAATCTTAGAAACTAGTTTTTCACAGATATTCATAGTCCCAGACAGCTAAATGCAGTGTATTTAATGATACGTTGCCGAAAACGTTGTAGCAACCAATTTCGACAAACTCAGGACAAGGTGAAACAGCATTATATCTGTTGCGTTGAACTCCATGGAATTCGAATTCTTGCGATGGCAAACTGATAGCGACATGTTAGCATGAATATCGTCGACAACAACTCGTGTTGTCATATTGTCAGCATTTTGTTAGCAACGAACTGCAATTAAAAAACTTTCTTGAAGACATATTTGCAACAACGCATGGAAATCATTATGTATGTTCAGGACACCTATCATGGAACAAGTCGAAATGGATCCCGATCAGAATTATTCAATTATTCCCTAGATTTCTATTGCGTTTTTTGGAAAAAACGAAATAATTCCGGTCAGAATTCATTCCATGTTCCATGATAGATATGCTGTTGCTGTCATGTTTTCATCATGACAGTCAAGATGAAACGATCATTTATTCGTTGCTAACATGTTGCTGTTATGTTACCGACAACATAATGTACTACCATTGCTTACAGTTTGCTATAGAAATTTCGACAACTGATTACATATATAAGCAGGCATAGTTTTGATGTCAGCAAATGTACAACAAATATATAACAACATATGCAATGCATAGTTTGCACAATATGCTATATCACGCTTGGCTATCTGGGATGTGACATAGAATGGCGTTGTTGTTGTTTGTTTGAAAAACTAAGAAATCTTCCGCCTTCAAACAACGCCACTCTATGTCCCATTCTATGAAAAATTAAAAATTTTTCTTAAGAGATTTGTAGTTCAATCTATTATACATTTTCTGTACCTTTTCATAAACATTTTTTTTCCGCCAGAAAATAATCGATGATTTCGTCTTTTCTTCTGCTTATTATAAAATGAACATCATTCAAAGTCAATTGTAAGAATAATATTGGAGATAATTTTGACAGGTATCGTGCGGAATGCTTATTTTACGATGATGAACGTAATAAAGATACAACACAATACGATTTAATACGGTCAAAAATAAATTATGAAAACATGGCCACTTTTATGGAGATGCATTACAACCTTATAGAGTTTGTATCTTTATACAAGGCATGCGAAATTTGTAAATCTGTTTAGTCTAATTGAACATTCTGCAAAAAAATATTATGGCTACACATAGTAAAAAATATTTTGCATTTGTTTTTCTCAACTGTTCATTCAAGTCCTTGTTAAATTTTTGTGTTGAATATTTACATATCCAAGTGTTAATTTAACACAATGTGATTGTATTATTTAAATATCTTATGTTAAATTGATATTCAATAATTCTTATTATTTAAATAACACGATTTATAAGTGAAAAAATAATATAAAAATATGTTCTTTGAAAGGTAATTTCTAAGATAAATAATTAAAATAACTTAACATGTTTATTAATTTTAATAAATACGTTAATTTTAATAAAAAAATATGAAGAAATGTTAATTTTAACAAATATGATTGATTACAAACTGTATCAGTGTTACGTGTTTCGTGTTAATTTTTTCATAACATTTGTGTTACTTCGTAATATTATTTTGTGTTAAATTAACACAAAAATTTGAGTAGACCATTTGAGATCACGTAAAATGTATTAAATTTAACACAAATTTTCCAACTGTGTAACATGTAACACACAAAGCCGAAAAGTAATGAGTAACTTATTGTTTTTACTTAATCTTGTTTTTATATGATTACAATTTATAAAAAATTTATTGTCAATATTAACTTAAATAATATATTTTAATAGATACTTTTGATTGTTATTTTAATATTTTTAAACTATTATTTCTTTACCATTTAAAACGATTTTCTGCTTAAAAAGTCAAGCATCAGTTAATATATTATAAAAATTACAAATTATTCATAAAAATATATGTTAATGTTACATAAATATTTTTATATATTTTTATGTGCAAGGAATATTTTATCCTTCATGTAATAGTTTTCATTAACATATATAACTTTGTTTTATGTTACAAGATTCATTGGTACGATCGAAATTTATCACACAGTACCGTTTCTAATGGACATCATACAATTAATTCTCGTGTTAAGTTTTCTATTAACGCAGGTATGTTGACAGCAGAAACACGTCGAGCGTATCAAAATGCAAAAACAAAATCTTTCAGGTACTTACCATTGGCGATATTGATCAAGCTTTCAGATGTATCAGTTACGTTGCGGTAGCAATGCTATATCTATTCATATCTAATTATATGGCACAAAAAATCACGGACATGAGCTTGAACGTATGCGAAAAGGTGTAAGTAATGTACTTTCTTTTTAATAACAAATACATCTGAAGCGCTATGAAAATATCGATGTACGAGGGCCACTTGAAAAGTTTTGAGCATCAACTTGAAGATGGTATTACTCGTTAAAACCATTCTGATACTACAATCGTACCTGTTTTGCAAGATACCTGTGAAAATTGTAGCCCCCCCCCCCATTTCGGACGCTCAGCTGTTGTTTAAGAATCATTTGTGCCAGTCGATGTCAGTGTTTTCGTTTGATGAAAATCTGTATCCTCCGAACCTAACTTTAAGCCTCGGAAATAGGAAAAAATTGTTGGGGATCAGATCTGATGAATATGATAATAGTCAATTAATTCGAACCGCAATTTGTAAATTTTTATATTGACGATCGTCGATATTCGATTTTTTATATTTTTACAAAAATACTAATATCGACTGGCACAAATGACAGTTAAACAACATCTGAGTGTCTACAATGGCTACAATTTTCACAGGTATTGCAAAATATGTACGATTGTAATATTAGAATGGTTTTGACAAGTAATGCCATCTTTATATTAAGGTTCAAAACTTTTCAAACGACCCTCGTAAAATAAGAACAGAAAGAGAAAGTCAAAGTAAAAGAGAAAAAATCTCGCTCTCCCTATTTCTCCGTACAATGTTTTATATTTACCCGAAAATATACATTACATAATTATAAAAATAGTGATAAAAGCATAAAAATGATTGTAAAAGTATCACTAAACATATTTACAAAGACATAAGTAAAAATATATATGATATATAATTCTAAAGTTATATATGCTAATTTTCTTTAAATATAACATTCAATATATTAGAAAAAATTGTTAAAACAATGTTAATAGTCTTTAAAAGTTAACTTTTCGATAAACTCTCTTACTCCATCATTATACTTACGTACTATATTATAACGTTAATTGTTTAATAATATTTAATTCTAAGATAAAATATTTTATATGTACGTAACTATATCTTATTATTTATATACATCTAAAATATCTACAAGTAGATATAATAAAAATAAAATATGTAGGTGTATACGTATATCGTTATTTTTGAAAAAAATCGGTTTTTTGTGTATCGATACGTATGTCGATATACGCACCGCCTAAAAAGACTAAAAATAGAAATATCGGATCCGTATCGATATCAGCAATATCGTAAATTAGACAGCCGATATTTCGTTGTATCAATATTTCTGCTCACTATACGTTGCGATACGATATATCAAGATTTTTTTCTGTATCACTCATTTCTCGTCTGAGCACAGTACATATAACTTTTTTAACATGCGGCGCGATTGATGGCGTAAGGCAGATGCAGGCCTCGTTACCGATTATTTTTGTTCTTCATACGATCATCTTATCTCTTATTATTTAAAAGAAAGACCCATTATTACAACTTATCTCCGTTGCAAATGCCCCCAGTCTCCCCTACCTCAGTCGGGGTTCGAACTTGGGACTTATTTTAATATTTAAAAAATATTAAAATTATAAAAATATATTAACATTTTAATATTAAAAAAAGGTGAAAGATATTTTAATATTTTTTATGTTAACTTTTTACAGGTATAATTCTACGTGGTATAATGCAAATGTTTCACAGCAAAAACCATTATTGTTAATAATGAAACGACGTTTCCGTCCGTTTGTCCTGACTGCCTGCAGGTTTTACGTCATGTCTTTGCAGAATTTCGGAATGGTAAAGAAAAATATACTAATATAAATCGATATGTAAAAATCATAAAGGGTATAAAGAATGTTTATCTTCTAAGATACTTCAAACGGCGGTCTCCTATTGCATGTTCATGAGACAACTCTAAAAATGTTTCTATATCAAGATGTTAGCGTAGAAGTAACGTAGAAAATTCACGGAAATTTTGGAAACACTTACTAACTTTTTTTTTACGATCATATCGAAAATTTTTCTTTATGAAAACAAATCTGCTGATGAGACTTACAGGTAAATATATACAGAGTAAATATGAGTACATAATAAATAAAATATAACAACTAATAGAAGCAAGTAAATCCTTTTTAGAATAACGGAATATTTGTTGGAATATTTAAGACCATATATTTCAATTCTTTTAATGACTCCACAATTTTGGTAAGGGATCCGCTGATAATTTTATGTTAATTTATATTATGCAATAAAAAATTATAATAAAATTCAATTTCTTATATTTTATCTACATAAATGTCTGTATAATAATAATAAATATCTGTCCACATTATTACTGGAACATTGTATATACATTATCGATTGATCCTCAACACTTTTCTAAAATTCATGTCATTGCGTTAAAAACATGCATTTTTTTCAAAAAATGTAACCGAGGGGCTGGATTCTAAGAGGATACACGTGAATATAAACACTGAAATACAAAGTATAAACGTTCTTCTAACAATATGCATTCTTGTATTGAACAATTTTTCATTCGATAATCGGATAATGTATCTGGCAAAAGTAAAAAAAGTAAAAGCGAAAAAATTTTTGCGCGTCGGGTAATTGTGCGCATGGATTGGATAATTGTGCGTAAAGCCAAAATGGTATAAGAAATAAATATAAAATTTCTTGAAAAAATAAAATTTATAATATTTCATGGAATGTTGATAAGGAATGAAACAATATATTATTATATCAATGTTAATACAAAATTAATATAAACTTTAAACAAATTAATTTAAACAAAAATCGCATATGTAATTTTCAGAATCATCAGCTCCACTACAATGTTCATGGACCCATTCAGAACACAGGCACTGAAACCACCCAATCGACACAAACTAATAGTAACATAATGTTAATGATATAATTTTGCACTCTACAATGTACACCTCCTAAGGAAGACACACAAATCAACAAAAAGTCAATATAGGCACGGCTTCACCACACATTGCCTTAGAAGTTTCCTTTTTTAATTCGAAAACTACAGCGAATATCTCAAAATGGTATAAGACTTTTTTGTTCCCCTTGATCCATTCTACGCCCCCAATGCGGCTCCGACCTTATTTCTGAAACACCTTGTATAATATCCAAGATATGTACTAATGTATAAAATGATACTTTATTACAGAATATGTAATGTAATTCCCTATTGTTAGCGTAATCCAGGATCAACGACATGGATGTGGTAAGGGTCTGGTCCCGTGTATGCGTGCGTGCGTGCGTGCGTGCGTGCGTGCGTGTGTGAGTGCGAGAGTGTGTGTGTACAGACGACAGAAACGTGAAATAATACCTTAATTATATCTATCGTAAACCGGGTATGTCACGATACATGGTTTCCGACAGCTTAAAATATCTATTATTTCATGTTATTATTACCTGTACTATTTACGGGTTTTTTACTTCAATAAATAGGGCAAGAGTGACGAACCGCCGGATCCTGATCCCCACTCATTCACACATATACACACACGCGGGCGCACACACACATGGAACCAGGCCCTTATTACGTCCATATCCTGGATTACGCTAAGGGTAGGGAATTACACTACATATTCTGTAAAAGTATCGTTTTATACATGAGTACATATCTTGGGCATTACATATGTGATAATATATAATTATATGTGGCACCTTATATAATCATATAAGGAATATGAAATGTTCCGAGATGGCAAAATATCTGGAAAACTATAAGTTTTATAAAAAAAAATGTTTTAGATAAAAGTTGTAGAATGTAAAAAAGCCTAGCCACTGGCTTTATCAATTTGACTTTGGGTGGCGTTGCCAAGGCAAGACAAAGTCAACTCGGATTTTTTAAGCGAGACCCCGCACTTTTTCTTTCATTTTCTTACCGATTTTGTTGAGACCTTTTCAAAGCACTATAATTTTATCCATTTTAAATCAGCGTTTCGAAGTTATTGAACATTTTATGGTGAGATGTCAGCGACTGTAGGCGAATCAAACACGAAAACTGTTCATTTTTTTGTTCTAAAAGTAGTAAAACTTATATGTTTTGTTTAGCAGGTCATAAACTATGACATATGAGAAAACCATTTGATTTCATCGTGACCCAATTTCATATACTATATAGTACGAGCTCCTTTGTTTCTGGTATAACTCAGTGGTTTGATCGTAGTTTGTTACGTACTGTATGAAAAAAACGTCTCGAATATTGTGTTTTATCTCGGAATTTTTTCACTCATCGTTTATTCCTTTTGCCTCTAAATAACAGGAAAATAATTGCGGTATCGCTGCAGCGAAATAATCGCCATGCGTACAAGAAAATCTATCACGGTAGATGGAAAACTGTCTGAAAACAATTTTTATTCTCAGACCATCGGTTATTTTCCACGTTATTACCCGAATATTATACACTGCCGATAGATACTCTCAACGCTTTTGAAAAATTCGCGTCTCCGCGCTAAACACATGCATTTTTCTTCGATGTAATTCACCCGATAACAAAATTGAAAAAAATTAGAGATGGAAAAATTGCGTAGACCTGAAGAAAATGTGTTCATAGGGTCTCCACGATTCTTTCATCTCTAATTTTTTTAATTTTTGTTAATGGTGAATTATATAGAAGAAAAATGCATGCGTTTAGCACACGGAAGCACGAATTTTTTAGTAGCGTCGAGGGGATCGATCGACAGCACGCGTACAATGTTTTTTCATCTCTATTTTTTTTAAATTTTACTACCGGGTGAATCACATAAAAGAAAAATGCATGCATTTAGCACAGAGGTACGAATTTTTCAAAAGCGTCGAGGGGATCGATCTGCAGCGTGCATACAATGTTCGGTAATAATGTGGGAAATAACCGGTGGTTTGCGAACAAAAATTGTCTTCAGGCAATTTTCCATCTGCCGTGTTAGTTCCTCTCGCATATGTGATTATTCCACCGTGACGGTACCGCAATTATTTTTCTATTATTTAGAGGCAAAGGAAACGAACGATGAATGAAAAAAGTTCGAGGTAAAGCAGATTATTCGAGTAGTCCATTTCGCACAGTTGATGACGAAAGACGATTAAGCCATCAAGTTACATTAGAAACAATTTTCAATTTTAACGGTAAACTGTTTTGAAAATACAAGTATTTTATTTAATTACAAGTATTCCAAAAGAAGAATTTCCGGCAAACGTTGTAAGTAAATATACAGAAATAGACAGATGTTTATTAGAGGAGAAATGGTTTGCCATTTACATTTTATGCAATAACTTGAGTAATAAACAATATTCAAATTTAAATATGAACGATTATATTCGTCAAGTGTTGTTGGATCGATTCTTGATTCAAAGTAACGAAACATGTATTACTTAAAACATTGCAATTTATTCGATAATGAAAATTAAAAAATCAGAAATAAAAAAATAGAATAAACTTTAAGAAAAATATATAGATAAATATAGCAATAAAATAATAATCAACAAGCTCTTGCTCCTATGATTTGTTGGAGACTTTCAAAGCAAATGGAATATCCCGAGCATTACTACAAAATAAATCAACTTGTCCTATCGTTTTTTGGACTATGGCCCTTTCAAAGCAAGTGGAGTGCTCATTTAATGAGAGCTAGTACTATTATTACATTACTGTCGGCTTCAACTTTTCAGGTATAATCATGTGATATTAGAAAACAATTTTCTCTTATTAAATAATTTAGAAGAAATTTTTTCGATTAAATGTTAGAATTTAGGAACTAGATAATTAAAGCAATGTTATAATTCCAATATTAGCCCCTCATAACACAGTTATTTAATGGATCTCCAGAGAATGTTCTATGTTTCCAGAGTGCTTCAGGGAACTGTGTTATGTGGGTATTATTTCTATTTAAACCATATGTATATTAATTAACAATTGAAATTATATTCGTTTAAAAATGATCCTAAATAAAATGAAATGCAGATGTCTTTCTATACGTTTATATAAAATATAAAATTAAATAATAAATCGTATAATTCTACTTCAAATGTTAATCAAATATATATCTTTTGAGAACGTTTATCTTCTGTTCTTATCAAAGATTTATAACATATGTTTTAACAGCTGTTGACCTTTAGTACAACTAACATCACCACGGATTTTATAATCGATGTGATGTCAGAATTTATACCTACAGTAGCTAGCCTGGGTCATATATGTGCACGTATCAAACATATAGACAAAGTAAGCTCAGTTGGTTATCGGTATTACTTACATCACCAATGAGGTATTAAATATTAAGGGGATCTTAAAGACGATTAGTCATATTGTAAATAACACACACAGACGATTTACGTATCATTGACACATCACTACATACTACTACATCAATATCTCCCACATACATATGCACATAAATTTTCGTATAACAATATCGTTTTAATTAGACTAATTAGACGTTTAAGTCCAATTTTAAGAACTCTACGTTGTTTCTTCATGCAAACTATTAGTCTGTGGACTATTATTTCGTAAGTACAGATTGTACAGCTTTTGGGTGCGTTTACTTTTTAAGCTTAATAAGCTCTAATAAGCATCGCTTACACACTGAAAAAAAAGTCTAGTGATAGCTACCAAATATTGAGTGAAATAGTTTCAACTAAATGTTGAGGTAATATAACTAAACATAAGTTTACCTCTACAAATATTTAATAAGTATTACCGTTGGTAATATTGTTTAGTAATATTTACTAAATATTTGTAGAGGTAAACTTATGTTTAGTTATATTACCTCAACATTTAGTTGAAACTATTTCACTCAATATTTGGTAGCTATAACTAGACTTTCTTTTCAGTGCACCGTTCATTTTTTCGGTCGTAAGTGCTTAGAGAAAGGCCACAGAAACATTTATGACGTTATCGTGATGTCATAGATATTATAATACTGCTCACAAACCCTTCGTCCAATGGGATAAAGCAATAAAAGCGTAAGCACTTAAGGACACTTATGGCTAAGAGTAAACGCAATGAATGCGTGGTATAACTTAAAAATAAAAAATGGCTAGTAAACGTGTTTATATAACATGCACATTTTGGTATTTTCACTATGAGGATCTCTCTCTCTCTCTCTCTCTCTCTCATAATCCTCTTCGTTATCGACCATTGACACAAGAGTTGACACTTGTCCAAATAATATCAAAATAAATTTTTTTTTATCCATTATTATTATATTTATAATTGCTTATAAAGCAAAACGTGAACGATTTTGCTTCATGTCACAAGAGCGTTTACAGCGCGTGAGAAATAAAAATAAATGATTAAAAATGGCGCTTATAAGCGTAAGTGCACACAAAATTATGAGCACAACGAACACAGACGAATCTGCGCTTAAAAATGGTACAACATGAACATAATGTTGAATGTAACGTTATGTACAATAAAGCGCCAAAATTTAAAACAATAAAAACCGATATTATTTTTGCACTAACCTAATATATCATCCGCGAGCAAATCTTTCCTGAAATATAAATCTGATTATTATTATATATATATGATTTGATATCAATCGATGTATTATGATAATAGACCGATTGAGTTAAATATATATATATATATCAATATAATCATTTAATTATCTTCAAGTGTCTTGCACTTGTTGTTTTACAAGTCGTAATTTATAAACTTTTTATAGTCCATTATATTTATTTTCAGCTAAGAGATCTATTTGAACGTATAAAGGACGATTGGAAATTACAAAAGACAAGTTCTGAGATAAAAATTATGCACAAATATGCTAAGATGTCGAGATTATTCTCAGTGTATTATTTGAGTAAGAAAAACATTTTAGATTTTGCTTTTATCCTCTTCCTCCAAAGAAAAAACTGCGCCTTTCTATGTAAAATCTGTATTTCTGTGCGAAATCAGTCTCTCACTTCATTACCAGCATTATTGTGAATTACTCATCAGACGGATCATTTTCGACGCGCGACGTTTCTTTTGATGATTTGGATACATAATTACAATTTTATCTTTAAATTGTGTTTGTTATAATCGCTGTCAAATTAAATGAATATGGAATTTTCAAACAATGATTGGATTCATTGCTCACATTTACTATACTTTTCTTCCTAAATTTCGTGCAAAGTTTTCTTCATATCATGTATTCATATATTTTTATTAAATAAATTTTTTGAGAGCTTGCAGTAAAATATAATGACAGAAATAATACTAACAACTCTAAATCCTTTTTTGAATATTGAATACATTATGATCTTGAAGATCTTAAAGAAGCGAAAATGTGGCAAAGCCATTAGAGTATTCAATTTATAATTTCTTAATGTAAACTATTAATGAAGATTGAACTGAGCAATTTACAATTATCAAATTTTTCAGTTCTCTACATAGTCATGACAGTATGCAACCTACAGATGTTTCTGCCCTATATCCTCGACGTTATATTGCCCATGAATGAGTCTCGCCCGAAAATACAACCTTTTCAATTGGAGTTCTTTACCATTGAGGAACAATATCCTACCCTTACTCACTTTTATGTATTCATTATGGTCAATGTAACTGAAATAATTTATTATGCCAATACCGTTCTGTGTGTGATTCTTACGCAACATGCTTGCGGAATGTGCGAGCTGCTGGGGTAAGAAACTGTTTCACGAAATTATTTACGAAAGAGCAGACGACTCATCGCTACAATGTAGAACGCGCAGCTGGTCTATTAATTTTTGAATCTGGATACAGATATATAGCAAATATATATATTTTATTTTTTAAAAAACACAAAAAATATTTTTCTTTTCATATTAAAAAAATTTTTTTTCATGTTAAAAAATGTTTGAATATTATTCTCTTTATTTTTTCCGTTAAGCGCTGGCAAAAAAATTTTTACTAAAACTTACATAGATTGAGCCAATCTTAGAAATTAGTTTTTCCAAGATATTCGTAGTCCCAGACAGCTAAATGCAGTGTATTTATTCATACGTTGCCGAAAACGTTGTAGCAACCAATTTCGACAAACTCAGAACAAGGTGAAACAGCATTATATTTGTTGCGTTGAACTCCATGGAATTCGAATTCTTGCGATGGCAAACTGATAGCGACATGTTAGCATGAATATCGTCGACAACAACTCGTGTTGTCATATTGTCAGCATTTTGTTAGCAACGAACTGCAATTAAAAAACTTTCTTGAAGACATATTTGCAACAACGCATGAAAATCATTATATATGTTCAGGACACCTATCATGGAACAAGTCGAAATAGATCCCGATCAAAATTATTCAATTATTCCCTAGATTTCTATTGCGTTTTTTGGAAAAAAACGGAATAATTCCGGTCAGAATTCATTCCATGTTCCATGATAGATATGCTGTTGCTGTCATGTTTTCATCATGACCGTCAAGATGAAACGATTATTTATTCGTTGCTAACATGTTACCGACAACATAATGTACTACCATTGCTTACAGTTTGCTCTAGAAATTTCGACAACTGATTACATATATAAGCAGGCATAGTTGTATTCATAATGTATTCTTTTTTGATGTCAGCAAATGTACAGCAAATATATAACAACATATGCAATGCATTAGTTTGCACAATATGCTATATCACGCTTGGCTATTTGGGATATGACATAGAGTGGCGTTGTTGTTGTTTGTTTGAAAAACTAAGAAATCCTCCGTCTTCAAACAACGCCACTCTATGTCCCACTACGAAAAATTAAGAATTTCTTTTAAGAGATTTGTAGTTCAATCTATTATAGTTTTTCTGTACCTTTTCATAAACATTTTTTTTCCGCCAGGAAATAATCGATGATTTCGTCTTTTCTTCTACTTATTATAAAATGAACATCATTCAAAGTCAATTGTAAGAATAATATTGGTGATAATTTTGACAGGTATCGTGCGGAATGCTTATTTTATGTTGAACGTAGTAAAGATACAACACAATACGATTTAAAAATAAATTATGGAAACATGGCCATTTTTATGCAGATGCATTACAACGTTATAGAGTTTGTACCTTTATACAAGGCATGCGAAATCTGTAAATCCGTTTAGTCTAATTGAACATTCCGCAAAAAAAGATTTGGCTATACATAGTAAAAAACATTTTGTATTTGTTTTTCTCAACTGTTCACTCAAGTCCTTGTTAAATTTTTTTGTTGAATATTTACATATCTAAGTGTTTTAATTTAACACAATGTGATTATATTATTTAAATATCTTATGTTAAATTGATATTCAATAATTCTTATTATTTAAATAACACGATTTATAAGTGAAAAAATAATATAAAAATATGTTCTTTGAAAGGGGTAATTTCTAAGATAAATAATTAAAATAATTTAATGTTTATTAATTTTAATAAATACGTTAATTTTAATAAAGAAATATGAAGAAACGTTAATTTTAACAAATATGATTGATTTTTTACAAACTGTATCAGTGTTACATGTTTTGTGTTAATTTTTTCATAACATTTGTGTTACTTCGTAATATTATTTTGTGTTAAATTAACACAAAAATTTGAGTGGATCATTTGAGATCACGTAAAATGTATTAAATTTAACACAAATTTTCCAATTGTGTAGCATGTAGCACACAAAGCCGAAAAGTAATGAGTAACTTATTGTTTTCACTTAATCTTATTTTTATATGATTACAATTAATAAAAAATTTGTTCTTAATATTAAGTTAAATAATATATATTAAAAAATACTTTTGATTATTACTTTAATATTTTTAAATTATTATTTCTTTACCATTTAAAACGATTTTCTGCCTAAAAAGTCAAGCATCAGGAAATATACACTAAGTATAAGCATATTCAGGCCTATGACGGTCAAAGCTAGAGCTGTTTTGCCTAAATAATTCCCAGTGAATTATCTATATCCTATATATATATATATATATGTACATGCATATATATCATATTTTTGTAGTTATTCAAACTGCGCGTCGAAATTTTTCAGAAATATGATATATATGCATGTACATATATAGGATATAGATAATTCACTGGGAATTATTTAGGCAAAAAAGATCTAGCTTTGACCTTCATAGGCCCGAATATGCTTATATGTACTTAGTGTTTAATTCTTGTCGGTTCGAATAAAATCTTATTATCAGGAAATATATTACAAAAATTACAAATTATTCATAAAAATATATGTTAATATTAGATAAATATTTTTATATATTTTTGCAAGGAATATTTTATCCTTCATGTAACAGCTTTCAATGACATATATAACCTTCTTTTATATTACAAGATTCATTGGTACGATCGAAATTTATCACACAGTACCGTTTCTATTGGACATCATAGAATTAATTCTCGTGTTAAGCCTTGCATTAACTCAGGTATGTTGACAGCAGAAACACGTCGAGCGTATCAAAATGCAAAAACAAAATCTTTCAGGTACTTACCATTGGCGGCGATATTGATCGAGCCTTCAGATCTATCAGTCTCGCTGTGGAAGCACTGCTATATCTATTCATATCTAATTATATGGCACAAAAAATCACGGACATGAGCTTGAACGTATGCGAGAAGGTGTAAGTAATGCATTTTCTTTTTAATAATAAATACATCTGAATCGCTATAAAAATACCGATGTACGAGGGTCATTTGAAAAGTTTTGAGCTTCAACCTGAAGATGGCATTACTCGTCAAAACCATTCGGATACTACAATCGTACGTGTTTTGCTAGATATCTGTAAAAATTGTAGCTATTTCGAACGCTCAGTTGTTGTTTAAGAATCATTTGTGCCAGTCGATGTCAGTGCTTTAGTTTGATGAAAATCTGTGTCCTTCTAACCGGGCCTAGGTTTGATCTAACTTTGAGCTTAGGAAATAGAAAAAAATTGTTGACGATCAGATCTGGTGAATATGGTAATTAATTAATTCGAATCGCAATTTGTAAATTTTTGTTATGATGATCGTCGATATTCGATTTTTTCCATTTCTACAAAAACACTAATATCGACTGGCACAAATGACTATTAAATAACAACTGAGTGTCTACAATGGCTAAAATTTTCACAGGTATTGCAAAACATGTATGATTGTAATACCAGAATGGTTTTGACGAGTAATGCCATCTTTATGTTGAGGTTAAAAACTTTTCAAATGACCCTCGTAAATTAAGAACAGGAAGAGAAAGTCAAAGTAAGTAAAAGAGAAAAAATCTCGCTCTCCCTATTTCTTCTTGCACAACGTTTTATATTTACCCGAAAATATACATTACATAATTATAAAAATAGTGATAAAAGCATAAAAATGATTGTAAAAGTAGGTATCACTAAACATATTTGCAAAGATAGAAGTAAAAATGTATATAATATATAATTCTAAAGTTATACAGGGTGTTTGATAATTAATGAAAAATCTTTTGCATATTAAAAAAACGTTGAAGATATTTTAATATTTTTTATGTTGACTTTGTACAGGTACAATTCTACGTGGTATAATGCAAATGTTTCACAGCAAAAGCCATTATTGTTAATAATGAAACGACGTTTCCATCCGTTTGTCCTGACTGCCTGCAGGTTTTACGTAATGTCTTTGCAGAATTTCGGAATGGTGAGGAAAAATATACTAAAATATAAATCGATATATGTAAAAATCATAGAGTATAAAGAATGTTTATCTCCTAAGATACTTCAAACGGCGGTCTCCTATTGCATGTTCATGAGACAACTCTAAAAATGTTTCTATATCAAGATGTTAGCGTAGAAGTAACGTAGAAAATTCACAAAACCTTAGACATGTACTGACTTTTTTTACGATCATATCAAAAATTCTTCTTTATGAAAACAGAAATTTGTTGATGATGTTTATAGATAAGTAAATATGTAGAGTAAATATGAATACATAATAAATAAAATGTAACAACTAACATATGCATGTAAATTCTTTTTGAATAACAGGATACTTGTTGGAGTATTCAACAATGTTATAATTTTTTAATGACTATTTCCGTGATAAAGTCACTGATCATTTTCAGATTATCTTACATAATAAAATTCAACTTTTAATATTTTATTTAAACATATATATGTGCATAATAATAATAAATATCTGTTCATGTTTTTACCCGAATGTTGTACATGTACTATCGATTGATCCTTTTAGAATTTTTGAAAAATTTGCGCGTTTATGCTAAAATATAATTTCCAATGGTCTTGTTCTTGACAAATGTTACCATGAAATTTTAACCGTCTGTCGGACACCTTGCGTAATGCTAATGCCGACGGTACTGTAATTTTCAAGCCTTATAACTCGAAAAGTACTTTATTGAAAAATAATTTTATTATAGTGTTTTGAAAAGCTCTTAACACCAGCTATTGGATTCTGTAATTAAAAGTAGCATGTTCCATTAAAAAAAATCGATGTGATCTTGACCTGACCTTGGCGGTGCTTTGATCTTGAGAGATTTAAATCTTAGGCTGCGTTTCATTACATATTGTATAACATACAATGACCTAAGCAGAACAACAAGTCACGATAACGTCAAAATGATATTGAAATAAATGATTGGAAAATGATTTTAAATGGTCATTTTGGAGTCATTTTGACATCATAATGACTTATTGTTCTGCTTGGTAATGTATCATTTTATCCTTCTTTAATATTTGGAATAACAAGGATGAAATAATACATCATGTATTAAATGTGAAACAAAATACATAAATAAAATCTAAAGAAATTTAAGGTATTTATTTTTAATTTATAGAATAAGAAATGTCTTACAATTAGAATGTTTCAAAATTCATATATATAAAAAATTCTAAAAAAAGATATAGACTTTGTTGTTCTGAAGTGTTCCAATTCGTATAAAAATTCCGAGAAAGTTTCACCAGGACGATAATCGTAATTTAAATCGTATTTAAATCTTAGATTTAAATCTCATTTTAACCCAGAGTAATCATCGCGTGGGTTTTTTGAAGTGTGACCATCAAGGGTTAATAATGTCTGCAAACATTATAAATCAGGACATAAGACATCTTAAAGATGTTACAAAGTCTTTCTAATAGTTCCATAAAATGTCTCAAGAATTTTAATATGTTTTTAAGTGATATTATATACATATTTTATATCTCAATGTTCTCTTAATAAAGATGGAGATAACTGACGATATTACCGACCGTACTTTAACTGTACTGAGGATAACAAACGTGATAGCATGTTATCTTTAATTGATACAGTCAAAACAGTCGGTAATGTAATCGTTCTTCAATTATCTTAGAGTCCACTTATTGACAATCACAAAAATTTGCTTTTGACTGGTCATCTTTATTAATACCTTGCCGGTGCTTAATAAAAAATATAAACTTTATAATTCAGAATTGAGCAGAATATTGTTCAATTTAGTATGTAAACATTTAGATATAAAAAGTTTATATAAATTTTACATCGTGTATCTATGTATATATACTATATATAGTAAAAAGTAGCACAATCCAATGAGTTTCAAATATCCAGGTTTTTTCAACATATAAATTGTGATAATGAAAAAAATGCTTTTTAAACATCCCGGAGTAACTTATAATGTGAGTCTTTCTACATTGAATATTACACCATTTCTAATTAAAAGAATGAAATTTTGAATAAAACGCATTTTAAAAATCTGCACTGAAAGAAAAGATTGGTTGCTGCAACAATTTAGATGGTAAAATATGGTACAGCATTCTTAATGGGCTGCAGCAACCAGTTTTTGATTGTAGCAGCCAATTTATGATTGCGTTAGCCAATTCGCAATGTCAATATACGATTTCGATAAACTAACGTAACCAAAAATTGTCTATTGCAGCCAATTAAAAAAACTGCCATATTGAACCAATTTTTTCTTTCAATGTTCTCTTTATATGTCAATGCACACTAATTGATAACATAATAAATATTATATATATTATATACATATAAATATATATAAAATCATTCAATCTTCAAGCGTTTTATGATTGTTATTTTACAAATAAAAATTTATAAACTATTTATACCTTATTATTTCATTTTTTTTTAACAATAGGATCGATTTAAACGTATGTGGAAACAATTGGAAATTACAAAAGACACGCTTTGAGGTCAAAATCGTACACGCGCGAGCACGCTGAAACGTTGAGATTATTTATGCTTTATTATGCAAGTAAGGAAAACATAAATCTTATTTTCTCTTTAAGGATAAAGATGCGTCTTTCTATATATTTATACAAGACCGATACCTATTGTATTTCTATATGTGAAATTAATATGCTCTCTCTTCATTATCATTGAATGTATTATTCATCGGACACATTATTTTCGACGCGTGACATTCCTTTTAATGATTCATGCATCATCATAATTTTATTAAAATGTGTTTGTTGTAATCATTGTCAAGTTGAATAAATGTGAAATTTTCGAAAAATGATTGGATTCATTGCTTGCATTTCCTATACTTTTTTCTGAACTTCTCCCAATTGTTTTCTCATATCATGTATTAATATATTTTTACTAAACAGAATGGCAGCGTTCAATAGAGAAAACAGTTTTGCAAATGTTGTAAAATTCTTTATCATAATTGGTTTATACATTTAGTAAGGAACTAAAAACAAGACTAATCATGTTAAGGGGATGCTGGAATAAACCAAATTGTCGATACATTGCAAATCGATAAAAATCTCCGAATTTATACTGAATAAAATAAAAAATCCTTTTACATTAAAGTAGATGCAAAATTGGGAAGTGTTGCAATGGACTTTATACTAAAATCGAAAAAAAATTAAAAACTTATTTTTCAAGTCGTAGAGCTGTCACCTGACGTAGATGTTAGCCAATTTTTTGAGAATTTGTAGCAAAATATAATAACAGAAATAGTACTAAATCTTTTTTTGGACATTGAATATATGATCTTGAGGATATAATATTAGAAAAGCGAAAAATTACAATGGCCACGCCATAGAGTATGCATGTTCATGAGACAACTCTGAAGATACTTTCATCAGTCATAGACGTAAAAATAAAATTAGACAATGTAGCTTTTTAGCTCTATCATAGTCTGTCTTATTCTACATTAATCAAGAAAAGAATTTGATTACTAATTTTATGTTTAACGTTATCTTCAAAGTGTTTTCCATGTAAAGAAAAAAATTCATTAGTGTGTTGAGCAGATAAATGTACACAGACAAATATAACATAACAAACAATAAATATATAAGATATATATTGTCAAAATTTATAGATCTTTCTTTTTTAGAAAAAGAATAAATAAAAAAATGCTAAAATAGCGTTGAAGACGTATTAACTGGTAAACGCAAACGTTAATCAATTGAAGTATTATGCTAGTATATTGTATATTTTAGTAACAAAAAAATACATACTTAATGATGGTTGGCGATATTTGGAATATTTGGATTATCATAATCAAACTACGCATTTTGATCTCATTAACAAGACCAATGAATTTATTTACATAAAGTTATAAGCACATGCAAAATCCTTCACAACTCATGTAACAACTATGAGGTCCTGTAATTCTTCGCGATGCATCATATTGGCGAAAAGTCTACCGTAAGTCGTGAAGTGGAGTCACGACGCGCAACGGGGCGAGATGGCGTCCATGGAAGCCGGTTTAATAACATTAATGAAGGAACAGCGAGAGCGAGAAAGCAAGAGAAGAGTACCCTCGTCCCCTTCGAGATTTTCCTCGCTGCCCCTCCGCCATTCTTTATCCTTAGAAGAAATAAAACCAGAGTTGTAAGAGCCGAATGATTAATATCCAGCCGACAGTTTGTGAAGCGGGCAGCCAATAAACGGGATAAAAATACTCGTGAAAAATAGCGCGCTCATTAGGGGTACAGTGACATCTGCGACTGCCTGCCTCGAATGCTCTCGCGCTCGAGAGGAACCCGAGAAGGCGGGTCGAGGAGGACGATAGGGTGAGCAGACAAGAAGGAGAGGGACGAAGGGGGTGGATGAAGAGAGGCAGCCGAGGAATGGAGCGCCGGAAAACGGAGGGACAGATTTATTAAAGTAATGGCAGATTATTTTAATATTCCGATGGGAGTGCGCGCTCCATTCGTTGTACCAATTCAATAATCCGCGTCCAGTCGATCCTTTTCTCGCCGGAGCGTCATTATTTCGAGACTGGATGCTCGTTGTTCCCTACTCGACGTAAGAGACGAATACATTTGCCGATCTATGGCGAGAAACGTTGGATGTGTAAGCGGTATAGGGGCTTGTCCTCTTTTGTCAATTGCGCATTCGACACTCATTGATCTTTGCGTGAATCCGCGTTTATGTCTCGAACTAATTGTAAGTATGATCATGGTGAAAGAATACAGGCGAAACGCGGTGTGCATACCGGCGATTCAGAACAATTAGCCAGCAAATCAAATTTTGTCCTAAATTCAATTCTATCCAATCTAATTTTGTCTTATTACTTTTTGCATTCTGATTGGCTGTAACCAAATCGGTTACTGTACGTTCAAGTTGTTTCACCTGTCTTCTGCTACCATGAGTATGATATGGACATGGATCGACATTATGTAACATCGATAAACTCCATCGGAGAAATCGAGAAGTTTCATACTTTGTCTATTCAAACTTGAAATAGCTAAATTTTACGATAACTAAATTTTTGCTGAGAGCGCACTTTTGGTTTATGAAAGCTGTAAATGTTACAGCCAAAATAGTGATATCTAAGTAATCAATTCGACTGTGTGATAAAGTCGGTGAATTTTATTCGTTCTTATCAACATGCTGCGTTGCTAATACTTTTTGCCAGTTTTTTATGCAAGAAATAAAAAATGAGAAGACATACATTTTGTGCGAAGTATCACGCGACGATAGAGGCTGGATAATGAAAGTTCGTTAGAGAAGAGTGCATAAGATGAATGGGGACAATTATGACAGCAGGGTGAATAAGACACCGCGGTATCTTCTAATGATAAAATCGATGGTCATCACGAGGTCGTTAAGCAATCACGACTATTAATCAAGCGCTCATCGTAGAATGCTTAAAAAAGGATGACTAGTATTTATTATTGAGAGACGTGATGGTACCTCATCTCATTACGCAACTGCACCGATTCATCTCGAATGCACAATTAATCAATATAATTCAATTGCAATCCTGGTAATGGCGAAAAATATGGCAGAAAAGAAGGGCATCATTTTTGTTATATAGCGTTAAGTAAAAGGCGATAATATGATACTCCGTAGAATAGGCAGGATTGAAAGTTGCGCAGATAATTTCATTCTTGGCATTAGTCTGTGCTAGAGACTTTATAATAGAGTATGGTTACAAGTAATTTTATCAAAATAAGAATAAAAAAGATGGATATATATATGTGTTACCTTTTATATACATATACTATTTCATTCTAACTTATACTATGTTAAGCTCACTTTAAATAATCTGTAATTCGCGACCAAATTCAGAACAGAACTCTATTTATTATTCTATGTGTCATGTAAGATAGGAAACACTTGATCGAAATAAAATACATACATACAGAAAATATATATCAGTGATATATGTATGTATCAGTCCGCCGCACCAATGATGGTCCTGCCATGCTTTCCATCCAAAATCCAAAAAAATATACGTCATGATTATGCCGACCGATTCGAGTATAATATCGCGATTGAACGACCGATCGGGCTACATCATGACTAAGAATAAAAAAAAGGTTAACAAAAAATAATAAGCAAGGAAAATACTTAGGAACGAGGTGAAAGTTGATTTGCAACAAGAACGATTTACGTGATCGACATCCTGCAATTAATATGTAGTTTTTTCGTAAAGTAATGTAAATAATTGTACTTTCCGAAAAAGCTATATATTAATTGCAAAATGTCGATCATGTAAATCGCGTTTGTTGCAAATCAACTTTCACGCCGTTCCTAAGGGTTTATGTGAAACGGTTATGCAATTACCCCTCCCAGTAGAACATACTCTACAAGCAAAACTGCTACAATCGACCGCCATTATGCGCATCGGAATCTCCGATCGCAACCATCAGAGCACTGATATACGTCCGCCATCAAAATCACGCCGCACAAAGTGACGCGATTGTATTTTCCTTGCTTACTATTTTTTTGTTAACCTTTTTTTATTCTCAATCACGATGTAGCCCGATCGGTCGTTCGATCGCGACATTATACTCGAATCGGCCGGCATAATCTTGACGTATATTTTTCCGGACAGCATGGCCGGACGACCGCGCGGCGGACTGGTGGCCAGCGCGGCGATATTCGTTAGGGGCCATTTTTAAAAATTAAACGTCCCACTTTATCGTTACGCGCGGCGATTAATAATAACGGGCGCGATCGAGCGCGGGCGCGTATCTTCCATGGTCTCTCTCGGGTATAAATCTGCGAAATTCTGGAATTATCAGGCGGCGGGGCATGAAAGGCTATTTCCGTCGCGCGGAATCGCGGGCAATATTTTACCGCCCGGGATTGGGGTTGAACGCGGGACACATCGACGTTTGATATTTTTATGCAGTGGCGCCACCGCGGCGAGATTTACGAGGCAGATATGCGATCACAAAATGTCCGACACTAAATCAAACATGTTGCATCGGAAAACATCCGAAATTATTATTGGGACTTTTATTGGATCGACGGGAATGAAATAAACGTGTGACGTAACTTTATATTCCGCCCCTTTCCTCCCCGATTCTACGAGCATCATCCCCTCGCACATCTCCCGTTCCGCGAACGCGCCGTTCTATCCGTTCTTTTGCGGAATAAAAGGCTAACTTTATGATTGATTCACCTTTTTTTACGACCTTTTTTTCGTCGTACATCAGTTGCCAAAGGCAATGGATGGATCCTCTGTTCTCCGTCGATATCGCGTCCTTTCGATTTACAAAGCGAAACGCCACGCGTACGACATGGCATCGCGAAAGGAATTTCCTCTAATCGTTAGACAGCGAGCGTAGATGCGGTGAAACTTGCTTAAAATTCAAAGAACTTATCTCATACATAATTATCGGATGAAAAACGCAATTGTCTTATCCGGAAAGATGCTTTGTTATCGAGTAAAAATTAGGAATTTTCATTTCATACGAGGCAAATAACTCATTTATTTAGGACATTAAAATATTGAGTTTTATCTATTCTTTTGATTAGCTGGATCTTCCAATATGCTACAAGTTTCTAATATATTTTGCATCATTCCTTATAGACAACTAGAATATTTATATTTTTGTTTAATGTTTTATATTTATATATTTTATATTTCACATATGTGTATATATTTTTGTGTAATTTGTATTTTTTATACATATATATGTATATACACATATTTTACCCTCCCACATCAATCAACTTTACTCGAGAAAAATGAACGCAAGCAAGAAAACGATCCCAAGGAAAAAAGTCATATAGGAATCACGTCGCATTTAAGGGGGTTTAATGAAGGGGAAGGGGGCACTCATTTCCTCCCCTTATCCAAGATCGCCATAGTTTGCTGTTATTAATCGTGCTAATCGATTTGACGCGAGCTGCTAATGCAGCATCAGTGAGATGCGGTCTCGTGTGCCGTGTCTATCTTTTATTGATGCGGCCGGCGCTGGCGCCGGCGTCCGACGCCCCCGTAATTGAAGGGACGCCCTTTAACTGAATTTCAAACGATCGTATTGTCAGCGTTGCGTTTGCGATTGCGCGTGAGCGTCGTGACGTCTTCCGACCGACGTTCATGAAGCGCAGCATGCGACCAATTCTGCACAATTTCGTTTTATATCGAGGTAAAATCCGCAAAACAAAGCTTCCATTAATAGCTTCCATATTTGTCAATAAAAAGAAATATACTCGATTAGAAGTTTATGAAAAACCCCGACGTAACAAAGTAAAAAAAAGTAAATATCTCGTAATAAACTTCAATTAAAATCGAGCAGACTGTACATTCGTACATTTTAAACAACCTAATAATAAATTAAATAAGAAACAAAAGAAAGAAAGAAAAAGATCAGTAAAAATATTTTTTCACTTCTAAATTAATCCCCGATTGCGGAAAATAAAATTTCTTAACATTACAGAACGAACTTTCATGAATTCTTAATTCGCGGATTCTTTACAAGGTGTGCCAATCATACTCCAAAAACGAAGCTCTGTCGAGCGACGATGCCAAAATGGTGCAATACAATTGCACAAGAGCCAGCGCATTCATAGTTGTGTTTAAAGTCGCGATATAGGAACGGTAGTAGTCATTCAGTTGCCAGGGAAGGATCTTCCAGGATGAGGCGATATATCGCGGTTATTGTCCATTAGGAAAGCCCGAGGTGGCCATCCACGCCACGAACTTACTTTACGATCTCCTGCCATCGTTCTCCTGCCTTTTTACGCCACTGACTTGTTCTCGTCCCTTCCCTTTCTCTTCCTCTCTCCTTCTGTTCACTCTTGGCACTCACTCTTATTCCCCTTCGCTCCTTTATCTTTGCTATCATGGCTTCCTGTATCTTTTTTTCCTGCGTCATCATCGGGGTGCGAGAGTGTGCTTTATCCCGCGCCTTATGGCGGCTACGACGAGATTGCTGATTCCTAGGCGATTAATTCGTCATTCTACACCCTCGATATTGTTCTTTGGTGGTGTTGCATTTTTCTGAAATCGCAGTATAATACTTAAAGGCTACCCACGCGTGAGAAAATTTACTCGGAGAGAATTCATTCGTTATTACAAGACAATCCGCGACGTCAATTTTATAGATGCCCCCTGAACTTAAATTCATATATAATTTGAGTTATTTTTAATCATTTCTACAGAAAAAATGCTCCTACTCAATACATTGTTAATTTAACTAAATAAAACAATGGAGTTAAGTAATTTAAGGTGGTTATTTAGTAAATCGAGCTATCATAGAAATGTCTAATTTTTTATATAATGAAGTTGAAGTACCGAAATTGAGGTGTGCAAAATTCTAGGTTAACGATGAAATAAGAGAGAAAAAAAAATGTTGAAAATACAACCTTTCACGTATAACTTAGTGACAGATAAGGTTTGCTTCTTTGACTAACTGCACACAAATCTTATCAGACTTTTCTCAAAAACGAGATTATAATAATTTAAAAAATTGGGAATTTAATGGTCACAAAAAAGTAAATAGATCAACGGCTATTCTGGAAAGATATTTATGTGCATAAACTTGTATATTTTAACCTCGAAAAGTAAACAATCTCATCTTGTTTTCATTCGCTGAAGATGCAGCTCTTGATTTACTATTGTATGTTCCATACTATTTTATTAAGATATACACGTAGTTTAAATATTTTATCCAAATTATGCAGATATTTGTAATTTTAGATGGACTCTGGTGAGGCACCCCAAATTTTCGGTACTTTACTAAAGAACCACCTTAATTCGAGAAGAGAAAACGTATCTGATAAATTTGATTCAAATTTAGTTTATTTACTGTGAATACGTTAATATAGACGTTGTTTAGTCTGTAATCAACCACCGAAATGGTTTTACATTATGAAGCTAAGAATAGCACAAAATTCAGTAGGTATTCTAAAACAGTATTCTAAGTAATAGTTTATACTAATAAATTAAATAACGAAACAATATATATCCGTGTACTTAAAGATTGAGAAAATTGCAAAATACAAGTATTTCCGAAGAACACGCGATTTAACACACTTGAATAACTGCATGTCTCGCATTTCCATTTTAATGCAAAAGGCACCTCTTAACCGTATTTCTCACTCGCAAGTTTTGCACCATTTTGAACGGATCTCGACGACTAATGCCCCTCATTAAAAGTTTCTCCCGCTGCACCTTGAGATGCGCCCCGTACTCGGAATATCACATAATCCATTGACCCGAGAAGTATCGTAATCGTGAAAAATATATTGCTCTGAAGGGTCGCATAAATCCCGGCCGATAGCTCCTCCCGGAGAGAGAGAGAGAGAGAGAGAGAGAGAGAAAGAGAGAGAGGGGGGGAGGGAGAAAGAGAGACAGTGGCCTGTAAGAGACGACGGCTGGAGAGAGGGCTGGTTAATTGGCATGACAGATAGAGGGTGCGAGAGAAGTTGTCGCTTAGTAACATTACGTCGCGATGAAAGTGATTTCCAACCCTCCTCTCGTGCTGCTGCTACTACTGCTGCTGTCGCTACTTCTGCACCACCCGCTGTTCCGCGTATTGGCGAAACGTTTCAGAGTGAATTGCATGAGCGCTCGATTCCTTGTATTATTAGAGAAGAAGAGCTCCGAGGGTTTTTCATTGCGTACTTGTATTCTGTTTGCCTTGATAAAAACAGTTTTTTGTCTTCATAAAGAGACAAAAATATGAGCCTTTGCTTTGCATTAGGCGTTGAAAGAAAAGTGCAAATTATATAGATATTTATAAGGTTAATCGATCGCTACTTGACTTATCATCAGAAATAAAAAGCAAAGAAATTTTACATAAATCATATTAATATTTATTACTATTTATGTTAAATCTATTTGTCTTTTACTTTCAAGTCACGTAACGATATTGATTGATCTTATAAACATGTACGAAACAATAAACCATTTCAAACAAATAAAACAATATTTATTTTATGAGCAAGCTCTTTGAATTCCAAAGTCACATTGAAGTACCCGAAATTCTTTTGATATAGATTTGAGATATTCTGTATGTCCAATATGTAATTTTTTACAGAAAAATACTGTTATATCAAAATCTCGAAATTTTTCATTCTACTAATTTCATTTCACTAATAGATATAATTCATAATTTTATTGTAACATATACATACTTTGAATCTGTTTATATTAAAATAACATATTCAACTAACTTTATACATATCGTATTTAATTATATGTTAAATGACAGATCTCGAATAGAATATCAAAAATCTCACTGTAGATCCGAAAAGAGAGGGCGTGGAATTTCACCATATGAGCACTCGCGTTTTTCCCCCTTACAACCCTCTCTCTCCCAATCTCTCTTCTCCATCGTGTTTACAGAGTATCAAGCAACACCATAAGTGGGCGGTACAAAGAACACGACGTGGGTCCATATATCCCCTGTCCTCTCTCGAAACGAGTCTCTTCCATCCCCCCTTCTATACATCATCCGACGACTCATCCGCTGACTTGTTATTAAATTAATCCTTCGTTTAGTCAAATTGATGCATCGATATCACAGAGCGCTCATAATTCACAGCACCCTCTCTCTCGCCCGGGGTGCACTCATACGAGCTTACGCACGGGCGCGCGCGTGCGTGAGTGCGTGGTTCCGCCGCCCCTGGACTCGCGGCTGTGAGGGGTTGCGCCCCCGCGGCCCCCAATTGCGCCGCACGTTGCACGCATGGACTCTACTATTTATTAATATCGTTACTTAACATTTCAACCGCTCGTGCATCACGCCGTGACGTCATTAAGATAAATGCGGCCCGCCGGCCGCGGCCTGGCGTCACTCGATTGTTGTTCATTATAATTAATAATTCGGGAACCGTCCGACGTGCTTTTATATTAAGCGCCACTTCGCGTCGTACGTCAATAGCATTAACATGAGAGGGGTGGAAAGAGAGAACAATTTCGCGAATTAAGAAGAAAGAATAATTGATTTCTTTACGAGAGAGAGAGAGAGAGAGAGAGAGAGAGAGCGCTGCTGTGCTACTTGGACACTAGTCGTAAATCACTCTTTAAAAAAATTTATATTTTTTTATCCAGGACAATGTCAAACAATTAATAAAGTATTTAATAGGCATAATTGATTATAAAGATTACATTATGGGTGATTTTAGTCCATTTCGTTACCGTTTTATATGTTTTAATTTGAATTAAATGAAGTAATGACAATTATATCCACCATTAGACTCCACGTACTAATTGTGGATCACCAAATACTTTATCCCTTTTGATGGTGTTACTACATTCCGTAAGAATAATAAAAATAATTTGCGCATATATATCGTAATATACATATACACATATATAACGAAATTATAATCGATGATCCACCTAGTTCTAGGATCTAATTGTGGATTATGATGCAATTTTAACACATTCAAGTTAATTTAAAATTATTAGTTAAAAATCAATGATAATTTTTAAAAAATAATGAAAATTAAATGTTTAACAATAAAAAACAGTTAAATTATAAATAGCAACACTTTTTGCATATAGACATGTATACTATTTTTTATATTCTATTGTGATACTTAAAACAAATAAATCTTTTCGAGATAACGTCATTTGTAAGATGTGACAAGTTTTTAAACATTTTTATAATAAATTTACGCAATAAAAGTATCGTTATAACATAGTGATTAAACAACATCCGCGGACACATTTAATCTCAATTGAACATAACGTTGATTTTCTTCATGAAATCTATAAATACTGTTTACTACCTACTATAAAAACCATAAGGCAATTCTTATGATATTACACTTTGAATGCCCAAGTAGCACAGCAGCGCTTGCAAAGCGCTAAAAAAGCACTTTTTTAGCGCTTTGTTAACGCTTTGTAAGCGCTGTGTGTTATTTGGGTAAATTTTTACATACGTTAGCTAATCTCACACATTTAATTACTTAACGACATCAATAAAATGTGTAGCGTTATTCCTAATAAATTAAATTCAATTGACACTTGAAAGAGATAAAACAAATGCTAAAGAATCTTTTGATAAGTACCACTTAGTGGAAAACACTATAATTATTTAAATATAAAAAGTGATCTGGAACTAGTGCCTGATCCACATCTAGTTTTTACCCTATCTAATTTAGCTGAATACAAATTTGAACATAATTTTATTGGACCATCAGAATAATTATGTAGGAATCTCATAATGAGCAATGCTGCAAAAAGTTTTGACATTCTAATTAGTTTAAGCATAATTATTTTGATGGTACAACAGAATTATTTTCAGATGTGCATCGAGCTTTATTAAATACTTCAGCAAAATAGTCTTTTCTGTGTATTACTCAGTCATTAAGTATTATTGCAATTATTTATTTATATTCCTATTTGATGAGATTGCCTAATCGGATAATTCCTTTTTTTTTTGTAATAAAAGCTTATTCTCATCCAATTCTATTGTCATAACATATCGAGAACAAGTTTCGGCAAGCAATATTTTCAGATTCAAATGACATTCCTACTTAAAATAAGCTGGAATCTTTCTGAAGCTGAATTTGATTCCGCGGCGAAGCCTGAATCTTAAACGACACAAGGACGAGGGGAAGAATCCGTGACCAAACCAGGATCAAACGATTTGATCCGAGGACACAGGATTAAGGAGAGCATAAGCCAGCATCCGAGCGGGTGCGTTTAGGGGATAGAGCGAGTGACCGTGTCGGCCATCACGGGACGGTGAATTAACGCGTGCATACATCAGTAGGTATCAGTATGTATCAGTATGTACTCTCACGACAGAAACTGTCGAAAATAAAATTGCTGAAATACGAATGATTAACATCAAGAAAAAATAAAATAATAAAGTACGCTTGTTGAAATAATATAATTCTATTTTAAGACTATATAATACGATTTATATAAAAGAAATGATGTTATTATACTTATCATTATCTTCAATGAAATGAAAATTATTATGTTATAGTAGTAATGAATATTATTATATTATAATGTAAAAATAGTATATTAATCACTTTTCTATATGTACATGCATTTGCATAATATATTATTGATGATATTGGCATTAACAGAGGATAAAATTGCAGTGATCGATATCAAGTAAAAAGAAATGGTTGAAAATTGTTATCTCAATTATAACATGAGATTAATAAACTTAAATAACTTGTAAATAATTCTCTGAAATAAAGCATTAATAATTTCATTCCCGTTAACGTATTTCATAGACTAACGAACTTTACTTTTACAATGCAATTTATTAGATACTCAAATAAGTCCCTCGCCACTCGCCGGAAATCCGCGTTCGAATTAATACTTGAAAAAGAAGCGGAGCGCGTTTTCGCTATAAAGTGCAAAACTAGTGCATCGCGGGTAGCTTAAAAAAAAAAAAAGAAAGTGAAAGAAAAGGAGGAGGAAAAAGAGAGAGAGCAGCTTTAGACAATAGGACGGCCGAACAGAATCGAGTGCGGAGAGCGAAGAGAGCGGAGAGGCAGGGCGGGCCATAAACAAGTGCTTACCGCAATCTAATGCGTCTGTAATTGCTCGAGCACCGGTATCTCCCCCAACGGTCCCACTTGCTCCCGCGATTTAATTACTATGTAAATGTCGCATTCCCTAACCTGTCCGTTTTCCTGCCTGCCTGCCTGCCTGCCCTCCTCCTGTCCCTGGATCCTCGTCGTCCTCTGCTGTCGTCCTCTACCGCCGTTGCCGCCCGATGTCCTTAATTACTTTATACGTTATTATAGCCCACCAACTACTACGCCGACCGTACTCACTCCATCCGGCACCCAGGAAGGAATTCCACTCCATTTCGTTCAGCCATATTGCCGCCGAGTTAAAGCGGACTGGTTGGGATACATTCTGTTCGCTGATTATCTCGAGCAAATTGCACATACTTACGGCCTTGTTAAGTTATTTTACAATGGGTCTGATTTTATATATCCATACGATTATCAATTGTTCAAACGGTGCGCAAGAGACGTACTTTTATCGATACAGGATGAGATTGGGTGTTTTCCAGTAACGTATACATAGGCGATACTTTCCAATTTGGATGCTTTACAATTGCTTAACACATCTTGACACAAATGCAAATTAATTTACATGTTTTTCAGTGTTAATAAATAATTTAACCCTTTTAATTCTTTGTTGTCACAGTAACCTCGCAACCTTAAAAGAATTAAATTATAATGTTTATGTCAAGATGTGTTAAGCAATTGGAAAGCTCTATGTAACATAGAGCGTTTTCCGGCAAGAACATACAGTACAACACAGTGAATCATCCTTGTCGCTAACGTTAAAGAAGAATGAAATAATTCATTGTATCCTTGCTAAAAAATGCCTACAGTGTATGATTCTGTGCTTTCCAACTGACGCAAGTCGATATAATCGTATATAGTTAAAATGCTGTGTTCGAATGTGTCGTCGTTTTATATCACTTCACAAATACCAATTTTTTACATTTCATTACCATTCATTTTTCTAAGAGTGAAACTTCGATAAGTTTCAAGATTATATTGAGATATATTTGGACATTGGTGTATAAAACTTTTTTCTTTATTTCATTCTGGCAAGAAAAAGTTAAACAACGTTGTAGCTAAATCGATACTGTGTGTATTACTGTCACACAATGTATGACTATATTCCATTACTGGAAAGCAATGATATTTGCATATTTTGTGTAACAAATAGATAAGGTTACTTATTTTTTAATTGCGTCTTTTACATTGATAATTTCGTTATTATCCTTATCTTATCCTTCACTGAGTCACACTGATGTCCTGTTAATATAAGCACACTATTCTCAGAATTTTATGTACTAAAGCAAACACAAAATAATTTTCTTTGTAGATAGTAAAATAAAATAATTGACAGAGGCTGTGTACGCGTAGAGATCCCGTTTAATTTGCTTGTAAGTTTTCAACGGATTAAAATAAATATATCGCTAAAGTACGATGGATAATACTGCTACTGGTGATTTGGAAGCCGGCCATTGCGCGAATGCGCGATAAACTGCATTCGTATTGCCTCCAAATGGACAACGATTTCATCCCCATTTCCCTCTTTGTCCCTCAGTCTTGTTTCCCTCTCCCCTTCACTGTCCGTTCTCTTGTCGGACTTTTAACAGTATAAATGGTCCCGCTGTCCACAGGCTTCCGATAATGTGGCGGCCGAGAGGGTCGTGGGAGGATAGCTTTGGTCAGTTTGTCAGCCACCGATGTACCTAAGAGGGTCCTTTTCCTCCTGCGTCGATTTGTCTTCCACCGCAATGGATAAACTTCACGCAATCTGCCACCGGTATTTCTCAGAGGCAGACGCGATCTGACGCGAGCACGTGCGCCCCGTACGGATTTTACTCGTCCATTTGACAATAGAATTGATTTCGAAAATTAGCAGATATCCTTACGTTGATAATTGCATCTTTACATGTTTTGTCACGAATGATATATTTCAGAAATTTCACCAGATTATAGAAATACATAGGTATAGATAAGTTTTTTATAATTCATGCAAATATTTTCAATAAAATTAATTTAAAAAGTTAATCAAACAAACAAGATTATTTTAAATATTTTCTAAAAAATATATTATGATAGAAATATAATTTTAAAAATATTAAACGATACAATATAGGGCTAAGAACCAACTCGGGATAACATTATGAGTAGCAATATCAAAACGTACAGACGTTTCGACCCCATTATGTGACTTCTGGAATAGACGAACTACAAGTTCCGATGGGAAGCGGATTGAATCTAAGCCGTTTTAATTATTATTTCCAACATGCGAAAACACATGCGCTTTCTTGATATATTAAATATGCGTAGTTACCGGTTAACATCAAAATTTATTTTTTAACATTGAGAAGAACCCGATAGAGGTCGAAACGTCTGTATGTTTTGATATTGCTTACAATAATATTGTTACTCATATGTTATCCTGAGTTGGTTCTTAGCCCTATATTGTATCGTTTAATTTTTTAATTATTGGGACTGTTATTATTTATGGAATTTTAAAAATATTGTTAAAAGAAAAATTGATAATGGGACGTTACATATGTGTTATCCTTGATTAAAAATTATGATAATATAATGAGGCATGTCTTTTATAGAAGAAACTTTAAATTGCAGTTTAATCAAACGGATATTACGTTTAAAGCCCGCATCCTAAGTTAGATAAAACCGGAGCGCGCGATTCTACAATCAAATCATGGTCTTACTTATAAACTTTATAATTAAAGAAGAGACAAGAGAGAGAGAGAGAGAGAGAGAGAGAGAGAAAGGGGAAATTATCTATAGAATATTCGCAAGATTGGATAAAAAGAGTAAATATCGTATTTCCATTGCATATCTATAAAATTTTATGTGAATTGTAACAAGACCTAAAAAATTTAATCGATAAGCTAACTAATTTATAATTATTTTAACACAATATCTCACTAAATTGAATCAGAGGCTATTATCCTTCAATAAGGATGTATAATAAGCTATTCGAGCTTGACGCTGGTTGTTAATTTGCGAAACTTAATATAACGTCAATTAATAGGTTACAGGTGTAATGTCAAATAATAAAATTATATTAACTCAAACGTTTCGACCCTTACTCATCATCAATGATATGAAAATATATAGAAAATAAAATAATTAACAAATAATATACAACACTATGATAATTGAATTTATAATTCTATTGTTGTCTTACAATTGATCTTAATCGCTGTTATCCTTCGACCTTTGTGTTGTTAATGAATTATATTTTATGAGTTGTCTTCTATATGAATTATTTCAACTTTACATTAGAACCAAACTATTATTCTTATCAATTTTAAGTTAGAGATTAGTTACAATACAAGATCGACGGTACAAGAATAACTCGCATTATTCTCTGTAAGTCCGCGGTAAACACGCGCGTGTAAGAAATTCAGGATAGGGGAGTCCCGCCCTCGCTTCAGAAAATATATGCGTAAATCGGGGTAGCGGTGTGTGGTTTTCACCCGTGGCGCGTTCCCTTTATGAAACAAATATGACTTTTAAACGGAACGAACATCCAGACACTCGTAGAGCACTAACAGTGGGGAAAGATTAAAGTTGCGGGTCGTCCCGATGTTTTCGAGTGGCCTCCAGTGCTTTTAGTAGACATTTCTTGGTGATTAAAAGGGGCGTCGCATTAGGGCAACCGGCCAAATGAATCGGATTTCTTTCCAGCTTTATCAAAAATTCTGATTGTATTCCAATCTCGTTCGTTCATAAGTCTCCATTTTCATGCATCTAAATTCTTATAAATTAAACGTTCGATAATAATCTCGATAAAGATTTTTATCGTCTCACTTTCAACAATCAAAGAAGAATTATTTAGGTTAGTTAATTGCAATTCACGTACATTAATATACATATATACTGTGTGACAAGAAAACCAAACTTTTGCTACCATTAAATAATCAAGATTTTACTATATTATAATGTCGTGATACCGCCTTTTTCCCCTTATATCCTTGAGCGTTGAGCGTCACATCAAATAAGCGTGCATTATTTCTTTGTTTTAATTATTTGGCCGATAGAGCATCTCTAATAACCGTCAAATCCCCCAAAATTATGATTTCGACAACGATAGATGATACCGCCCCGAGGCGTCCGGGGCGTCCAGCAGATCATCCCCGAAAGGAATTCAGCCATGAGAATCGTGCTCGTGATCATGATCGTTGTAGTTGTCGTCGTCCCGACGAAACTCGATCGCTTGCTATAAACTTCGATAAGCGAGTGTGACGAATGTGCGCTGGGAATTCTCCGACCCCTCTTGATTCGATACGCGGAAAAGTAAAAGCGTGCATCGGTCGTGCAACTCCCGTTTGCCTGCCTGCTTCCTTCCTTCCTCCAGATTTCACGCGAGCGAGAACCAGTGATCACGCTTCTAACTGCCAATAATTCCTACCTTCCTCTCTTTCCGATTTGCCAGTTCGTTCATGTCGGTCGACACAAAATCCCGGGTTTTACTTTGAATACCGCATTGATTAACTTATCTAATCTAATTTAAATGCGAACGAGGGGACGACGACGACGACGACGACGACGACGTCAACGACGCCTTTGCTTGCGTTCGCTTGGTCCCACTTGAAGGGAGGAGGGCAGAGGGATGAAAAACGTAGGTCGAATCCAAGTAGCGTCGCCGAAGAAGGGGGTGAGAAAGCGACGTCGGTGATGGTGACGACGCCGTTTGCGTCGGAGGCAGCAAGGAGCAGGAGAGGGAGACGGACAGTGGAAACATCAGGAGCGTCGGCAAGTGTTCCCTCTCGGGACAGCGTGAGAGGGATGAGAGGAAGGCTTCAAGCGGGGGTGGTTGTTCTCGGGGATAGAGAGACAACTAAGAGAAAAAGAGAAAGATAAAGAGATAGAGACGCTGACGTGGGATAAAGAGAGAAAAAGGTACAGGAAGAGACAGGATAGCGAGGAGAGAATCGAGAATAGAGAACGGGAAAAGTAAAAGAGGAAGGGAGAGAAGGGACAGAAAGGACGGAGTAAAAGAGGATAAGCGGTCTCCATTCGCAAGAGAAGGAGAGCGAACGGGGTAGAAACAAGAGACGCAGCGATCCGGGATATGGGCGGGTTACCGTATACGTGTGTGCGGAAGGTAGGTAGGTAATACGTGTAGAGGGTGGCAGAGAAAGAGAGAAGAGGATGAGAGAGGGTAGCGGATGTGGCGGGTAAGGCGAGCCGGGGCATACAAACCGCCGTGTAACGCACCAAATTGAGTGCTGAATCCCGGATTAAATCGGCGAGAGCGAAACAAGGGTATCGGGGGTTGAGTAGCGAGAGGGAGGGCTTCAGAAGGGAGAGGCGAGGGGAACGTCCGTGAAACCGGGGCGAAGATGGGGGAAAATCCGCACTCGGAGCCTAGTAGTCTAAGTCCGCCTCCGCGTACATTCTCTCTCTCTCTCTCTCTCTCTCGCTCGCTTTCTCTATCTATCTATCTATCTCACTTGCGGGGGTGCAACTTGTAGATCTCACTAATTCTCCGATAGATCTCTGCCTACCCCGTCTCTATCCCTGTCTGTCAGGATAAAGGGATGGGAAAGGGGTGCGTCTCCTGCGTAAGTGGATGCATTTTACGCTGCGAGGCTAATGTATCGCGGAAATTGGAAGTTTTGCGTCATGAATTGCGTGATGAAAGATCGTCGGCGAAAATGTCTTATCCCATCTCTCTTGCAAGTAAACGCAATCGTCTATATTTTTAAGAAATATTTTAATAATTCTCATTAAATTAACTGTTCATTTAATTAAGTACACCAAATAATAAAAATACTATTTGATCGAATGCTTAGTTATTCTCGAAATATATCTTGTTTCTCGTTAACGCAAAATTCTATTTAAGGCTTAAGAAATTCATGAAGAAAAATGGACAAAAAATAAACAAGTAAAACGTCTGTTCGAAATTTTATTGACAAAATCAGACTCGAATCAATTAAAGAATTTGCAATTGCAAAGAAGTGTGCGATTTCTGAAGTACAAGCTATTACATAAAAAATGAAAGCCAAGTTAACGCCATGTCACGCGTGTACTTGAGAATATTAGAGGGCAGACGTATCGAAATACGGGGAGTTTTAAATAAGTTTCCGTCGGCATTACCGTGTCGAGCAGCCGCGGCTTATAAAGTTTCTCGTTAAAAAAAAAGGCAGAAAGGTAGATTCCATTATAAACTTTAAGGCATGAATTTTCATTTAATTTCATCCGCGCGGGCAAGTGAGCGAGCTAAACAGCCACGAGCTTCGATTTCCGATCCGAAAACTTCGTAGTACGCTAATTACCACCAACAACCGCGACACTCTCTAGACATTGTCACGTTTTCCCGAATGTACGATTACAAGACTAATGATTGCTACCACCTGCTCCGAGATAATTAGTTTACAAGAACAAATTAAAATTGACAAGAGAATAAAGATTTGTTGTATTATTGTTATTCTAATTTTTCAGGACTCTACAATTTTTAACACTGGATTACACAATTGATCGAAAATTTTGTGTTAAAATCTAAGAATATATAACTGTTAAATAATACAAATCTTGAAACAATGTAAATGTCTGTGGGCAATATAAGTATTTTGAATGTTAGGACATTTGGTGAAATGAAAGGAAAGATAATAATCGCTCAATGATATCCAACTAACAATCAGAGAAACTTCTTGGATAGCTATTACAAAGAACAACGTGAGAACCGGGGTGTTGAAGAAACACGACTAGGGGCTTTTAAACATGTCGCAGTTCTGCTCGCGATACTCTCGAGCAGGGACATCAATGCGAAACCACCGACGATGATCCGAGAACGCAACGAAGGGACTCTGCAGGCTGTTCACACAAAGAGAATTTGTTGTACGTGTGCGTAATGCTCATTTATGTGTATATATAGGGTGTTCCAGATGTTGAATTTTAAGGACAGAGACACACTCTTTAACCACATTGCATCTAAATCTTCTTTAATGTCAAGACGCTAATAACTTTTAAATATTCAATGATTAAACTTTAGAGAGACGAGTATAATTAATAAAGACATAGAATTAATTACAAAGAATAGACATGAAATAACATGAACTTTCGATAGAATTTTAGTTTAAGACTTACAAAGATATATCGTAGAAAATTTCAACGAACGATACGGTCTCTTTTCAACAAAATTGTTCAACAAATTTTTTTCCAAAGAAAAATCTTCAAATACATCGTTATTTAGAAATATCATTCAAGTATATGTATTAGAAAAATGTATAAGACACCCTATATATTTAGATACATTAATGCGAGGGATGAAAAGAGGCAGGGAACGACTGCCACTACGGAACGTCGTATAGTAATACAGCTCACTGCGAGTGACTTTGCAGCGCGATTCAGGAGAGGCATGGGGGTCCGCCAGGAGGAGAAGAAGGCGGAGGAGAAGGGGACGATGCAGAAAGGCAGAACGCATAATGGCTGGAGATCAAGAACTATAATAGACCGACGCGGCAATACGTGGCCGGGCTGCACATAGCAGCGACTGACTACGACTGACTGACTGCTTATTTGTATTATGGCATTATAAGGGCAACCCTATATCCGGACGGGGGTAGGACCCTTAGGCTTTTGGGCCCCGTGCCGCGTTGAGCGAGATAGAGAACTGCCACTGTCGTCGTTTCGGGCCGCCCCGAGTTCGGCCGAAAGTCACGAACTGATGAAGGGACGGGACGCCCATGCAGTTGACCTGCACCGCCTAATTTGACGCTTTTGGTCCATTGTACCTGGATTTCATTCGCGTGAGACGCGTTTCTATGCCGCGCGCCGTGACCGAAAAAGTGGCAGCGCACTTTCCGGTACCCGTTTGTCTGGAGTCCTGAGAAAAGGCGCGCACAAGCAGAATGCGGAACAGCGAAAGAGAGAACGAGACCCTCCTATTCCACCCTAGATCGCGAGAAGTCAATGCGCGGGAGTCGTTTCCTCTTCTATCTCTTCATAGTCGTGGCGCTCGGTCGATCCGCCGTGGACCAGATTATTCGACTCCGTTCTCCTTGGCCGAAAACGTGCTATAAATCATACGGGAATTTCCGGGCTCCCGGGTATATATACACGATTTGTTGAGATCGTAATGAACCTGCGGCTGACTATTTTGTCCCGAGGTCCCGCCCAAAGGGCCCCGTCGTTGGATTCCTCGAGTGTACATCATATTTTGTAGTGGCCTCCACTGTGGAGGGGTTACTTACGCTGCGTACGAGTTCGTTGGTTTAGGGTTAATAAGAATATGGTGTATGTATAAACAGGTGTTCCATAATTTATCTGTACTTTGGAAAATCTTGATTGCACAAATGCAAAGATGATTTCTCTTGTTTATAATGATCATTAACCCCTTCAGGCCTGATTTTATTAGAACCATGTTAAAAATTTTTTTAATTCAGTTCATGCGTACTAAAATTTTAGTAGATTTAATCAAGGAAATTCTGAACGTGTTGGTTACCTCAACTAAAATTCTAATTTTTATCAGAATTTTGGATCGTCATTTTCCAGTCATCAAAATTTCAGTTAATTCAACCAAACATTTTTCTCCGTGTAGTATATAAACGCTAAAATGATCTTGACTCATAGACGCTTTCACACGTATCACTTGTAACTTAAAGACAATTGGCATCTCAATCGTTTCATTAACGAGAAATGCGATTCCAATCGAGTGGATGAGGTGGATGAGGTGGTACAATTTCGAACATGATAAAATTCTGAACAAAATAAGCTTTGAATTTCACTTCAAAGTTTGGTAGCTATGATCACTGTGTAGAGAATACTAAAGATCTATGTAAAGAAATTTGCGTAGCCGAATAAACGAAAATTATCCAATCGCATTTTATGTGCGTCTCTGTAATAGAAATATGCAATTGAATAATTTTCTTTATGATTATGCAGTTATGCTAGTTAATCTGGATAGAGGATACCACTAAACAGGAAAAAACTAAACTTGAATATCGAAAATTGAATTCAAATCTTATTTTGCTCATAATTGTATATCATCTCCGAACTTGTATCACATTACCTTATACGTAAACGGTAGTTCGCTAGGATACCCTGTACAGGACCAGATCGCACCGACACCAACCAGAGGCGTGTCCTGCGGGCTACCAGAAGGATGAAGGACAAGCGACCGGTAGGAGAGATCGACGTGATCGAGCTCTCGCTAATACGGAGAGATTAGCTGCATCTGTTCGCCGTGCAACGCATTGTGCGCCCGCTCGCGAGGAATCCACCGTGGAAACTTCATGCGATCGGCCCTCCACCTCCCCTCTTCCCCCGATCACAATAATGATGTCGGTTTTCTACGCGGCCACCGTGCCGCACCACACCGCGCCGCACCGCGGCCATCCATCACCGACTGGTTATTATTTAAGCCGCAAAGTGACGTCATAAATACGTCGTTAGGCGCGCGAGTCGTTGCGCCGGGAACAATGTTGCTCGCGATGACATTGATGCATTAGGGCCCCGTCTTTATTCCGCGGCGCGTCCGCCGCCGCGTCCAGTGGGATGACTGCACCGTGCTAAGGAATTAAGGAATTAATAAACTGGATAAATAATAATAACAGCAGCAGCATCGTGGTAAATCCGTGTCTCGATTAGGGAGGGTGCCGATGAATGATTGCCCACCCGTAATAATTAAATTTCTTATATGAAAGAGGGTATATTACACAATTTTCGTGTGTACCTACGTTTTTAAATAAAGAAAGAATATTTATTCTTTTGGCGTTAATACTTACACTAAAAACATGACAAAATCAAATCTATCTTCTAAAATGTTTTCGAGAGAGAAAGAATAATGTGTATATATCGTGATGTTTCTTTATTGTTATAAAAATAATTTCCAGAGTAATGAGTTCAAATCTTACTTTCAACAGATTTTAAAAGATATATAGTGTGGGAAATATTTCACAATTAAATAAGATACGATATTTATGTAATAATTAATAACAATTTTTATTGTTATTAATAAAAAATACGTCCTAATCTTTTATTAATTTTTTATATCTTATATCTGCCATCAATCTCAATAGTAGTACACGCACCGACACATGCGTGAATCAAATTTGTGCCTAACAGGCAATGGCGAATTTGTTTAGGATAATTTGCTTGAGACGGGTGTCCTGGCACCTTTGTCAGAAATCCACGATATAAACAGCAGCGTAAGATAGAAAGAGAGAAGAAATAGAGAGGAGAATTTAAATGTTTTCCCCGCCATGTCGGAAGGGATGCTGCGGCGGGTGCGAGATTTGCTGTTGGATGGGTAGATAGCGATCGTATAGCTCGATTTAACGGCGTGAATTTTGTTTTTAAGTGTCGTGGAGGCCTACTATGTCCGTTCCCCCCGATATGCAGACAATGCTCGGTAATAACAGTAAAACATGGTGATACGATAGCGTCAGGACCTATCAGATAATTCCAATTACTTCTTCCATTTAAATATACTGTCACGAATTTACTATGATATATATGATTCTAGTATTTAATGTTATGCTTGAAAAGATTGATTTCTAGACCAAATGTTACTTTATTATGGTATAATTTAATTTCTGCGAACTCTTATTTTAAATCCTCCATCTGCGATCTGTTTATTTTACTATTCTGTAGGGTTTTATGAAGAGTGTGGAAAAATTCAGGGTTATTTTTTAATATTTCTACTGAAAAAAAATTCCTAAATCTAAGTAATATTTTCTTGAATAGTATTAAATAAATATTTTTTTACTGCAAATAAATATTTATTCAAAAAAAGAAAATAATACTTAAATTCAATAATATATATTTACGTTAGTAATTTATTTCAATATTTTAATATGATTTATTATTATATTAAATATTTATTTCGATAAGAAAATGTTTACTTATTGTTAGTATACAAAGAAAATATTACTTAGATTTAGAAAGATTTTTTTAAAAGTATTAAATTACCGAATAGGTTTTTAACAAGATATTTTATCTTGTTAAGAGGAAAAGGGTATAGACTCCACCTTCCTCTATTTTGGAGAAATTTGAGAGTAAAATTTACGTACTCCTCAAAAAACACCCAGATCGAAAACGAAGAAATAATACCATGAAGAAATAATAACATGTATTTAACATATATAACATCTTTTTCTTTGAAAAAAAAAAGTGTACACATAATTTTGCTAAAAAGGAAAAATTATATCACGACCAGGATTAACGAATGTTCGCACAAAATATAAAATATTTTTTAATTTGTAAATCCATTGATTATTTTATTCGTGATTCCATCGGATTAAGAATAAAATTAGATATAATTCTAAATCAATTTTGCTTATAACTCTAAATAGCTTAAACGTTAAATTTGTCTTGTCACAACAATCAATTGGCGTCGCTAATTCAATAAGTATCTCAGATAAGTGTCTCGGAACTCTTCTGTAACCAATGTAATTATGACTGACAGAAAGTGGCAAAGTATTGAAATAACCGAATATAGTAGCGAGGAGCGAGCTCTTAATTAGTGGAGGCAAAGCGTGCATTATGTTTCTCGTATGAATCGTTTATTCTTATGCTTATAGCGAGCCGGAAGTGTACAGTTGCATGCATGATTAATAACTTACTTTCACCGATCTCGCTAACGGCCGCAGTTGGAGTTATCGTTACACTTACGCGTCGCAATAATAGATGACAGAATACTAAGATTCTCTTCTTTTACATTGTTAAATCCACAGTGTCAAATTTAACAATCAACAATAGAAACAATTTTCCAAGAAATGACAAATAAATATAATAAATATAAATATAACAAAAAAAGATATGAGACTGAGATAAAAAAATTGGGGAGTAGTGAATCGCCTCATGTTATCTGGTTATCTAATTTGCGTATATGACAAATCTTAGCACGTTATAATTAGATCGATATTACTGATGATAGTTAAAAGATTAGTCAAGACATCTAAATTTTCCAGACTAATGTTATATATCAAAACATATTTTATGAAATAATAGCGCACTTATTACAACGCCAATTCCATTAATCCTTTGTCTTTTTTTATTATATTTATGTGTGTCAAATTTAATCTAATTTAAGTCGCCACTACTTCTATTCAATATATCGTTATTTTATACTAAAATAATGGAGTGAATGGTTTAAAACAGTTCAAATTCGGTTAAAATTGACGCTATAAAACCAGTGTAAAATTACTCTAAAAATCCTCTCGAAGACTTTGAAAATATCTGAAAGTGTCTGAAAGTATAATTAAAATTACCTGTAAAACTTTGGAAATCATTGACATAATAGTTATAAAAATTTTCAATTTAACTCAAGAAATGTGTAAAACTCAACAAATTTAGTTAATATTTACTAATATTATTGCATATTTCATTGATAACCTTGTTTTCTTTAATATTAACTAAATTTAAGTTAAATTTAATACACATTTCTTGAGTTAAATTGAAAATTTTTATAACTATTATGTCAGTGATTTCCAAAGTTTTATAGGTTCTTTGTTTTAGTTAAAAATAATAATATATTGAATAGAAGCAATGGGAATTCAAATAATTAAATTTAACACTATAGATCTAATAGTGTAAAAGACAATTTTCCTTGTGTAACATAGATATAATGTCATATAATTAAATTTAATCGTATTTTATAAAGAGCTAAAGGAGTCACCATCGCGCTTCACTTTTCGATTGTTACAACACAATCGTGTCAGTCGCGTATCCGTGACGGGAAATTCTCTCGGATCAAAGGTATAGGTTCTCTCTCCCTAGCACCATATTCTACGGCAGTGTCCTGTTAAACCATTTCATTGACCAAATTTAACGCTAATGCTGTCCAAATACGACAGCCGCTTTTGTTGGGGGCCATGAAAGGATCCGGTGCCCCGAACGAGAACGATGGGAAGGGGGGAGGGGATACAGCTGCTGCACCGGGGCTTGGTAAGGGCCGACAAACAGGCTTAAGTCAGTGTCCTTCCTCGGTCTATCAGTCATCGTAAGCGTACGGAGAAAGCATCCGAGCGTTATATAGGTCCATTCACAGGGTATCTGGTGGCCGGTAGCGACATGCATACTGCTGGAAGTCACGCTTTTACACCTAACTCTCTGATGCAGCGTGGAGCACGTCATTAGACGTTGCGCGAAGCGAAAAACGGGTTGCGTTGCGATTGCACGACACGGAAACTGAGAGCGCATAGACTTGAGCATAATCATGACGAAATTTTAAAGAATCTTCTTTTACAATAGAACGATTTTTTTCGTTCATCACGAAAACGAACGATTAAAACTATTTTTCAGATCGTTAACGTCAATTTTAATGTGTTCTCCACTTATATATTCATGTTATTCTGTAGAATGAACGGTGATATTGATGTACACCTGCCGTCAGTTATAAATTTTGTATTATGATCTTTGACGTAGTTCTTTTAGAGGGATTATAATAAAGGTACAAGATAAACATTAAAGCCTGTTGTAGCATGCAATGAAAAATAAAGTGTCCTCCTTATCGGCATCTCCTTCTGTCACATAAAATATGTGGAAAAATATTGGAAACGCGTGATCACTGTGATCACTGGTAATCCCTCGAAAATACAATTGTTTTGCCTCGATTATCTCCGGTAATGCTGAAATAATGGGAATATCGGCGCCGTCGAAAACGGCCGATAAATCGCAAATCGATCCACGTAACTTGGATATGCACGTTTCGGCTTCAACAGATTTGACGTGGACGAATGATTAATACAGCCGCCACGTTATTCCGCCCGGTGTTTTAATATCTTCAAACGTTGGGAAATTCAAATAATTCCGTCGAATGTAGTTATAGGGTTTGATCGTAAAAACGTCCCGGTGATCCCGACAGTCTTTACCGGTCACGTGTGTTTTGTGTATATCGCAATGTATACGATACACCCCGTTCACGTAATATATGCGTTTCGATCTTTTACGGCGGATCGTATAAGCGTTTTACAGCCGCGGATATAAAGTAGCCCTATAAGAAAGGAGCACTGATCACCAGTAGGCCATTAATGACGCTACGATGTTGTGGAGCGTCGATTATTCAGCCTCGGAATCGAAAGTTCGAAAGTTCAATTACTGGACAGCGATTTTTTAAACATGCAGTTGGTATTCGCACGCCGTTTGGAACTTGTAATTTTAGCAAAAATAATTTCGGACATTTTCTTCAACTACATTTTGAAAAATTGTTTATAATAAATATTTTTCATAATATTACATAATTTTAAGTTACGTAATCTTATTCCTCGAATTTTGATCATTAAAATAAAAAATCGTTCAAGTACATTAACTTTAAGCATACATTGATTTAAACTATTTAAGTGTACTGAGGCTGTTTTCCAGCTAGGACACAGAACATTACATTGTGTTTTCCACTGTAAGATACTTGTTGGAACGCAGTTTAGTTTCAAAATGTAACACTAGAATGCATTGTAGTCTTTCATTCTTATTCTTATGATTATATTTAATGTATCAATGATAGATTTAAGATTTTTATTTAGACTTAAGTTATAATTTTTTTCAGAATCGGCGATTTTTGACGATTTTATTGCAAAATAAGTAATACCAAAATAAGGCTACCAAATAACTTTTTGAAAAGTTGGTAACATTGACTGCGTTCAGCAGACTCAACAGTTGAGTGAGCGCTCGCTGCTATTGATGTATTCTTCTAGATCTAAAATTCTGATTGGATGATCTAAAAGAATACACCAATAATAACGAACGCTTGCTCAACTGTTGAGTCCGCTGAATGCGCTCATTGACTCTATCTAATCTATTTTACACGGTCGTACTTACAAACTTTTTACAGTGTCGAGCGGTGTAATACTGTGTCACAGTTAGAACACTTTGATACAATGTGTAAGGCCGGAATCAGACTATACATTAAAGATTGAGATTAAAGATTAAAGATTGAAATTACGCCAATAAGGACAAAGAAATTTTGGTTCCTTTTGTTCTGATTGGTCAAACATCAATCTTTCAATCTTCAATCTCATTCTTCAATACGTAGTCTGATTCCGGCCTAAGACACTGTGTTACACTGTGTCATCTGTGTACGTTGTTGAAAAATACCCTGAAACCGCGAATATTAGTTAATTAAATCCCGGACGAATACCATTTAAGGTTAAAAACAATTATTGTACTTCAGGCACGTTTCTGTTTCAAATAGTAAAAAAAATGTAATTATAGCAACCATTTAGTGATAAATAATTAAGTATTTTGGGATAAAGGATGTATATGAATCGATGAAAATGTACATTCAAAAAAAATATATATATATATACACTCTGATTATATTCGCAGTAATTTTTAATAAATGTTTATATTACAAAATATTTTATTAGCTTTTTTATTTATTTAAAGCATGTTTTATTACCTTAGATATAAAAATATGAATTGCAAATGCGAGGGACATAATATGGTTTTTAGTAATTCTCATTTACAGAATCGACTCGATTCACCGACCAAATCAATACCAATAAATGGCGGATTGCACTTAAAATTCAGCAGCAATTAGCCGTGTAATAATCTGTATGTTAATTGTGTACATTAATTGTTTACTCGTTGGAGCGAATACAAATAGTTGCAAACGCAAATAGTTAACTACATTAACTCCGTCAGATAAATTAATTATGTATGTTCTGGTTCACAGGTACACCTATTTATACGAAATTTCCACAAAGGAACTTTAGAATCTTTCCTACCATTTGTCATTTTTTTGCGCAACAAATGTAATTTCACCTTACGTAAGGCAACATTTTATCGAACGTTTTCCATGATATAAAACGATCTCACATCGACTTATGTTAACTTATTTTAGCAGCCGGTACGCGTTGTTTATGAAATGAAAACATGATGCCAACCATCTCAATTCGAATTTCATTAAAATATTATTCGACGGATCGCTTTCGCGGGATAATACGTTTTTAAAGGAGGATGTGCGACTGTTAGAGACTCCGGATACGCCGTATTCAAAGCGACGTTGAGCCTCGGCTCATTAATCGGCGCGGCGACCGCGAATATTATCGCGAAATGATGAAGCGTCACTAACAGGCGTTTCAGTATTCCTGAAGACGCATTGATTTCGCTGAATCACACTCGTCCCATCGCATCACGGCTCACATCCAGCGTCATCTCCGGTCTCCCTTCGCCTCCCCTACCCCCCCTCGTTTCCTGCCCGTCGTCATATAATCATCATAATCGACCGCCGCTGGACCACAAGCATTTATAAATGTCGACGCAACAATGTGACGAAATGTAAAACTACTCGCTGCGGGAGAAAGAGAGTTCTCGTATGAGAACTCAGCGAAAAACATCTCTCGGCTTCCTACTATCGCATCCTTCGTCTAATCCTTTGAAGTCGAGAAGGCTACCCGGGCTAAATCCGGGATAGGATCTCGATTCTCGGTCGCACCGTTGTGTGTCGGAGGCTCACACAAGGGGTAGCCGTTCCAAGACACGTTTTGTTCCCGCGTAAAATATGAGCTTTTTACTCGGGGAGGGTAGACGAATTATTCCCTGACGAATAGTGTTTTAAAAAGACGAATCATATTCACTGTCTATTCTTCGGCATTAGCTGGAGGAATCATTGCTGGAGAAGTCATCGTCATTGTGCCATATCTCCATTGAGAATCGTAACGAGTTTTATCCGATAATACTGTATATAAAAACCCACAGTTAGTATTAATGCTCTTCGATAAAAATACACCGAGAGAATGATTATGTTAAAAAATTCAGATTGCGATACCGATCTGAAAATAATTTTGTTGTATAATATATTAAAATAGTTATGTAAGATTCTCAAACTGTTTACTAGAATGTCAGTTGCAGCACTATACTCATCATGTTTGAGCGTCTTACATAATTATTTTGATGATCCAACAAAATTATTTTTAGATACTTTACCAAAACCGTATATAGTGAGTTTTGTCAAAATTTCAAATGCACGTTCTATATACATTAATAATTTAATGAAAAATTTTAATCGATGTGCTGATAATATAAATATAGTAGATGTGAAATTTATTTTAAAACTTAAGTAACGTTTAATTTCTTAGCACGAGTTAAAAACACACTTCGTCGTTGTGGTTCAAATTATATTCGCCGTACTTTGTACCAGCCGGTTCATATTAATTTCGCGAAATTTCTTTATGCTGAATAGATCTTCTCGTTTTCAAATTAACGCAATTAACTTGTATAACAATATACGTCTATCCATTCCGGTATTACTGTATGTTTTCGCGAAGTCTGGCCTTATTGTTTGTCGTCTACATGGGGATGAATTATGACTCTTATGCGATATGGTTCCCCGAAGGGCTAAAATGGCTCATTAACAACATCGCTACACGAGTCGAGATTAGAACCATTACTTCATATTGTGACAAATATAATTTATGTTATCCAAATTGTTTGTGTAATAAAAAAGTTAATTCCATATTGTTGACATATATATCGTATCTATTATATTTTATATCTCAAATAGACATACATGACATAAAAGAATATTGATAAAATTAAAAAAAAACTCTCGGTAAGTCGTGCCGTGAAAAAAAAACTCTATCTCACCCCTCGACTCTCGAAAATTCATATTCGTGGGTCCGTCGCAAGATCGACATCTTTACGACGCAATCGATCGATATAATGTCTGGGACAGAAATAAAACAATATTGGCCATATGCAGCCAAACTGCAAAGGCGATCCCGGGCAAAAAGCACGGGCTATTACGACGAGGGGGATGAATAAGGGAATAACTGCCACGGGCCCGCCACGATACAGATTATCCACGGGCGAGCGATCGACTCTGCACGCTTAATATAATGCAATCATCGGCGTGTGACGAGTCGCAAGCACAATGGCGCCCAGGGCCCGGTGTCCGCGCGAAATGACTTCTTCACCGACAGCCAAGCTATATCTCTCTTCACCTGCCCTGCGCTTTGTCGCGTCATTAATAAGAGCCGATGTTCCGTAAAATTAGGTCGCACTTACCGAGGCCGCCCTCCGAGATGTCGAGGATGAGACGCCGCTCGACGCCCCGTTTATCACCGCCGCGCCACGCCGACATTCCGAACGGAAGGAAATGCCTGTCGAAGAATACAGACGCTGTAATGTGCACATATATTATATATATATTCTATTATATATATAATATGTACATGTATGTATTGGTTGGAAAAATATATATGTATTGCACGAAAGGGCGGGACGAAAGTGTCCCATTGTATGGCGAATTAATACATAGCTATCGAAGCATCAGGACATTTATTATTAGACAGTTGAGATAAATTTTGTATCTTTTTGATTCTTCTACAATTTTCGGGAAATACGTGTGTATTTATTATATCTAATGAACAATCGAGAAATTGTCTGATTAATTAAAATGTATACACGATCTAATTTTCTTGATAGTCAATAACATATATAATAATATAATTACTTTGGTATCGTATACACAAAAATATAATGTACGAATAAAACTATATTTATATATACATTTCTTCGAATAATAAAATAAATAAATAAAATAAATAAAATAAATAAATAAAATTAATTATTCCTTATTATATCCGCCCTTGTTAGAAATCAAAAGAATAATAATAACTCTTATTAAATAATACTCTGTTATTTTTAATTTTCACGTATGTTAAAATGTAAATCAATCCATTTTTGTAATTAATTTTAAAATAAACAACGTCCATATTAATGTATGCACTTAGTACATAATAAACTAAATTTAAGTCAAGTTTAATGTCTATATTTTTTAAATTAAATTGTTTTTTAACTCCACAATTGTTCAGTTAAATTAACATCATATTAAATAGGAATAGTGGCAACCTATAAATAATAATAAACGATTTATGAACCTATTGTGGCGACTCGCCACTAGAGGTCCACGGGACTCACTCGGTTCGCATAAGCATCGCGAATTCCCTTTAAATAGAATATCATTCTGGATTCGTTCCAGGCGTCTAAGGCAATTCCCACACTACATCGCCTTACTGATGAGTCTAGTAGTGTAGGACCAGGACGAAACGCTGCGTCCGATCACAAAGCTTCGAGTCAGACCTCCTTAGTGGATATTTCCATACTATAAATATTATTTAAAATAACTTAAATTGGGTATATTATTTGAGAGACATTATAAATTTAACAGTGTGTTTTTCCCTCTTTCTTTTCTCAAAACGCAACTTTGGATCTGTTCCACACATCGCATTAAATTCGCAGTACCATACGCACGTAGATGCAGCAACGGATTAAAAATAAACCGTTCTTACGTTTTTCAAACTGCCATTTGAAAGCCATTCGCGAAATAATAATCGCGAATCAATTGAGGAGGAAAAAAGATCACGTTTGACGGCGATCGTGTCTCACTGGCCGCCCTTTGCCGAGCGACTTGTTTCGAACTTTGACAGAAACGTATTATCGAGCCGAGGGGCACCGAAAAAGTTTCATGTCCTCTGTGAGTTATGCGGCGGCAAAACGACATCGCAAACTTTCGATGCGTTTCGGATTTGAATCCATACGGCGTGATCATGCGACGTGAGGTCGTGCTGCGAATACGAATTAGCTATACTGGCGACACACGGAGTAACAGGGGAGTTTTGCGTGTTCCTTCAGTGTGTAGATGAAGATTTTCAGTAGCTGTGCTACTCGGGCGTACAAATGGACTGCTAATTCCACGTTTATGTCTCGATGAGAGAGCACAAGATACGTAAGAGGCGAATGTTGAGTCTTGACTCCAAGACGTTTTTCAATCGGACGAATAAAAATTTCAATTGAACTGATACTTGATGAAAATGTTTAGCAAATGAAAAATCATTCTTTCTGTGCATTAAAAAGAAATGTGTAAAATAGCTAACACGATTTTATTTTTTTAGAATGTTTTTGTGCTTCCTTCATAGTTTATATCTAAACTAATAATATAAAGATGATCAGAATGTCATAATTCGTTCAGGAATTTGAATTCCGAGACTACGTTCTTTTTCCGAGCGATTAGCCGCGATTGAATAAATATTCGTGTTCCCTTTCGTCCTTAATTGAAGCTAATCTTCCGATAAATTAACCCATCGTCACGCGGTAAAGCGGCTACGACAGATGATACACGCGTAAAACCCTAAAACGACGTCAATCGCAAAGAGTCCTCTGCAGGCGGTCCTGCGTCGATAAATACCCGATTAATCGGCGGCGTCGAATCGCCGATTTTCACCATTATTGTCAGTTAATCACTACGATGAAGCTCAGACGCATCGGGGTGTGTAATTTGCACGATTTTATGGGACAATTTGGTCTCTCTCTGCATAATAATTCCACCCTAAACCGAAGGGATAACAAAAGAGAAAGAGAAAGAGAGAAAGAAAGAGCGAGAGAGAGAGAGGAGGGGGTCCATCAGAGAGGGTTTAGGGAAGAGGCAGTCGCCGATAGGGAGGGTTAAGGGGTGGGACTCCGGGAATACAAGTAGTCGAATTTGTATAGCGACTTTCTGCAGGAAGGGAACCGAATAATGGGCGTAGTTTTTTAACGACAAATTTATGTCCCGAGCACGCGTTGTATCTCAAAGCGATTATGCGAGGTGTCAAGAAGTATTCACGACTATTTGGTCCGCCTGAACCGCCTTCGAAATTACTCAGAAATGTATTTATAGACGCAAATAAATGTAATAAAAATTGTAAGAATAAGAGAGTAGCAAGGCAGCGAGCCATTTTTATTTACTGAGAATAATGAATTTCTTTCACGTGATATTTCGTATTGCACGGTTTATTAAAGCGAGGTATATTTGACAGATAAGCTTGCCGTGGCAACGCGAGGGCAATGATACGTGGCACAACTAGGATTTAATATTTTGCGATCACGTGCGGCATATGGCGTGTTCTATTGCGCTTATCGGAGCTAACAAATTATTCGATATAATCCTGCGAAACGGTGTTTAAATAAGAACGCTTTTATTGCCACTCGATTCGCGCCGGATATCGACACATCAAACATTAGCTCACTTAATAACAGAATGTCATATAAAATAGTCGATAATTTGGGAAAAAATTCTAGCATAATGTCAAATAAAGATTGCATAAAGAAAATACAAAAGACGTTATAAAAAAAATTGCCACATGTATAATTAATCATTAAATTCTGTTGAAACGTAACAAGATGGTCTGTATTACAAAAGTATATAATTAGAAACAATAAGATGAGCAGATAAAAAAAATAATGTAAAGATATCGTATGAGATCTACAATTCAAGACTCCACAATTTCAAAAAAATTCCATTTCAGCGTCGGATATTTATTTGCACAGGATTTGTTATAGGAAAATAATTTCCTTCATTTTCTGATCTGTTATGTATGACTCGCATAACAAGGGAGATCGTTCCGAGTAGAGCCGAATTTTTGGCTCGCGAGAAATTCGCGCGAATGGAAAACCTTCCGTCGGACCGAACAATTGCTATCCTTGAAAATAATACAGGCCGTAAAATATCTAGCGATGGGAATCAATACTTGTCGCTGGCTGCCCGTCATGTTTTACATAATTTGCGAGGAACGTCGGTGGAAACGCAAGGCCGAAAAACGGAAAGAAGGAGAGAGTTTGTCTTTCTCGTTTGATGGCCCTCGAAAAGGAGTCGCCTCTCCATGAAAAGGACTGATCCTTTGGGGTCAAATAAAATAGATTTAAATCCAGCTCGGTCGGGAGAATACTGGCCCGAGAAACCTTTTCCAGTTTTATGCCGTTGCCCTTCGCCAAATAAGAATCGACATAATAATTAAATAGAGGATATAAGGAAAATGCACACTTTGCGAAAAAATCATTGTCGAACGTCTGTCATATATAATAGAAATGTTCAATCTGTTCCAGATAGTCCTAGTTGTGAAATTATGAGAAGCGTTCGAAAAGCTTTCTTGCGAATTAGGCAACAATTTGTAGCGCGAAACGGATTGCAAAAGCCTTCTACGTGCACAAGTGCAATATTAATGCGACTGGTGATTAATACGGTGCAACAAATATTGGCAACTGCGCTGCTAGCCGGCTATTATTGCGTCATGCTGCTTTAATAATATCCATTATTGTTTCATTATTAATAATACGCACGTATTTGAACGTGGTAATGATGATACCCTGTAAGCTTATTTCGAGCCTTCATCATAATCGGGCCGCATTAGCATAATTACTCTTAAACGATCGATCTCGGCACGCTCGCATTTAATGATGCAGATACTGCGCTCGGACGTACACTGTCGTTCAAAATGTCGCATCTGTATATTCATGATTTTTCACAATCGTGAAACTGAATTTCACACTCGCTGATTAAAATTTTTTATCACAATAATGATTTTTTGTGGAAATACGAATAATACAAGTTAGATGTAGCTATAACTAAAACATTATTATTTCATCCAGCAAAATTTTATCTACTTATAAAACCGTTTAGTACGTAAGATCAGAAAAATCTACGTTTAAAACGTGAAGATAAAAAATTTCGAACCGAAAGAAACCTGCTCCAAGTTTGAGCATATTTAGCTCACATACGGTGAACGAAAGAAATTTGCGAGAAATTCGTTTAAGGATTATACGGTCGCGCACGTCTAACTGGTGGAACTCCTTCTCGAACGAATACCGTGGGGAAGAAAAGGAGAGTGTGGAAGAAGAAAGAGAGAAAAGAGAAAAGCAACGCGCACACCCCGCCTACGCGGCGCTTAATGACCGGAGCGCGAAGTGCAGTCGGCCGCCGTAAATTATCCGTTCGGTCGAAGGCGAGTCTAAAACGCGGATCCAATAGACGAGAGCGGAACTGAGCGACGAAGCACGGCCGACATTACATTGGTTGGCTGCCAGAGTCGGAGAGAACCTGCGAGTTCATCCGACATTAGTTACGTCAACCGCGCGCCGCACTGAAAGCGACGTGGCAATGGTTCATCGGGATGAAGTAACCGAATTCTCGTTGACACGTGCATCGGCATACGTACGACGAATAGGAGGAACAGGCCAAATGGACCATTGGCAACGAATAACTCGATTTGCTCTGTCTACGCGTACTCGAACTGGTTGAAAGACCGAAGGGTAGATAGGTGGTAGACAGGAGTCGAGTGGGCGGGAAGGATAGAGCTAAATGGTACGAGAAGGTAAAGTGGGAAGAGATACGGTAGGAGACGGTTAGGTAGGTAGCGAGGAAGGAACGACGGAAGGAAGGAAGCGAGTTATCGAGACAGTAGTGTCATCGTAGTCGTGCAGAGGTGCCCAGTCGTCGAGCAAACTAGAGGGCCAGTCTCAGAGCCAAAGAGGCTCAGTCAGCCAACCAGCCAGCCAGCCAGCCAACCAGCCAGCCAGCCAGCCAGCCTGCCAGCCAGCGAACGTACGAGCGAGCGAACGGACGAGCGAGTGAACCAGCAAGTTCTTGTTTTATTCAGTCGGGATCATAAATTACGAATTTAAACACACAATGAAAGACGCTTAACAAGAAGCTAACGCGAGATTGAGAGGCCCCGCCCGGAACACCTCTCCTTCCGGTGGAAAACCACCAGGCCGACCAATCCGATGTCGGTACCGCCCCCGAGCACTTAAACGACCCACGGACGATACGCCAATCGACTCGCGTCGAGGGCCGACCTATCTCTCCCTCCGCCGTGTCGGTTTCCGGAACGCGCGCGCGAGGACGAGGGCAAGGACGAAGGCACGGGAGAGAGACTCGATCTCCCGCCGGAGAGAGAGCGCGCGCGCCCGATGCACCCTACTCGCATACCATTTAGCGACGCGGCGAGTCACTCGGCGAGGACCCCGTACCGTCGCGACACGGACAACGACTTCCTGATCGCGCGTGTCGACCACCCGTCGGTGATCACCTCAGACCGGAACAGTCCGTGACTGATCGTTCCTTGATCGTTCGTTCTCCATGTGATCGCGCGAAATCGGCGAGCCGGTGACTACTGTTGAGGGTGTGCGGTGATTACTTCTCTCCACTCATCGATCGCCACTCGCGGAACGTGTCATCGGCAGCCTGTCGCGCGCAGACGACGCGCCGTGCGATCCGCGGGGAATCATGGGGATTAGTGATTGACCTGGATGAGACACCGGTGAAACGGAAAAGGTAAAAGCGACAGAACATCCTTCCCCTTCGAGAACAGTGCCACTTGCGGTCGCGATCGCGATTCAGTGTCAAACGTGTCCTGTGTCATCGGTGCTTCGGCGTCGTTGTTCAACTAGCGAAACGCGACAAGTGAGACAACCGTCACCGCGGTATACCTTCGTACGAAGGACTGATCGGCGTATCGCCGGACTTCTTCCTCGGTACGGCGGGTGGTCCTCGGGAATCCTCTCGCGCGCGAGGACTCCGCGGTTCCGAGGCGGCCACACGCCTCAATTCAGCGCGTAGCTAAGCACCGGCTAAGATTTTTCGCTCACTACCGAACTATGCGTGGTGCGAGATGGTGTGTTCTCTGACCAGCGGCAAGGCCTGCGCCGACAGCGGAGACCCGTGCCCGGACCCGCCATCGCGCTCCACGCCGGAGGGCGGCGGACTCGAGATCACTGAGAACATGTCATCGTCGCTCAGCGACGCGCACCGACGCAACAATAACCACCACCTGGACCAGGGCGACCGCAGCTCGGCCGCAGGTTCCTCGCTGGGCTCGTGCTCGCCGCCGCCCGCCTCGAGCCATTCGCCACCACCCCCACGGCCGCCCTGGCTCCACGACTTCCACGCGGCGGCCGCGCCCCATGTTTTGCAGTTTCTCAATCTGAGCGCCGCCGGGGGTGGCATGCTCGGTAGCCAGCCATTGGCAGCGCTGCATTCTATGGCGGAGAGGAGTCATCAGCATCAACAGCAGCAACAGCAGCAGCAGCAGCATCATCCGTCACACCAGCAGCAACAAGGCGGCATCCAGTTGCCGCGTATCACGGTGCCATTATCCACCATCACGCAGGGCCAATCGTCGCCTACTGGCAGCGGCAAGCACAGCCCGGCAACCTCCATCACCTCCGTCGGCAGCAATCCCCACGGCATCGACACGATACTCTCGAGACCGACGGCGACGGTCCACCCCCAGGCATCGGTACCGCCATCACATGCGACCCTACCACCGACTCCACATCCCCAGCACATGGCTGCGCCGCGGTATGCCATGCACGCCGGTTTCACTGCGTCTTCGGGTGCGTACTACTCATGTTTTCCTAAGTTTCATAACTTAAATGCGGGTGACGCGGTCGCATGAATAATTAATCAAGAATTATTTTTCTGATTCCAATCTGTGTTATTCCAAACAGGTGAACAATAAATACGAAGAAAAAAATCTATTTCAACATTAGATTCGAGTAATTTTAACATTTTCTTTCAAAGCTTTAGCGTTCTCTGACACGTCTATTATGTTTTCTTGAGAATAAGAAAGAATGTGAAGAACTTTCAGCTTGCTGTTGGATTGGTTACAGTATTTAAAATTACGAATATATATATATATATATCGTTTGTAAATATATATTCTTTCTCTCCTATTTAATAGATACTGGACATTCAATATTGCCTGCTAGATTTTTGGAAAGAATCCTTAATTGTTAATTGAATTTTGAGAAGATAAATATATATAAAGATGATTTTTCATATTATTTTATATAAAGTTGTTTACGGAACCGTCGATAGAACATTCAAGATCGTATTCATGAAAATCTTTCGAGAAAACATTTGTAATTTTAAGTCAGATTACATATCGGCAATTTTAATTAATTCGTGATTTATTCTTGGAGTCAAGAAAATAAATTTATAATGTTTATACTTAATTCAATTCGTAATTCTAATAATTATCATTTGATGAAAAAAATTGAAATATATTAGAAACTCTGCTCTGTAACAATAAATTAACAACAAATACGTAATGATTATAATTATGTTGTTTTATGATAAGCCATACATCATACGTTTATCAAAAATACAAAGCTTTAACTTAAATTTTCTCACAATGTGATTTCATGATGATAAAAGAGCTAGCAATCGAAGTGGAAATATTGTGAAAAATATTTTGTAAACGTGGAACGGAGATAAACGTCGAAGGTTATTGATGCTTGTAGATATTACTAACATCTGCAACGGTAACAATTCGGTAACCATTCGCGCGTTTGCGATAGAAAATCGGGGGAAACCGCTGTTCTCCACGCACAAATCGTCGCGTGCTGCGATAGCGTGCGTGTAATGCGGGACGGATTGAACGCATTAATCGTAGAATTACCAAGGGCGGTCGATCGAACAACCGCGGGCCAGACGAAAGCGCGACTAGGAGTTACAAATCTATTACGAAACTATCTGTGCATTCGATACGATCAGCCCCGGCGTATAATTCACGGATTTACATAGTCGGAGTCTGATTTTCCATTTTGATTCGTGAGAATCACTATCGTCTGTTTTAACCCATTCTGACCTAACGAAGTGATAAATGTCAAACGCGACTTTTTCATTTATTGGCGAAACAAATGAAACTTTCATAAAGGTTCGTGTAAATAAGAACAAATATTAAACCAAGGAAATGTAAATTAAATGCTCTGAAATGATTCCGGCGTTTTAGTAATCTCAAGGCATGTTCTCATTGAAGCTAATTATGTTGAACGTCATACTAGTTTCTTCTTTTTTTATAAAGAAGAAGTCAGTATGCCGATCGACACGATTAGCTTCGGTGAAGATAAGCTTTTTCTTCAAAGATACGGTTTTTCTTCAAATTCGTCAAAAATTATGAAATAAAGAACTTATAATGAAGAATCTCGTTCTTTAGAAGATACATTTTTTGACGTAAATGCATGAGCTTTCAATTCACTTTTACAATGTCACTTCCTCGTGTTTTGTTGTTGGCAGCCTGCACCATCAAGACCTCGTTTGTGATGTTGCAAATGCATAACTTTTCTCCATCGGATGGCGTGCGACAAAGCAGAAGGCGTTTGTCATCGCCTTGAAAGCATGTGAAAAGATGTCACGTTCAAGAGCGCTTTCGTCCAACGTTTAACTTCGCGCATACATTAAGCTAAATGATGCAGAGCGCATTACTAAATATTTGACACTAAATCATTTGGCATTAACAACGACGTTCAAGTCCACAAAAGTGTACAACTAACATCATTCGAAAGAATTTATCTCTATGATACCCAGAATCAACAAAATTGCAAAACATATAGTCATTTGAATTATTGTCATTTAAACCGTATATCACAATAACTAATCTACTTTACAATCTATAAAGATTTAGAAAAATATTTGTCTTGAATAAGGATTACAAATTTTTAGGGACATTTTGTGAAAATTTTCTCTTTACACGTCGCTTTTCATTCCTAGGCTATCAGGAATATATTCAGACATCAATTTTAGAATTATCGGGGGGTCGATGTTACAACAGAAGGGAAGATAGGGTCATATTATGAAGTTGCTCACACAAATAACGTATCGTACAATATCACAGTAATATCGGAAACGTGGGTTTAATTTATAAGCGCCAGTATCACGGTTATAATCTATAATCTGTTAAAATGACTTTATTGCTCGCCTTCTGTCTAAATAGAATGCTATCTAAATATTCTAATCGAACTGTAGTAATTAAAAAATTTAACATTTACATACGGAAAGAACGATTTTTCTGAATCATTTAGCTAGAAACAGATCTGAAAATAATTTGTTGGATTATCAAAATAATATAGATTGCTTGTTAGACATGATTATTAGAATGTCAAAACTTTTTGCAGCATTATTCATCAGGCTTAAATTTTCTACGTAATTATTTGATGATCCAACAAGTTTATTTTCAAATCTGTATTTATAACTAAAGTTTCAAATACTTTAGCAAAATCATTCTCCCTATACAATATTAAGGATTTTATTATTATATCAAAAACTTTTGGAATGATTAATATAAATATAATATCTTAGAAGCATATTAGAAATATTTCTTTCATGCAAATACTTTGTATAATAAAATTTTGTCTAATTCTAAACAAGTAATACAAATAAAAATAGCAGCCATCATATCCCGAAATAATTATCATAGAAATAATTAAACAGCGTTACATCATTTCATTTGGTTCTTTTCAATTGCTGTAAACAGCCAAAAGAGTAAATTTGTTTAACGTAAAAATGGCAAATTAAATAAAAGCAAGAGCGTGAATAAGAATTACGATGTGACTTTGATTGAAATATTGACTGAAAGGAGCAGCGAATGCGGAACGGTGGCTCTAAAATTTATGCTTACCGAATTACCTGCTCTCCCCTGGTACATTAACGAGCGACGCAAACGAGGGACGTTACTTAACATTCATGACATTAAATTTCTAAATGATTTGCTCCCGACAGAGCGCGGTTATACTTCGTAATAACGAATCGCTAAACAGCGCGCACTAACTATATCCGCGATTTATACGTTTCGCATGTCGAAATGTGCTAATCGAGGCATCGCGAGTTTGATTTTATCGCGTGAAAACGGGATACATACGTACGTAATAGCAATGGAAATAACGCGATGATTCCTGTATGTGAGATTTTCTAAGAATTTGACTTTAAGCTGAGAATTCTCGTATTTTTTTCAGTTTTATTCTCTATTTATGATTTTGCTTCATTTTTTATATTAAAAATAATTATCCTTTTTTCTATAAACGATACTGATCATAGATTAAATGCAAAACTTCGTAATTTAAATAATCGAAGATGCAAACGGCTTTAATTTATTTTAAGATGATATCATTTGACATTATTGTAGGTTTTTAGAAATATCACCCGAGTGGCTTTAAAATTTGATGAACAAAGATAAAATCTCGAATAAAGTAATACGGAGGCACTCGAGTGATGTTTCTAAACGTGGCTTTAGTCAAACATCTCTATTATCTTAATTATTTTATTCTACTCTCTAAATTTCTTGGAATGAAATCTCACTCCAAAAGAGTGAAAATACGGCTATTTTTTTGGAAGAGTGAAAATATTTCACTTCTTCAAAAAGCGTGAAATTTTACTCAAAAGGAGGCTGTATTTTCATTCTCTTAAAGCGTAGAGAGATTTAAGTCCAAGTAGAGAGTAGCGTTGATTTTTTGTCGCTAAATTTTTGCTTTTCATCACCTCTAAATTTTTTAGAAAATCAAATCATGCATCAAGTTGCACTTTATGAATCATTTTACATACATCACAGAGGAATTAAGACAATAGAAGGGAACAATATTATACCGTGGTTACAATCGGTGTTTACAATAGGACACGAATTATTTGATAGCCAAATAGGGCGACCATATACGAGCTGAAGTTAGGATATTGCGGGTTAACCAACTGACGACATGCTCGTACGCGGCTTGGTGGCGAATTCGGATTTCCGCGACAGGATGCATGAGCCTCTGGTCCACTTGCGGTTAAATGAACAAAAAGATCGCGTTACGATAAACTACAGTGGTAAACGGGCGTCGAGCAGTGCAGTACGATGATGATAAAAAGTGACGATAAGAGGGAGATGAGTATAAATTTAATACCGCGTAAAATATACAAAGGAGAGGCCTAGCGCAAGAGTGTAACGTTCGAAAAATAAGAGTGACAGTAAATCACGCTACAGCGTGACTGTGACCGCGCTAAAGTTTGCCGTAAATATATCCTTCATTACTCCAAGTCCAGTTTCATAAAAAGTAAAAAAAGAATGAAACGAGAATCATATCGGGATGCGACACAGCGCGCGCACGAGCAATTCAATTTTGAAAAGTTCGCTGCAAAAATATCGCGGTTACGTTCTTGCGTCGTTCTTCGTGATGAATTACATTCTGCGGATTTTTGTGACGTAAATGACATCGCGTGGAATTATTACCGTCGTTGTTTCACAATGTCCTTTCTAAATTGTTATTCTATCCGTTTTGCATGATTCTGGCTGATTGATTTTGAAGGAATAACGCGCACGAAAAAAACGATTTTGCTGAGGTATCTATTAGCTAGATACACACTGAAAGAAATGTTTGGTATAAATAACCATTATTTGATATGCGAGTTAGAAAAACTTTCTTTCTTTTTAATTTAAAAATTGTGTTCTAATTAAAATTTGGTTATTTTAACCAAACGACATAATTTTTTAATTACAAAGTAAAAATGTTTTTGTAAGTCAACAAAATCGTACCAAAAATGTTTCTCTCAGTGAAGTTCTGGAAATAATTTTGCTGGACTATTTAAATAATTATGTGTTAATCTCAAGTAGGTGTGTTGAATAAAATGCTACAAGAAGTTTTGATGTTCTAGCTGATTTAGCAACTAGTTGCTACATAATTATTTTGATGGCCCAACAAAATTATTTTCAGATCTGCATGTAGCTAAATTTTTTAATATTTCAGCAAAATCGTCTTTTACACGTGCGGATTTAATGTCGCTACCATATATCGCAGATATTAGGATCGGACCGGAAACCGGCATTCGTGCCAAAATTGGACGACAGTTCTGCAGGTGTACGTTCTCTATGAAATAAAGCAACGCCCGTTGGAGTCGAATATCATGAGGCGGTATGTTTATCCTGAAAGCAGATATTCACATCATCCTAGAAAAGGAACTGCCTGGCGTAACATGTGCCTCCTCACGTGTCTTTCATTTTTTATCTGTAATAGAAACCTCTAAAATATTGCGTGACATCTGCTCTGGTTTTTATATCATAAATTACGACGTTTTTATCCCCCTTTTTAAATGTGCAAAATCTCAGAGCCTTTCTCATGACTTATAACAATTTTTGCGACGAGGTATTTTTACTATTTTTTTATACGACAATACAAGACTACTTGATTCATGGAGGTCCGAAAATTTCCGCGCGATTGAATTGCTATCGGTGACTAAATTAAGAAGCACCCCTCGTTTGCAATAAACGCAGTTATCTAGCGAATAAATTCAGGAGTCAATAAGCACGCGGGAATCCATTTCTTAACTACATTTACGAAACGCCGTGTCCAATTAGATGAATTAAATCTTAAAATATGAAAGCCACTGCTTCCAAAGAGTGATACGTTGAAAATTTAGCATGATCGAATAATTTAACAAAGATAATGCCTTCTACACATTTCTTCAAATAATATCTAGTAGGGGAGACCGAGGCTGGTTATCATTATCAATTTTTAATTAGTGACTTTTAAAAAAAAGTGGATACATGATTTTGAAATATTATATATGTTATAATGTCTATATCCTTTAGGTATTAAAAAATATTCTCAAATTTATCATATCACACAAATAAGTTATTCAATTTTGAAGCTGTGTGGAAATATGATAATTAACCCCGTTTTGGATTGATTCTCACACGGATTCACAGTATCATATTTGTTATTGACAACACATATAAAAAATATAATTTTTATTTTAATGTCAGTTAATTAATAGTAAAAATATAGTATTAATACAAATAAAATATACCTATAGTTGTTTTAATCATAAAATACGTAGGTAATTTGTTTTTGTACCATAGTTTCTATATGAATAATGAAAAAGTATATCTGTATGAAATATAATTTATTCGTAAGTATATTCTTTAAAAATGGGTCGATTTAAAGATATTAAAATCGATTGTCACCTAACCCCATCTCATTTTGGTCAATCTATTCCACATAGCCAGTTTTAATAAAAAGAAAAGATTGTATGCACAAACTTTGTCAGGATAATTAATTAATTATAGCAAAAATTTTCTAAGACATTTTCTATGAATACAGGATATCGCGATTAATAATGCCAAAGACTTGTCAGACAACAAGTGATAGGAAAAATTTACTCACTAACTTCATTTCCTTAAAAATCGTTGTAAATAATATATGCAATGCTTTTGGTGCAAATCATTTTATATAACAAATTAATATTAACAATCTACAGTCAAAAAAAGAGATTTTTCTGCCATATATTCATTGATTTATAGCATTTTGACAATTAACCCAGTATGACAATCGGCCTCGGTTTCTCCTACTTTTACACACTATAATTCTAATATCTATCTCTGAACACCGTCTTTCTGGCTATTTCGCAAGAGTGCTTTGAAATAAAAATATCGAATATTTTGAAACAGTGACATGTCCATGTACCTTATGCATGCGTATGTATTCAACACGAAAACGCACGGCGTATAGAATTTGAGCACGATGAAATAAAATAGTCATATATCGTTATTGTGTAATCCTGTCAAATGCATTTGCGATATTTGCCTGTGTTTCAAATCTGTGCGATGTACACACCCGGGCATTTGGTGCACACGCGCGTTACAATGGCGCATACCGAACTATCCCGCCGTAATTCGCGTAATCATATACGGTTTCAATAACGGTTTAATGGGTAACCGACTTCATTGTCGTATTAGACAGATTACGTCGATTACAAATACGACAAGCAGCACGGCTCGTATTTACGACGCGAATTCAGTGGCGTGCGAATGCTGGTCTGTTAGAATTATAGACGGCCATCGAATATATATACGTATGTATGAGTATACCGTTTCTGTTGCGTATATATATATATATATATATATATATATATATA
>NW_017296070.1:383077-401156 GCF_001594075.2 Trachymyrmex cornetzi
TATATATATATATATATATATATATATATATATACACACACTGTACATATTCCCGTATAAATTTCGTCCGCTAAAACATATCGTCGCGTTTTATTCATATCAATAACGCGCCGCCGGCGTCGATTTGAACGCATCGCGACATCGCCCGTGATTCAATTCATTCAAACAATTCATTCAATTCAATTCATTTATTTTTAATTGAAATAAAATAGTTAACAAACAAAGACTCAAAAATATAATACATTTAACAAAGTCATCTTTAAAATTAAGAATATCTTCCTTTTTATTCAAGTTGTAATCTCGCGATGCGGTTTGCACGATGTAGAGCGTAAAGAGAATAATGGCTGCGTTTAGGAAAAAAGCAGCTTTGCAACTGTTGTAACATTCTTTAAGATGATTGGTTAAGTCCAGTGAAGAATTATAAGGGCAAGATTACAATCATATTAAATACAGTTGCAAAGCTGCAGCTTTTTCTGCTAAACGTAGATTTTATTATTGTTGAGAGTATTATCTATTTGCAGAGTATAAAAATATTGGATCACACATAATCACGTCACAAAGCACGAAGATAGCTCTTCTTTTTTACGTCGCCGCACTATCGTCATCGCGATTATGCGATTCGCAACGTGCCGCCGGTCGCTAATTGACATCTGATACCGATCGATCTCTTCTGCGCGTACGCTTTACACCGATGGTCATTAATTAAATTCTCGCCGGACGCGCGCGCGCGAGCCTGCCGATCGCTGCTGTATAAATGGCAAAAAGCCCATCAAAATGTACGTATTAAACGATAAATATTTCGTCCACTTACTCGCCCGTCGACGTCGCGTTCGTACCTTATTCACCACGATATTCAGTGCGTCGAATATTTATAGTTAACGCTCTCACGTGTTTTCCCGATTGGCCGTTCCAATAAACGCGACATATCGCATATATATCATATAGAATGTTCTAAATTACGATTTCAAGTAATTAAGTAAATTCTTTGTTTATAAAAACTGTTATACACCCGTAGCTTTTTACAGTATATAGAGATTCCTGCAAATTAAATTTTCGAATCTGAGAGATTCCGAATAAGTTTGAAATTTCGAATTATCTCTCTTTCTCTCTCCTCGGTTTGATTTCAAATTTGCCTATTTTATTTGCGTTTTTGAACATATATGATCAAAGATTCGATTCATTCTGATCTCACAAATGGTTGATTCACAGCTTCTACTTAAAGCTACAAACGAGAGAAGCTTTATTCTTCATTCTAAGTAAGTGACGCTCGCTCTTTCAGATTTCTATTTTAAAAATTAGTTCTGTGAATTTGATATTGAATATTTGAAAATCTCGAAGAATAATATGTTATCTTAAGGTTTACAAAATTAAATATGTATATATAAATTTACATGGAAATATTGAAACACTAAGATCCGCTTTGACGAAATATATATGGATTCCTCTTGTTTAGTTAGATTTATTCTCGGTCTAAATTCATATCATATAATTGTCTTATCATAAGATTAATTTCTTTCTCCAAAGATTGAGTGTCAAAGCATTTGCAATTAAGATTAAGATCGAACCTCTGTAAAGTAAGATCGATGATATTCAGGTACCGCGCATATACATTTTTAAATCCTTTTAATTGCCCGATTCAAGGTGTTCTCAACGAGGTGTCGTAAAAGTGCGTGACGGAGGTTTTGAGAATCGAGAAGACCTCATCTTTCTACTCCTTCCCTTCACCAGACCCGGACAAAGAGCATGATCGCGGGTATTTTTGTTGATGAGCGTACGCGGGTTTAACTGTTTATGATCCCATAAATTCCATCTGATTTCGACGTAACGGACAAAAGATTGGATGGTCGTGTCGCGCGTATCCCACTATTCTCGTTTTCGTCGTCAACGGTAAAATGGAAATGACGCTTTATTGTTCGAATGGACAAGCGTAGAAGGCCGGTAAAAACACGCACTCGAAACGAATTAAACGCGCCCGTGCAATCGGGAGCCAACGCTCTCAATCGCGATTATGGCTAATTTCTGAGTGCAACTGATCGTTGAATGATTTTCTTTGCGAAATCGTATCATGAATGTCCTAGATGAAATATTGCGGGAAAGATTGCGAGAATACTAAACTATTATATGGTAACGATCAATTAAACTTGGATTTAAATAACTTTCCGAAATTATACTATGAAAGTATACGTTTTGTTTCTCGATAAAAGTGACGACATTGTACAGCGTTCTGCATAAGATTCGCTGAGACTGTTGTGAGAGAGCAATTTCTTATTTAATAATAATATCTTCTAACAACTTGATCGAGAGATAAATTAAAACTGTGTCTATCTTCTTAAATATTTTAAGAATTATAAATTAATTATTAATAAAGTAATGTTTCTAAATATTTTAACAATTATATGAATTTATCATTTTGCATGCGACACGACGTACTAAAATAATTAAAATAAAACAATAAACAATGGATCTATAAACGCATTTAAATCATTGTGGACTTTTCCAATTAATAAAAAAAGTTAAATAGAGAAATATTCACTAAGATTAATTAAAACATATAATTAGAATCCCTGAATTTGTTGAAAGCAATAATCGCTCTTGAAAGAATAAACTCTGAAAAATATATATAAATGCACATAAGTCTCATGTCTTTTTCAAAGATACTAAGATAATAAGTCTTGAAAACGCAAATAATGATAATTCCGCCGTGTCTTTTATTCGATTCACGCGTTTCGATCAGAGAGATCAATTTAATCTCCCTTAATCCGCGCAAAAAGTCCGTCGGATCTCGACGACCGATATTTACGGATTCGATATCCCAGCAGCCGTTCTCTCGCATAGAGCCCGGCTTAAGTCGACTAATTTCTCGCGTTCGAAAGGTCGGATCATTAAGGTCTCCGCATAGCAAGAGTTGCCAAGGAACCTCTCTCGAGGCTGCGAGTCGAATTGGCGTCATGTGTATTTGTACGTGTGTGCTAATAATCTCGACTAAAACACCAGATTCGATAGATACGAATCTCCGTTGAGTTAAACCAAACGAGTTCTAAATAGAAGAGACGAAAAATGTCTACAGATAATCATCTCTTGAATAATTCAATTACAAATTACATTATTCAAATTGTGTCTAATGCAAATTATCAACATTCAAAGAACCGAAATTGTATATACGATTTGTAAAAATTAGAAAAAAAATTGTAACAATTTGTCATAGATCTTGTAAACATGGATACGCCTTGTAGCAGTTGTGGCTAAATCAGGAGTCCGAGTTGACAGAGTGAGAGAGTTTAATAAATTCTATCCTTCTATATGAGAATGAGACTACTGCGCAAACTCGGGCGTAATGTCATATGAATATATGTAGACTTCAATTAGGTTTTATTACATTTTAAAACAAAATCGTTCATTAAACACTTACGAATGAGAGGAAATATTGTTATTATTCTTCCTCCCCTCACCCCCATAATCACATAGCTCCAATGTACACATTGTCTTATCATTTTTGCAAGTCTTCGCCAATTATAACCTATCAGTTAAAATGACACTGCGTATATATTTGAGATTGTTGATCATTTTTCATAGTCATTTCGAGCATGCGCATCGTACGTATAATGTACATTTGGTACAACGAAGGATAGAAGATACAATGCATTATGTCTTTTTTTATCTAACGGGAAAAGCGCATCCATGTGTATAAGATCTATGCAATTTGTAATACAATAACGAACATTCGGATTTTTCTCAGTTTGACATTTAATTATTTAGCGGGGAGGGAGGAAAGGGAAAGAACGAGATTGAAATCTGTCGCGAGGTCGCGCGGCTTATAAAATTGCGGCATTTAAATTCCGTTTGCATATTCCGGACGGATGCGAGTTGTATGAAAATTGCGTATGATAAAAATGTAAAATGAATCGCATAGATGTGGAAACGAGCGGGGAAAAACTGAAGCTTAATAAAGCGATTTATGGTGGAGAAGCGAGATGACTTGGCCGACATCGATCCGACGAAGCTGTTTCACTCGGGACACTCGGTCAGTAAACGCGCGCTCTCATTCTACATCTCGCCGTTGCATTTTATGGCTTCCTTCGATTATTACTTCAATATGCGCTGCTATCTGAATTATCGTAAATCCAATATCGTTATCTACATCGACGGCCAAAGCATATGTTGTATCCGCTGCGTTTAATCCCAATATCAGTTAAATATACATCAACCATTATTAATATCACGAATGATTATTAATATCCCACACAATACACTTTCTTCAAAAAAATAAAAAAAAAAAAAAGGAAGAGTCACAAATAAAGAAGTATAATATAGATATATATTATAATCACATATATTTTCCACATCGCCGAGATTTAAAAGATTAGAACTTAATATATTATTTTCTCAATTTTCAATCATATTTTTGTCTACCTTGTTATTAAAAAGAAATTAATTAATATTATTATTACCAACTCTCTTAAAAGTTGATAATTCTTCATTATTTATACAAAAAGGTTGAAAAAAGTATGCTACTAATTCGTGCAGACTTTGAAATAACCAGTTTAAGTAACAATTTGCACATAATACGTGTAAGTGTTCATTGGTATATCTCCCTAGGTATCGGTCAATTTCAACAAAGAGCGGAACCACGGCATACTGCAGTCTATTGGCCGGGCCTTCAGGGACTAGTCAGCGATCCTCTCGCATGGCGGGCAAGATTACACACATGTAAGTTCAATATCTCACGCATACTACGTCCCTTACTACATATGGAATATTGTATATAGAGAAAATATTACACTACCTTAAATATTCACATATTTATTGAACATGAGCATCATATATTTACTATATAAATATATATATGTATATATATATATATATATACACACACTACAGATACAATATATTTAACGTTAAACATAACTAACGTAAAATTTATTGGTCACTAAGGTTTGTTAAAATGAGATACTTAATACCAAGATAAAATAGGATATCGAATACTTAATACATTTCTGTTCAACTTTCTTAAATTATCTTCATTTCAGCAATGTAGGTATTTAAAGAATGATGTACTAAATTGGTACAATATTCATCAAAATGATTAGTTAAATACACACATGTATACGTGTTGATACACACGCGCGTATCAAAATTAAGATAATTCAATAGAAAGTTGTTATAGTTAGTATCAAATGCACGATATAAACATTATAAACTATACAGGCCTAATTGTGCCTTACTTTACAAATTGGGAACTTTATTCTTAACGCATATCTTTTTCTTCTCTTTTTCTTTCTGATCTTTTACCTCACTCTTACCTCAAGCATTTCTTCGACAATGGAGGGATGTATTATTATTACTTTTAAATACGAGCATTGTACGTTTCAACCGCCTGCGGATGTTTCGTTACCTTTCCCCGGGCACTGTCGCGGTGGGTTTGACAGCTGCGCGTGTTTGCTTTCGCGGCAGGAAAATCACAGGGCCGAAGTGAAGAAACACGTGCTGCTGAACGTGTCTCCGTTTGTAACGGCGTGCCCAGAAAGTCGTTTGAAGCGGTTCTCCCGGCGTGGGTCGCCTACGGGGAGGAATTTAAAAAATGCGTAGAAACTGTCGTCGCGCGCGCGGAGAGCGCGGGAAAGGAAGTCGTGGAGCGAGGGGCCCGCGACCACGAGAAGAACAAGAGGGATTCAATCTGAACGATGACACATAAACGAAGAATTTGACCATATAAAAAATATTTCTATCAATAATCTTTTTGCCATGTGTTAATTTACTCGAAAATTACCAGGATTTTAATCCCCTTCTAATCGTTAAATACAATTAGAAAGCTAAAATATAAATTTACGCATTGAAGAACGGAATAGTGTAGAATGAGAATAATAGAATGAGAATTATATAAAATATTATGCGTTGAGTGTCAAATAAATAGAATTGCTTGATTAGTCATTTATGCACATTTGAATGTATTATCTATATAAATATGTGCAGTATATTAAATTTATAGATATCACAAAGTGATTATTAATTAAGAATTTACGAAATTTTAATATATATAAAATTATATGGAATCATGTAAAATAATTTCGAGAAAAATAAAATTCTACAAACTAACTAGACAAAATTACGACGCGTATGTCGCAAGGGATTTGAACGTTGAATTTAAAATTAATTCGAGTTATCGAGTTTACAGTTTCATCGATATAATGCAACGCATACTAATTACTAATTGAATTGCAAATATTCGTGTAATCTATTACTTCCCAATTTACACTAATATACATCATCTTTTACATGCAATTTTGTGGCAAAGAAACGGACGCATGAGTAGCTCTAAATGAGGTAGGTCAATTCAAAATTTTTAATTGATTTGGAAGCATATTGCCAATTTATCGCATTTTATTGAAAAGCATTTTTACTTGAGTTTAAGTCGAATAGAAGATCATACGAGGCATTAATCTCAACGTCATATGATTATTCAGAATACCATTACAATTCCTTAGACTTGTCAATCATGTTAAAGTAGAGGTTTATTAAATTCGAGAACTATTCGTTCGGTTCCTCATGCGAATCTTTCGATAAAATATTAAAAATTATGGATTAGGCATCTAGAGAACTTGGTCACTCATATCTAGGCTATTGACTATACTACCATCGTTTACGTGTAGACACCGGCAATGCCGATCGTAGCAGGTCGATCCCGATTGTTATCAAGTGCCGACACACTCCCTTCGCACTCCCTCGGGCACTTGGACGGTTCACGCTCAATTAGCCGGCGAGATCTCCCCCGACATACATACCGGAACATTCCCGATGGTAGTACGGTCATCGTGTATACACCCCCGTCCTTACGAGAAGACGATTAAGGGCACCGCAGAGAGAGAGAGAGAGAGAGAGAGAGAGAGAAAATCACAAACAAAGTGAAAGAACACGTGACGTCCCCCTTTCGACGGAGAGATGGACGACGGAGACGGAAAGCTATGGTAGTAAAGGCGAAGGACAGAGGAAACAGCACGATACATCAACCCTCTGCGGGGGACGGCACATGTGTTGCGACCGCGTCGCGACGCGCGACGTAAGAAGAACGTGCGGAACGCGGCCGTGGACACACCGTGTGGAGGCACGTGTGTGGGCGCGTGTGTGTTTCGGGTGTGCTCGATGCTGCGCCGCGCGGCATGTCGGCAAAGAGAACGAGATATAGAGAGAGAGAATGAGAAAGGGGAGAAAGAGGGAGTATGTCGTACGAACCGTGGGGGGGGGGCGAATAAGAGGGTGGTAGCGGTAGTCCGCTGCGGCGTCGGATCCGGGATATCATCATATTCAATATCAACCTTGCCCCCAACCCTCGGGAGCGACCGCCGCCGGCCGTCGGTCGCCCCATCTCCGTCACTCCCTTCCTCACCCCCCGTTGCCCCTCTTCCTCTCCAGAGTGCTACGTTTTCCACACTCGCGCGAATAACTCCGGCAATATTTTAACTGCGGCATCAGGGCATCCACGCCTGCCTTTTCCGCCGCCCCCGATACACGCTGTGGTGGATTCCTCCTCGCCCCTTTGTTGAACCCTCCTCCCGAGGGGCGGCGGAGGAGGAGACAGGGGGACCGACGCGAACCCGCTTCACACGGAATGTAAGAGTTACACCGACTACCCGGTATATTTTATATTCCGGAGCGAAACGTTGATCGGCTCATGGCCCTCGCGAGGCATCGTCGAACGATCGCCACGGGAACCGTCGTCTATTTATGCCTCTGCATATACGTATATCGGAGTGCAACTATACTCGAAATAAGCCAGCCCGGTCCAACTTTCATCCTTCCCGCTCTCGTCATCCTTATTTTCCTTTCGTCCCCATGGTGAAGACAATAATCGCGGTGACAATAATCGCCTCGATATTTGTTCGAGATTTGAAACTCATACGATAGATAATTAAGAGCATGACTCTGAATTATGATTGAAGAGTTTGTATTATATTGTAAAGTTAACTAGAAAGATTTTAATTAAAGAAAATCTCAGTTTTGAACTATGTTAGAAAGAAAAATTATATTTGTAAAAGTATTCCTCTCTTCTATCTAAAGAACTTTTAGATTGTGTTATTCTTTTAGATAAAAAAAATACGGATTTGAAACTTCAAATAAGGAAAACTTAGACTTTCCATAATTTCGATCAAGCTAGATCTGACTAATCAATTCAAGGATAATTCCAGGACATTTCAGGTAAAAATTCTGATTTTTTAGGTCAATTAGTTTTCATTGATTGATTAGAATTTCATTTATATATATATATTTACATATATTTATGTATTGTCGTGCACTATTATCCTGTCAGATTTAAAATGTCCATTATAATATTGTGGAAATGTCCACTAAGGAGGCCTGACTCGAAGCTTTGTGGTCGGCCGCAGCGTTTCGTCCTGGTCCCACACTACTAGACTCATCAGTAAGGCGATGTAGTGTGGGACTTGCCTTAGACGTCTGGAATGAATCCAGAATGATATTCTATTTAAAGGGAATTCGCGCTGCGCGGTGCTTACGCGAACCGAGTGAGTCCCATGGACCTCTAGTGGCGAGTCGCCACAATATCTCACCACACCTCACAGAGAAACATTATTGATACAAACGAACATTATATGTATATACACTGAATGCATCTATCTCATATCTCGTTGAAGTAGTACGTATACTGAAGATGGCTAAAAAATTAGCCGAAACATGTTTGTGAGCGATTATTTAAATTTGTAACTATTAATTATTCTAATTAAAAGTCAGATATTTGACTAAATGTTAACATTGATATTTATCGCACACTTTCTACAGCGCTAATTCCCAAAGCTATTAAGTTTGTTATTAGATTAATTTTCATTGATCCCCACAAATATTATGTTTTGTATTCAAGTTAAAATTCTATATGACGAATTAATTAAAACGCAAACAAATTCGAAACAATATTATTTAATGTTTTATAAATAATAAACGAACATTCAACACAAACGATAATTTCTCTACTATATTCTATTTTATAATTGTAGATAATAAATTCAAGTTTTCGTTCAGTAACTTGTCTTATTACATTTTTAAAAGAGGGTTTATGCTCAAACACAACTTTTCTTTTTATTAACATAATATTACAAACAACACCTTATAAAATTATTAATTTATTGGGACTTTATTAAATTATTAATTTATTGGGACTTTATTAAATTATCAGTCTAATTTTCAATGTCCGCACTTGCGTCTAAAATGATTATAATCATTTTAAAATGATTATCATCGTTTATACCGACATAGTTCTCATACATGCTTTCTTTTTTTCATGATCTGATTTTTTTTAAATTAGAGAATGACAAAAATTCCAAGTCAGTTGTCCTGAAATTGTAAAGGTTTTTGAGGAGTTTTTCAAAGGATACTAAATTTCAGAATAATTTTAGGGTTCAGGAACACATTTAAGGATCGCTGGACATCCTGTCGATTAATATTTCCGTTATAAAGCGCTTTATATTTTTAATATCACAAAATTTTGTAATGATCCACATAAAACTTTTTAAATAGCGCTTCTATCAATATTAATTAATAAACAGGAGTTATTAAATTTTTTAATAACTTTCGTTAATATTAATTTGTAATCTATGCATGCACAAGAGATTTCCCGCATAAAATCTTCCCATAACACTCCGATTTCGCTCCTGTATAGCATAAAATCTTATCTTATGCATAAAACACGAACTTCTCGTGAAAATGACGGGCATCTATCCTTCGCACGTCCTTTCCTTCATTCCCATTCTTATAACAAGAACGTTGGACATCGTGCACCTTATTTCTGTTTAGATACCCTGTTATTTCTGCTCCTTCTTGTATTTTCTTTTTCTTTTTTACATCGTCATCGCTCGTTTTTTCCGTATTTCCCCTCTTTTCTTCTTGCGTTCACCAGCCTTTTCTCTCTTCGCTTTCTTCATCTGGTGAGCTTTATGGACATGAAACTCACCCGGGTAAGCGTCACGTAAGCGAACCCGGTAATGAAAACGTCGCTGACGCGACGAGATTCCGGTGGCAGTCCATGCCGGTCGATGTATATTGTTATTACTCACAATATATCCATGGAGAGCGAATCACCCTAGTAGGGAGAAGTCGACCGCGATCTGGCTTTCAATAACTTTTCGCGAGTGTGTTTCACGGGATATCGTCTCGGCGTAGAAATCAAGAATCCCTCGACGACGGATTTCTTATAAAATTTATATCGTTATCGAAAAATTATTTTCACAAATACAAATTTCACATATAAAATAATAATTAAATAATTAGAATATTTGAAGTAAAAGCATGTTATACTATGATAATATTAATACAAACAATTTTAATTAGTTACTTTTTTCATAGGAAGAACGATTTTAAGTATTTAAAAATTTAGCTATAAATACAGATCTAAAAATAATTTAACTAAACCACCAAAATAATTACATAAGAATTTCAAGCATGAAGAATAATTGCCGTAGAAAGTTTTAAAACATCCAGAGAAAAGTTTCTTCGATTTAAAAAAAATTTGTTTGAATTGAAGAAACTTGTGCTGTACGGTTAAAGAAATGTCTTTATTTTGAATGTCATTTCTTGAAACCAAATAAATTTTTCTTTAACATTTCTTGAAATTAAATAAATTTTTATTTACCTCTCTCTCTCTCAAATTTTTACGTCGACTTAAAAAGATCAATGAAAGAAGCAATTTTTTCAAATTACATAACTTTTCTCTGCAATGAATGCATTCTAACAAGTGAACGTCTTACATAATTAGTTTAATGGTACAACAAAATTATGTTTAGATCCGTATCTATACTAATTGTAAGAAAAAAAGTGGTTAACTTGACTAAATTCGTTTGTACATGCATTTAGTCAAGTATACTTGAACTGTAGTCCATAGTGATTATTTAGTTTAAGTATTTAAGTTAAATATACGTGAGTCATATCAACAAAATCTTGTAATTTAGTATATACTATTTGTTTGAATTAACAAATATTTGCTTGACATTCCGTGACCGCTGCATTTAATTCAACCAACTAATATTTTTTTAAATCGGGAACTTTTTTCTCACAAAGTCAGTGTAACTAAAATTTTAGATACTTCAGCAAAATCATCTCTCCCTCCCGCCCTCCTCCCCTGTCTCTCTCCCGTGTTGTATTATTTTTATTTTAAAAAAATGTCTTTGTTACTTCGATATTATCTATGAAATAATCGATGTAATATTATGTGCGGTACATTCTTTCTTGCAAGTCTCGTTAATGATTGTGACCCTTTAATCGGCACCGGTAATTACTGTTAATGGATCTCGCGCGATCAGTACGGCGGGACGGTCTCGTTAGTTCGAATTAACTAAGCATCCATTTACTTTTGGTGACAACACACTTTGTACACTCGATAAAGCATTCTTCTCGGACGCCAGTCAACTTGATGCACGCCGTTATTACTCACGTCGTCGATGGAGCGAGCAGCCCTTTCAAGAGCGCCCGATCATGCTTTCTAGAAGTCGAGTGATATCCGATTCAATTACGTCGAAGTGACGGACCATCGCCCTACGTCATCCCTGACTTTTTATTCCGACAAAAGTATTACGTTGAATCCACTTGAATATAATTATTATTGATAGAGAACAAGTGACGTTGAAACGTTTTATTTCATTTTATTTCCCTCAATACTGTACTTAATATATAGAAATGTATTCATATGTATTATATATTTATAATCTAAAATTTTACATAATTTGAATAGAAAGAGATATTATTTATTACATAGGAGTTCTGCCATTATTTCTTGATACTAATTAATTCTTTAATGAGAACAATTAGTGCTATTAAATTAAAAGGATTTTTCATAACTTAAAATATAACTTATAATAATTTTATAAAGTTTCTCTTTCAACGTTACAGAACACTTGCATATAAGTGGAAACAGCAGCCACAATTACAGAAACAAGAATAAATTCCGACATTGTTAAAAAAAATAATAGAAACTACCCTATCGATCTCCCTCCCTCTCTCCCCTTCTCCGTGTCCGAATCGCGACGCATCTTTACCACGAATGATTTGTTTCGCCCCGAACTCTCGGGTGGATAAAACGGCCCGTGACACCGCGTGCGCGCGCGGGGGGTCGCTCACCCCGTATAAATCGAGCAATCGAGCGCGCCGGCCTCGCACCCGGACTTCCGATAACGAATATTACGAATGGCCGGACGGTGTCTCGTTTTTGATCGCTCCTCTTTTTTGAAACGCCGCGTCGCGCGCGCTCACGCCGATACGGTCACCTGCCGCTGATTTACATCGACACGGTGCGGGACGCATCAATTTGCCGTGCCGATACTTCGTCTAATCGGACATCGCAGCGTTTATCCGCGGCGCGGGCGATGCCGCGTGCGCACATGCATGGATGAGTGTGTGTGGAGGCGGTATCGATATATACGCATTATCCGGAGCGATTTCGCTCGCATACACTACCCGCGACATGCGTGTCACTTGTTCACTCTAAATCGGCTGATTAAATTATGGTCCTTTCCGTCCCTCCCCTCGCCGCCCTCATCGCGACATGCTACAAAGATTAATCCAGAATCCGTTTGCATAACGGAGGATGATACCTTCGACAGATATGACCACGTGCCGAAGACAAATAGTCCTTTGATAGACGTAATGCGTAAACGACTCGACAAGTGGATGTCTCTTTCAGAATTGTCACAAATTCCTCATCTTAAAATTCCATTACTGTTACCTGATTTTCAAAGAAAATTTCATAACTTTCTTTGATTTCAATATTCTCTAAATCCGAATCAGTGGATAATCACCGACTTCTCAGTGACATACTTGACTAGGTAATCAATGAAATTCAACTAAAAAAAGAAAGAAAATTTGAGCATTATATATATATATATGTATAAATATTATATACTATATCATATTATGTATGGATATTCGCACGCAGTTTCCATATACACTGAATTCATACATTAAAATAAAGCTGATTAAGTTACGAATCCCATGTTTCATTGACTTTTTAATTAAATTTTGTTGTGAATTTACTGATTACCAGTGGCATACTTGGAACTGATATCAGTGATTATCCATTGATTCAGAGTTAGAGAGTAATATTAAAAAATTTTTTGTCCTGATTTGGAAACCGTTAAATATTTTATTAAGAAATCAATTTAATATATATGTAAATTACTATTAATGTTACTGACATTGGTTTTAATTGTTAAGTTGTAATATTCTAAAACTGTGTAAGCGTGATATATGTACATTAAACTTCCTTAAAGCCAAGAATTTTAATTTTCCAGAAAATTTTGCAAAATTTCTTGATTTTTTCCTGATTTCTCTGATGCTGTTTTCAATTTTCTTGATTTCTAGTTTTGTACCAACCCTATTTTTCGAGGCTTTTGTTTGCATAAAACAAAATCGGCGTGATCTGAATACTGGAATTTCAATGGCTCGGAAACGATGGTTCATTTCATTTATTGTATTAACTAGTTCTTTGCGGGAAAAAACTCGCGGTGGTTGGATTCAATTGGAATTGGACGGTGTGGTCGATAGATGGGTTAAAACTTTATATCACAGGTCCGAATTCCCAAGCGAAAAAAATATTTTGTGGAAAAAGTCGGGCAATAAATCGTCGGAACGACCGGACACAATCGGACATCCGGCTTGTTTAAAAAAATCAAGAAAGTACTTTAATTAAAAAGCTTATGGAAACGCAATATTTCTTCGTTACATATTGTTTAACATATTTTATATATATTTTATAGGTAAAATATATTACGATGAATCGTGCATCATCCTTTGTTATAAATTCCTACGGTAACATAATAAGTTCAAATATTACAACCGTATAATATATATCGCGAGCTTGTATTCAATTTTAAGTTCAATGTCGATGAAAATATTTTATTTTGATATCTTCGTAAATTGAGTAAATTTCTCACAATAATTAAAATCCGAATTTAATTGCTCAGTCGAGTGTTCGACTATCTTTCGGAAGTTTCTTGTAATTTCAAAGTACACTATCGCCGATAACACTGATAACGCTTTATCTCACGAGGCAAGTCTGAAATTATACCGCGAAAGAAATCTCATGGCGCGCCGTATGCGGCGCATACAAATTTTGATAAAAACGCGGACTTATCGGGTTTTGCGGAGGCGGCCGCGGAGATATGCGCGGCGGCTTAGTAGGACGAATGGAGGGATATCCAACGGCGGAGAACGTACACCACTCCCGGTCGTCGTCGAAGGCACCGGGGTTGGAGTGCGGTAAGCAGCTCATTAGAACCCTCCCCGCCGACCGGCCATTATTGCCTCGTTCCGTATTCCGTTACAAATTGCTTTATTAAATTAAAGTCCCACAACCCACACTGTACCGCGTCACGACGACCCTGCGAGAGTCGACCCTTCCTTCTACTCACCCCCTCTGAGTCCCTTTCGTTTCTCGCCCCCTTGTATATACGCGCCCACATGCCACATCGGACCGTATGCGGCCCCCTCGTCTCCGCAGAAGACGTTCCCTTCGATTGTCCCTCTTCATTACCCTCGAAAATTTTCTCGAGCCTCTTTTACCAATCTAATTAAGACTTTGGCTCGACCAAGTGGTCGAGATTAAAAATAATCTGTCGGCGCGAACAAGATAAAGTCGTTTAATCTATGAAAGTTTTTTACAATACTGCTTTTATAGTCCCGTTGACACTGACAATAATAATCACTGATTGGAAATTGGAAACGATATAAATTCCAAAAACAGCTTTAAATAAATTGATAAAAAGTAATGTAACCCAAAATATTGATTTTGGTTAAAAATGTAAGAATATAAAGGAAATTTTAGTAGTATATTGAGAATGAGTATATTAAAAGTATAGGTATAACGAAAATTTGAGAATATATGAAAAATGTAAAGAGAGAAAAACGGCATTTATATCGTTTTACGTATTTTTACAATTATAAACGTTATAAATAAAATAATTAAATTAATAAGATTAAATTATTAAAATATCAGAGTAGTGCGAGTTGCAAATATATGTTGACGATTGTTGTAAAATGTAAAATCAGATTGTCATGATAAGATTCGTAAAAACTGATTTGTCTCTCTTATAATTAAAACATAAATAATAAAAGAAGTAGATAGAAGATATTTCGTAGAAAAATCAGTGCTATAGTCGCGCGAGTCCACACAATGAAAGAGAGAAGTATTAAATGGTTGCGGCAATAATTACCAACGTTATAAGGGTCGTAATTAATTTCCGGAATATGGCGAATTAATTTCGAACTGCGGTTAAAATGAAATACTTCTTACGGTTATAACACGGAAGCTAATTATGCTCGGAGATATATCGCAGACATATTTTTCCTACGTAAAACAAATGGGGGTAAGTGTGTATATGGGGCAAGTGCATATAATAGCGTTGCATCTCCCTAATAAATTTCATTACGCTGTATAATTAGCATAATAGCAATACAACGAAATCAAATTTATTAAGGAAGTATAGCATATTATATGTTACTTGCTTCATGCATATGCTACATAGGTGCATATGTATGTACTTATCTTCGCTTATCTATGTAATCCAGACTATTGTTGTTAGTGTAACGAATATGGCAATATTTCCCTATGACTTGTCACGATTGAAAGTCACAGATGGGACTTGCAGTTTCCCCTTTAATTCTGTGAGTCGGAAAAGAGATCACGAGGGGCCCTAATAGAAGAATGCCCATATGTACGTACAATCGAATGCACACAATCGCTCGAGAAAGCAATGAAAATTTATAGTTAGCATCGTAGATGTGTATCGTGTAACTTACTACTATATTACGTATAACTTTTTCGATAGTCGAATTTCAACGTCCATCGTTTTAACTATGATGAAAGTAACATGCAGTAATATGCAGTACAGTAACATACAGTACATACAGTACAGTCAGTCACAAAAAGGTCGCAACACTTGGTTCTTATTTATGGATCTAACCATTTACGTTCAACCGCTCTACGAGCAAGGCTGGGTTCCGAAATCCATCGAAAAAAAGTGTTGCAATTTTTCTGTGACCGGCTGTACATACAGTGTTCCTTCCACCGTAGTTTTAACTCTATCGGCATACCAAATGGTTAATATACCAGCGTGTAAATAACAAAAAAGTACAATTTATAGAAAATAATTTGGCGGAAGATTGCGATTTTTAAAAGCTTAAAAGAAAATCAGAATTTTCTGAATGTGTGAAGTACGACTGTACATTTTAAGTAACCATTACAAATTATGATCTCTTAACCCTAACTCTCTCGCTCCAAACATTACGTTTTAAATTAAATTAAACAAAACGCCGCCCGGTTCTATTGGCTAAGGCTAATTATTCCATCTGAGGCGAAACAGATATTCAGTAACCACTCATCGGGTGATGCGAATGTTGCAGTGACGCAACAGCTGGGCTGTCAGCAAGCTATGACGGGCACGGGCGGTGCCGGGGAACACGAGGGCGGCAAGAAGAAGCACACAAGGCCCACGTTTAGTGGACAGCAGATCTTCGCTCTGGAGAAGACCTTCGAGCAGACCAAGTACCTAGCCGGCCCGGAGCGCGCCAAATTAGCGTATGCCCTCGGGATGTCGGAATCCCAAGTCAAGGTAACATCTTGCTATCGTACTCACTATACATTCCACGTATTAACTGAAACGACACTTCTGACAAATCGATCTGCATAATTCTTTCAATCTGCATATTTCTTTTTGTTAAAGATATCGCTGCATCTTTTAAAAAAATAATGTTTATTTCCGGAATTAATCCTCGACGGCAACGGTCATTTGGAAAGGAAGCAAAAACTTCTGAACGATTGTATAGTTCGCGCAATTAACGCCTTTCACTCCTGTTTTGACATTGCGCGTTACCTTTTCGGTTATTTTTACATTCATTGCAGTAGTCAGACGGAATTGCCGAAGATACGCGAGTTTCTCCAATCTCTATGGGTTGGTCTGCTCTGTCCGACTACGGCCATGAACGTGAAAACGACCGAAAAGATAAACGCGATGTCATCTCACCACTGAATGTCATAGGGTTGGAAGGCATTAATTGCGCGAACTGTACAATCTGTATAATTAGTACTACAAGGTTTTAAATTGTAGATAAAAAAAATCTTTGAATCTTTCTGTATCAATCACTGTGACAGAGATTGATTGTATTTATTCTGTACATCAAACTGACGCTTTAAAACTTGAGTGTAGTTTCAGCTGTAGTGTGTTGAGGGTTAAAAATATCTCCTTTCAGATGTTTAGTGGAAGAGGGAATAAATATTTGACGAGAATATCTTGCAAGAGTGATAGGTTAACATAATAAACGAGGTTTGCGTGGACTCACATTGCGAATATATATTCCAACATTCGTCAAAACCATATCGCAAGTATCCCTTCGTGAAAAAAGAAGGCGAGGAAACATTTGTCTTCGAGTTCGTTGCTGACACCGAGAGATCGATCAAAGCATCGCCCCAGTGCGGGAAACGCAAATCCGCGCGCTGCGAGTAATCCGCGACCGAAAAATCTCCCTCGAAAAAAGAAATCCGCCACGATCGCCCGTCGACGCCCCGAGGGGGGCCCTTCCACGATGGCTTTCGCAAAAAGCGGCTCGCTCGCGCGGAGGCGCGATTTTAAAAAACGTCCTGCTCGTTGCCCGGCTTACTCCATCAACGCGCCCCGCCCGCGGGACGGGAAGGGCACATGGAACGAGAATAAAGGGTGGAGGGGGGGGGAGGGACGAACGGAAGAGACAGAAAGGGAGGGCATCTAACGAGGTAGCGGTAAAAAAGTTCGAAGGATAAAAGAAGGTGACAAAACAGCCGGAGACGTGTCAAGCTTTGCGGCACCTGCGTCATCCTCGGCGTCGCTCTCTCGCGGACGCCGGCGGTACGTCCCCCTTTCACTACCCTCTCACCGTCACTAAAAGGAGGGAGGAGAACGGGGAACACCGGGTGAGACACGGGTGAAACTCGGGTGAGGCCACAGTGACGGTGAGCGAAAGGACGGAGGAAGAGAGAGTTATCGCTCTCCTTTCGTCTTCCATGTGAGCTTTTGCACTCCTCTTCTTCCTTCCCGGGCATCTCTCTGCCTCCCCC
>NW_017296070.1:401314-417375 GCF_001594075.2 Trachymyrmex cornetzi
GAGAGAGAAAGAGAAAAAGAGAGGAAGAGAGACAGCTTCCCATTTGGAAACCCTCAACCCCTGCTGCAGGGCAGGGTTTTCCCTTTCTCTCCTTCTCTGTCTCTCTCTTTCTCTCTTTCACTCTGTCTGTCTATCCCTCGCGGACTCGGGCGTCGATGTAGCGCTGTCATTGGCTCGTTCTACGCCGCCATATTTACATTTTTATTGAAAGCTACAAGTCTGTGTCGGTGAGTGATGGCGAAGGGGGGGCGAGAGTGCGAGCGTGGCGCCCCCTGAAACCCGCGGGTTGGGGTGGTTAGAGGGATGAACGAGGGACGCGACACGGAGGGTGGACGAGGAGTTGCGCGGAGTGAGTGCGGGCGAGGGGATGCGCTGCGGGGGTGAGGAGGGTTAGCATTCAATTACCTCGGATTTCCTCGGGAAGAGGCGATTCACCTCCGCGTATATGCCATCTTCGAGGGCGAGATTGCCCTCGGATCTCGGTGTGCTGGCGCGTTTTTCGAAATATTACGACAATATATACCCGCGTACTCTTTTGCGCGACCGACTAACTGGGAAAAAAGATCGAGAGCAGGGGAGGGCTTGTTTACATCAACACCCCCGATGAATTCCGCGTTATCTCGCCGAATCGTGCGATTCCTTTAAAGTTTCTCAAGGATGAGTAAGGCGCTTGTGAAATTTTCCAGTAACATATATGTAATAGGGGGGGGGGGAAATGGTGATTTCGACTGGATTACAGCTGTTGCTTTAGACATCTATAGTGGTTTCACCCCTACGCAAAAAATCATGGCCTAATGTTTCAACCTTCTCAGAAAATATAAGATTATCTGTGCTGATAGAAGAAGAAAAAATTGCAGGTCTCGTTACAAAAAAAGAAAAAAGCTTCTACGGAAAATTTCGATAAATCTGTCGCTTTTCTATCTAAATTTAAGAAAATATAATTACGCTCGCGCGCAGCGCGATATTGCGACTGTACACGTGGTTGTTTTATTCGAGGGTGATATCTTATAATTGGGATACACGAGAGGATGTAGAGAACGATGCGGTCGATGTGAACGGAATACCAACGATAGATCGATACCGCTCCCTCGCGGTTTCGGGTAATACCGGATCATTACATACTGGACCTATCACTTTTTTCAATATTGGAAAGGGATTTACGCGGTACGAAGGGATTTGGCAGCGTTGCCCGATGAAGATTTATACCGGCCCGCCATTTCACAATTCCAGATTTATAACTTTTTCATTATCGAAACGTATACCTTACCGACGCCCGCGTCCGTATGGCCGCGCGAGAGCACGGTGTTCTTTCTTTTTTTCGTTCACCTAATAGCACGACGCGCGACGGTGGATTTCGGGAGATGTAATCCCCGGAATACATTTTGCCACCGATGGTTCTCGGGGTTATATCCGTCAGGCTGTACAAATTGCCCGCACGTTAATATATTCGATCAACCGAACGTCGTTGCTCGAATGTGACTCCCATATCCTTCTTGCAGAACGACACGGGAAGGAGCGTCTCTCCGTAATACGCGCGGTCGGCGTTCACATAAATTCTTGCGATGAAATATTTGCCGGTGATGTATATGCGTAATCTGAGCTAATAAATGATACAGGTGTTCCGTATGTATAATATCTTATATATATGAATACACGTAACATTGAAATCACTAAAGATCTATAAATTTTTATTATTTTATGGTAAAATTGTCGATCGATTTAAAACGTGATAAATTATATTGTTTAATTAATAAATATTAATAACCTTGGTAGAGAGAAATGTATTCAGTTTTTTAGACATTCATCCAGTTACTACACAGAAAAAGAAACTATTCTCAAATCAATCATAATATGCTCATATATAAGCAAAAATATTGTAATCTTGCTTCAAATCAAATTCAATCAAATCAAGATTTTGATTGAATTTGTGTCAATGCAAGTATTACTTTGTACTCAATTCAAAACTTGTTAATCAAAAATCTTACATCAATACAAATTGAATCAAATCAAGATTAAAATTTTTGAAACAAGTAAAACATTTTTACTTTTATATATATATGTATATATATATATATATATATAATCAATTTTAATGAACAATTTACGTAGATATTTGCTCAGTTATTATCTACTATTAATAGACCATTATTACAGTTAAACTTACTATAAAGTATTCATTTATTATCCTGTTTTTATTCAATAAATAAATTCAGATTTTGCGCATCTTTTGTGCGCAACAGCTGCGAGTAAAAACGTTACATCTTTTACTTTTTAGTTACTATAGACAAAAGTTGTTATTATAAAATGTAGAGAAACTATTTTTAAAATGTAGAAATTTTTACCAAAAATGTTGTTAATTTTTAACATGTAATGATTTTTTTCTCGAAGACGTATTTATAATCCCTTTAAATTTTTTATGTCGTATTAAAAAATAAAATTAAGTTAAATTATGAATATTTATTTTAAAAAATTAGTGTCATTATTAATTCCTCGCAATTCCACATCAAATTTTTGATATATTTATCTGTATAAATAAATCATTTACATATTTTTTTTAAACAGATTCTTTAATTTCGTCACGCATTTAACGATAATTATGCGTAATCGAATGAATAATAATTTTTCGTTGTTAAAATTGGCAATGATGTTGCATGATTTAATTAGGAACAATCGCGTAAACACTCAGTTAAGACAAGTCAAGTGCAACGCGACGCAACGCGACGCGACGAGACGAAGAGCTCTTAACATGAATGACCCCCTCAGCTATCGCGCGTGTCCCCCTATTAGAATCTAATACGGCAAAGTGAACGTGGGGCATTTGCGAGTTAAAGACCGTGGCGCCCCTGTTAGGCGAGCTCTATCTCTCTCATATCATAGCGTGTATTACGAGAGAAACGAGAGATAGAGGGTGGTTTCGAGGACGATGAAGAGCGCGAAAGCGAGCGACAGCGCGAGGGTAGTGAGAAAGAAAAAGAGGAAGCGGACAGGATTGTATAGCGATGGCATCGACAGTGAATCAGGGGGATGAGATACTTTCCTGTACAGATGATGCCGAGGGTGTGGTAGTCGCGATTCATTGCCGCGACGGAAAGTCAGTGATCTCTGCAGCCTCTCTCTTTATCGAGGCGATTGAGGATACGACGGATGGGAATGTTTGGATAGACTATAACTTTGTTGAGCTGGTTTGAGGGAAGGGATCCTTTATCTCTATAGTGCGGTCTAATAGTTGTCTAAATTGCGCGGATCCTATTTGAGTAGATTGCAGATTTAAACTTAAAGATGTCATTAAAAAAAGAAGAAAAATTATAAATTCGCCGCCAAATTTTCTATTAAAATAACTTCTCGTTTTTATGTCACTTTGTATATTTTCTATATATCTGAATGATTTAAGTAAATAACGTAAAAATAAGCGTAATGTATCTCAACTCACAACCATTAGGAGAAGATTTATATAAATCATGTGATATACCTATGCAGTTAAAATCTTAAATCTTAAAAAATAAATTTTCTGATTCGACTTTCATAAAAGAAAAAACAAGACTTTATAATTATTTAAAAAGTATTAAAAATAATTAGTTGTTAACCATCGTAATAAAATTGTCAAAGCAACTACACGTTATCAACTTTATCATTAGAGAACATTCATATCATCACTTTTACCACACAATCAACTGATTCACCATACACTTCCCCTCTTTTCGTCGTTACTTTTAAGCAAAACATCCTGCACCATTTCGAGTTAATTGAAAACAGCGGCATCCCCAACACATTAAACACGATATCAAACTACACGTCGCAAACTGGCTCGGGCCCTTCGCTCCTCCAAAGGGCAAACGCTGGATAGGGTCACCAGCACACGCGGGATTGCAACAGCCTTACAACGTGCGCTGCTGTGTATCCCTATTCATGCCATACGATGGTGGTGATGGTGATGCTGATGGCAAAGTGGTTCCCCGTCCAGTGCATGGCAGCGGCTACCGAAAGGGGACCGGCGAGGTTTGGTGACTGTGGAGGGGAAGGGGGTCGGTGAGCCGAGTTGTTTACGGCGGAGTAATCTGCTCGTCGACGGATACCAATATCGATGACGTCAATTAGTACGAGGCGGAAGGTCTCTCTCCCTCTCTCCCTCTCCCCCCCCCCTCTCTCTCCCTCTCCCCTCTCTCTCTCTTTCTCTCCCGCTTCTCCGTCTCTGCCATGTATCATCATGGCGGTATATGTACGCGGCGCGGCGCGGCGTGGCGTGATAAATCACGGCAGCAGGCGGCGTACCCTTCATTCACCTCCCACTACCATCAGTGTGCCGTATCGCACTGCACCACACCACACCACACCACATAGCGTACCCTCGAAATTGGCCCACATGTACTTGACTCCATAATGCCCACGATTCTACCGGCTTGACTCTCCTCTCGGCGAGCCTGGCTCTCTTTCCTCTTTCTCTCTCTTTTTCGCGCGCGCACGCTCTCTCTCTCTCTCTCTCTCTCTCTCTCTCTCTCTCTCGATAAAACCGACTTTATTTTTCGACCGAACCTGCCAGCTACCTTCCCGGCCGCTGTTGCTCAGATCGTCTCTCTCCGTTCATCTCGTATGTCCCTCAATTCATTCATCCATCTTTCTCTCGCTCTTTCCCTTCCTTCCGTTCAACCCTGCCAGCGGAACGATCTCGTCGAGATCACCGGCACGGAATTATATCGGGGTGTATACACGGGCGCCCGAGACGCCATTATGTTTTATGGGCCGCGTAATTGCATGGGCCGGTCTTGGGAAATTATTAGGAACCTTTTCCGGGGGACCAATATTTCGATACCGGAGCAAGGAAAGTAATGCCCTCGCTTGTACATAGTACGGGAAGCTGGATTATCACAGCGATGAGAGACTGCGTCGATGACGTTTGATAAACCGGACGTACGTAGCTTTTGCGACGATGCACGCGATAATTGCTTTTTGATGGACGCTTACACCCTGTCAGTTATTTTCAAAATTCGTCATTCCGTGCTTGGACAATTTTTGCATTTTGCATGCGAGACATTCTTGCTAACTTTTGAGACGATACAATAATGTCATGCACCGCTAATAAATATTATTAATATAACGAGAAAATACATAAAAAATGTAAGCTTGTATATCCATGCATTTATTTAAGTTGATTTATAATAGAGCAATAAAGAGTGTATAAAAGAAAAAGAAAAGGTTTAGAAACAACTTGTAATTATGTTTAGTTTAATAAAATAAAGAAAGTTTGTTGAAAGAAAGAGATGTAATAAAATTATGATATTAATTCATACTTTGATATTTTAATTAATGCCAGATAATAATATATAAATGCTTGATAAGTAATCAATAATATTTTATGATAAAATTAAAAACATTACGTAAATATATATTTATATTCGCGTGTTCTATCATTTTTATGTACTTTATATCGTTAATTATATATAATTAACGTTTTATGCAAACGTTATTTTTATATATTTTTTAAATATATATATGCGTAAGAATCATTACGGAATGTTTTTTTTTGTATATCACAAGGATTGTTTCGATGCATTTAGTTTAACGGATGTTCATCATCGAGTCAGTCGACCGCTCATGTCGAGACGTCTAAAGATATTCTACATAATGCGTTTCTTGTTTAAATTAGCGGCACTGTGCGTTAACATATACCGTTCCTTCGGGTACACATGTCACGCACATCGTACGTTCCCGGAAATTCACATTAGAGTTGCATTCCGCGTTTGCAAAAACTTAATTTACATAAATCAGGAGTAACTGCTACTCTGAAAAATCTCTCAATAGAGACAGTTTGTATTTCATAATAGACAGATTTTATAGAACATGATTTCTTTTTCAAGACACGATAAAAGAGAGAACACAAATCTTATTATAATGTACCTGATAAACGATACTTTTGTTCCTAAGTTAGCAAAGGAATTAACCAATTAAATTTTTGATCTTACATCTTACACATAAATACACTACAAAAAATTATTAAATTTTAATAAATCATTTATTTGAATAATACCAACTAAATATTTATTAAATATAAAAATATATTTGTTTGGTACAAAAAACAATAATTTGATTTAACAATCATTTATTTTCATTAAGTAAATATTTATTCACTCTAATTTCTAAGTATTATAAATGTTGGCACTATTCAAATTAATATTTATTTAAATATATGATATATTTTCTTCTCAGTATATAGATGTTCCTCTATTATATTTTTTTTCACAATGACGGTGCCGATTGTTAGATTCCCCTAGGTGGTCTCTCGATCTCTCTAACACACGCAAAATCACTTTTGAAAGGATTTTGGAAGGAGATTGAGCAGGCGTTTACGACGCTAGAAGATAGACAATAACATAAATTTTCGATCGCATTTACATTATTTCTACAAATTGATGATAGCAAACGATAAATATTTTCAGCTAAAAGAAGATGTTAACAACTGTTCTGGACGGTGAAGAATGCTTTTACTGCATCATTCCTGTAGTCGTGAAATGACAGAACTTTACAAGTGAAATAAACAAAAAATTATATGCACTGAATAAATTTTCTGATATCACGAATGGCGTATTTAAGGTAAACGTCCTAGTATTGTTATTAATTTCAAGTACTTTTTTATTATTATATTATTATATTTTGTATTATAATTTAATTGCATTTAAAGATTACAATTAAACTAATATTACATTTTAAAAAGCGTATTTGAGACTAATATTAACTTAAATAAATAAAGCGTTGCGTTTAGACCGGATGTCCGGTCCCAGTGACTGTGGACAGTTACACAAAACTTTATTTATTTAAATTAATTAGTCTCAAATTCTTTCTACCTTAAAAATTAATTTGAATTAGTTGTCTTTTGTCATTAAACATTTATTTATATTAATATTTCCCGTCAGAATATTAATTTTCTAATTATGGTTGGACAACTGAGACAATTACATCCGAGTGTCTGACTGGCTGTCCGGCCACTGGTACATTGATGCATTCTATTACTTATTTAAATATTTTAATTGATAATTGTTATAAGTGGGTTCAAATAATTTTTCCTTGCTTAAAGAAAGTCTTGAGTTTTCAAATGAATACAAATTTATATTAAAAACCTTTCTAATATTATAAATTCTATTATTTATGACCATATTAACGTCCAGCTACTGAGACATTTACCTTATATACTATGTTACAAATAAAGAACACGATTTTCTCCTCGTTAAAAATACTTATAGTAAAATACTTTTGTTATGAGATCTTTTCAGTATTTAAACTGACAGACTGACTCTTTTTACGTTTTAAACGTCGGAACGTCGCGTGGAAATTAAACAGGGAGTATTTTAATAAGGGAGCATCTCAATTGGGGATGATATAACGTAAAAGAGAAACAGTTCTTTTCTATTAAGGCGCAGGGCGAGCGGGAGAATATATATCTCGAAGAATTAAGAACAGCTGCTCTAACAGGAAAATACTCTCGCATACAGAGATTCGTGCTTGAACTCTGAGAATGTTGACAGTGTAACATTAACACGTGCAAATGGAAAGAGGGCAGAAGTATGCTCTATGCATTGAGTTAAGAAGATTCATTAATGACTTCGACTATACCATAGCAATATTTATTCGACATTTCAAAGTGCTGTTATTATATCTGATAACTCACTTTATAATGGCGTATATCGAGATAGAATCGCTACGACGAGTTTTCCAAGAGCGGAGGATTCCTCGTCATCCCGCCGGGAGAAGGAGAGAATCGTAAAAGTACACCGGGATCGCGACGGCCGTCGCGAAATTTGATTCCGAAATAAAAATAGAATATTGGGGATAACGCGAATCGGTGAAGCCATTTGATCTCCGCACGGGGCCAAATGGGCGGTCGGGGGGTGTCGCGGGGGAGGAACCGGGGGAAGAGAGGAAACATATCGATATGGGGAAGCGCTACGGCAACGGAATACAGAGGAGCGCATTATCGCCGGCAAGCCAACTACCCTCCGTCGTCCGACTACCCCCGTCCACCTGCTCTCCCTCTCCCTCTTCCGGCTATACCCGCGAAGAGCTCGCGTTACTTATTACTCGAAGAAACGTTCTGTTCCAAGCACTCTGTAATATTGCGAATCGTGGAGTCTTGTGATTACTTCGAACCGATTGACGACGCAAAATCGCGGCTGCGTGCCGCGATTCGCGACACCTTGCGCGATTCGGATCGCTCGAGGGTGTGCGACCAGAAAATTTCCTTCTTCGATTCCGCATAAATATAGTATATGCATATCGCATTTATCCAATCCTTATCAAGACGAATGAAGAAATGCAAATTGAACGAAGCTAAAAATAATATATTAATAAATATTTTATTACATTTTATTTTCTATGTTTTCTCTATCTGGAATAAATTTTGAAAAACTTGTTGATTTTACATAATTTTTAATTTCGTTCAATTTACATTTCTTTACTACTTTGTTAAATTTTATTTAATATTAACAGAAATTAATACAAAGTTCTGTATTAAAACAGAATTGGTAAATAAAGAGTCGTTTCATTAATTGCATATAAAAGGAATAATATTTTCCGTTCATCTTAAAAGTCTAATGTGATTTCCACAAAAATAAAATTAAATCCAAACAAAATCTTTCTAAAATATCTCTTTACAAATTAAAATTTCAGTTAGACGGACAAGTGCAATTACTTACGTCAATCATAAATAATCCCGTCATCATCGTTCACATAATTATTCACTCTGTATTTTTGACAAGTCGACAGAAAAGAGCGTTTGCCATCATCGACCTGCCTTACGACAGAGCTAATATAACATGTGACACAAATATCGAGCCTGCAGCGGTTAACACTCTCGGTTTGATGGCATTTAGGAGCTCTCGTTACTCCACCCCGGTCGGTGGGTTACAAATAGGCTGTCGCGTCACGCCATATGGCGTAAATGCAAATTTTATACTAAAAGAAGCTCGGGCAGTCAATGCGTTAAAGGGCATCGGTCGAGGCTCAATAGTTTTGTTTGCATCACATGGATATGTCTCTCGCTATACTATCGTACCACATGCATCAACATGACAAAAGACAAAAGCCAGGTTTTTCCACCACGGTATAACGCGTTGCAAAAAATTAAAACCACCGTTCTCCGTTATCTTACGATGTATTTTATCAGTTTCGAACAAAACTGGCTAAATGCCGTACCGTTATAAAATCGAAATTTGTTAAATTTTGATCAAAATGTTTTATTGAAAAAGAGATTGAGATTATTATTTTCTTTTTTTTAATTGATTTGACAATCAAATCCATAAAAATTCTAAAATTATTGCGTAAAAATTATTTATGATATCTGTAAAATGTACGTATAAATTCTTGACGCAGATAATTTATTATTTTCTCAATAATGTGACTGTAGATAATCATACAGGTAATCATTGAGCATGTTTATTTTCACCGTTTATAGAATAATATACTTCATACATGTAATGCAATTATTGAAATTCAAAGGCCATAAGACGCATCGCGAAACCCGCGAACGAAAGACGAGAGGAAAGGGGTTACAAGGATAAAATTCTGCTAAACGCGCGGGGCCGCGGTAATGCTTAACGACGCGTGCGGAGTCATGTGTGACATTTACTCGAAGGTTTTCCGCATCATTGGTCGAATCACTTATTATTCAAAGGGTACGCTTTCATCGGATCGCCGATAAATTTTTAAGCTCCGGTGCACCTTTTTTACGCGCCAGACGCGGATATGGATTTTGGAAAAAGTTACGGGAGTTACGTTCGTCGACGCGACGACGACGTTGGTGGTAGATCTCGCGTATCTCAACGGACGGCAGGATCGATCGCGGATTAATCGTACGTGCTATTTAAAAACGAACGAATTCTCCGTGATGGAAAATTTGACTGATACGCGAATATCAATTTCTATAACATCGTACTCATCAATATTATTTTTTTAAATACATGACAGAATTTGTAATATTTGTTATATTATACATTTCATATAAATTCTAAATAACGAAATAAAAATAACTGGAGATTGTTGCTGATAACTAAAAATTTTATGAAGAAAATTAAGAATTTACAAAAATTTGTAAGAGAGAATTTATTTAAAAATATTTATAAATTGAAATATTTTATGCATTATTTTCAAAGTATATTATTTATATGAAATAATAAATTGTAACGTCAATAAATTAGAAAAAATTTTGTCGCGTTTGTAAGCAAAAAAGTACATGAATCTAAAGTACTGATACAAATATTTTTGATCTATTTAGTTTTTAATTTACTAAGTACCACTGTGTGCTTAATTATAGGAAAAATATAGGAAGTTACGGAGAGGATTAAATGCAAGTAGTAGTAAAAAAGATTGGTTGTAATGTATCCATTTGGGTTATTGGCAAAAGTATTGAAAATGGTTATTCTATATGCAATGCGTGTGCTAGTAGTGTAACTAGTGGAGAAGCGTGCCAAGCCATTGAAAATAATTCATTCCAAATACAGTAGAGACAGAAAATACGATTCCTTTTTCCTCCTTTCCTTTTATTTTTAATTAGAAAAATATATTTCACTTGCGTACACCGTTCCGCACCGTCGTTCTCTTAATACACGACGTAATTCAATCGTACGGAACGGAAGTTCCGCCGTATTTCTGGCAGCGCTTCCGATTAATTGACTTTTTGGCAATCAGCGTTACCGAAAATCCTCGAGAACACTAAGTGCTCCATTTCAGCGCGATCTGCTTCCCACGAACGAGAAATCATTAAATTGTCATTTACTAAAGATGCCATTTTGCCTTCGACTCAATTATAATTCATACTTACTTAATAACAACTCAGTATAACTTTTATGTTAATTTGTAATATGAATAACTAATCCTTTTTTACACATCTAGGTATAAATTATTCCTATAAATATAAAAAAATATATTTTATAAATATCTTTTTATCGTACTTATTGTTAGTTCTTAGTAATAATAGCTTGATATAATAGCCGATGTTATTTTACAGATTCGTACAAATATAATTTTTTATATTGTTTATAACTTATTTGTATTTTAATACAAAGTATGTTTTGCAAATGGCAACGAAAGATCTACATATGTCTTCGTACTATCTCTTTCCTGTGGAAAGCAGAAGGAAAAACTGATTAGAACTATCAGAGCTGCGCCAATGGCATCTTGGAATATACGCGGCTTTGGATAAGTGAGAGTGAGAAAGAGAGAAAAAGAAGAAGAGAGAGGAAGGTAAGGAGGGAAAGACGGAGAATAATCTGTAACTGCAATCCGCAGTTTCCTTTCCTTTCCACGCATTTACATCGAAATCCGTTCCTATGCATACACAGTTCTTCCATTTCTCCTTCTCTCTTTCTCTCGTAATCTCTGTGCCACCCCTTAAGGCCCCTAACTTGATCCTCTCTCGTTTCTCCCCCAACGGGATATCCCACCTTGTCAGTCGTTTCTCTCTTTCTCTTTTCTTCTCCGATTTCCACCTACACCTAGGTTTTGCGTTAATTTACACTCCTTGCTTTTTTCTCGACCGTTCCGTTCCATCTCCTTTTGCGTGTCTGTCTTTGACAATCTTCTTTTTTCCTTGCTACGTTTTACCCTCTCGGTATTTGTGCATGTCTTTCTCTATTGTCTTTTTATTATCACTACATAGTTACATCTCACAGAATCAACCGTCACTCGTACGAAAATTATGTTTCTTCACGACGTTTAAAGAATGCTTTTATTGATACAACTCTTGTTTTCGAAAGAAACGTTTTTATATTATTAAAAAAATGTTTGAAATATTGACGCCTAATAAGATAATTCTAAAGAGAGTTGCTCTAATAAAGAAAATCGTTATTGTAATAAAAAACATTCTCAAAGTAGCACAATTTTTTCTTTATATTAGCAGAAAACATAAAAATCTATTTTTACTAAGCAATTAAAATATAATAAAAATAAAATAAATTTTTACAACTACTTTATCATATGTATATTTAAACAGTTAGATCAAGAATAAGATTTATGCGTTTGGGTCATAGCATTTATCTAGATAATTATAGATTCGCAATGGCCTTATCATATAGTTTTGATTTGAGAAGTTACTCGCGCGAATTTTGTCACCCCCCTCGAGGGTGAGAACTGAGTCACACGGACGTAATCTTTCGCATAATAAATTGTCCCAGCGGCGATATCAACGGCGAGATCAGATGCTATCGGTATTATCTGCTACGAACGAAGGGAGGGAAAGGGTAGGTGGACGACCGCGGAAATCAGTGCCGCTCTCTGCGGGCCCGCCCTAAGGGCTTTACGCGAGTTACAAATGCGGTTTTGTATCTAGCTCTCGACGGGACAAAGTAATGGGCTTAGATAATCCTGATTTAATAAATCGAACAGTTGTGAGGCGACGCGCAACGACGGCGTCGAGGGGGAAGAGAGAACGACAACCGCTGTTTCTCCGCCCCCGTCTCGCAACGTGCGCGTGACTAATGCGTTCAAAAACAAGATGGATGGATCCCGGTCAGGACTTTCTTTGCATTTACATTTTCGCACTGTATCAGTCGCGACGATTTAAAGAATAACGATAGGGAAGGCTTTGCGGCTAAACTCCCAAATCGGTTTTTCATCGTTCCATCGAGAAAGATCGAATTGCGAATTGTCCGCCCCATTTTTCAAAGTTATACTGCTTATAGAAATTTTCCTTGTCATATAATAGCTAATTAATTAGACAATATAAAAACAAAAATATTAAAATCACGTAAATGATAGAAGAGACCGAGACTCGTTGGCATAAGAGGCAAGTTGGCTTTGTTTTCGTTTATGTATCTATGACGAAAGAAACAATGGAGAACAGTTATTGTAAAATATTTCTCTTATATCATAGATATTTTTCCCTAAGCTTCATTTAAATCAAATATATATTAATAAAAAAAGGGAAAAATTTGATTCAAGAGAAAAGTAAATTTTTTAGCACTTCATAATTTCATATTACTGTCCTTTGGCTTGAGAAAGCAAATATAAGTGACGTATTAATAGTTAAAATAAATGTCTGTTAGTATATACGACACTTTATTTTAAGTAACAATGGTAATTTTTTATAATAAAATGATAAAAATCAGAAAAGTCAGTGCGTATGAATAGTAGAGTACATGGCTCATATAGTGTAAGAAAAGGTTAGGTTGACTTGTTGTACCGCACATGTGAACATTCAATTACACCTTAACTCTGACAAAATGTTTTATATTTAATATTTCTATATTAAAATAACATAATTACTAACTAGAACTAAAATAATTTATATTTGTTTTTCTGTAACAACATTTTACTGACCATTACAAAATAACTTTGAAAGATGCAATATTTATTAAAAACTATCTATATATCTACTATCCGAGATTTGTTTCTATTACTTTTTATTACGTTTTTGTTAATTTAATATAAAGTTTATCAAAAGCAATTTACACCGTGATATACCACACCGTGATGATATTACCCCATATATCGAGACAAATTGACTACAATGTAGTATGTTCATATTTCATTTATCACAAAGAAACTATACAGTCCGTGTATATAACCATTACTGATATGAAAATTTAGAGAGAGGTTCTTTCTATCATATCGGTATATTTTAATTATAATAATTAAATTATTTAAAAAATCTAATTTCGAAATTGTGAAAAAACCAACACAAGCCCCGGTCTTCCCTATTTTATTAAAAATGCATCTTTGATGAACAAAATTTGGGTAATTTTGTTTAAACCGGCAAATTTTTTAATCGGTTTTACAAACAATAATCTTGATAAAAGTAAGTTTGATAAACCATGCATTTAGCAATTAACAAAGAGAAAAACATTCTTATCTGGAAAAGAAGGACGTGATAAATCTTTACCTAATAAAATACAATCCGCGATTCTAGAAAAATAGGACATCGCATTTGAATTTATTAAGGGCTTAACTAAGTACTTTATCGTCTTTAAAGTTTGTTTTAGCAAAGTAAACAGGGTCGGTACTAATAGAGAGAAACTAGGTCGGCTCGCACGATCCCGAGGGGAGTTCGGTAAACTTAGCATCAATTTTGATTGTCCTCAGTTTCTCCGATCCATTGAACGATATCTCTGAAATTGCGAATCCTCGCAGACGGAAATAGCTTGTTTATCACGATCGCGAAATCGCAATCATACGTAGGCAAACTCGCGTCCAAGCATCTATTATTTTCTGTGGAATATTTATGTATTTCGAGTAAGCAACATTATATCAATATCATTATTCGAGAAATCAATGCATTATTAATCTTAAGTCTTGGCATCCACCAAAAAAAAATATTTTCTTTCTCTGATTAATTGAAAATATTTATCGAATATTTGTGTTTCATCTCGGAAAAAGAGAAAAGGATAAGGAATCTTTAAAAAGAATTAAGTATTTAAAAAATTTAATACTAGAAATCAAGAAAAATTCTTTAAAAAATTATAATTAAGGATAAGCGACTTAACGACAACCTGAATGCGCCACCTAATCTTCTTTTCGCGTATCTCACTTTCTTTTACCCTTTGTTCCTTCCTCTATCTCTCTCTCTCTCTCTCTCTCTCTTCTTTTTTTATGAAGACCAACATGAAATATAAATTGGACTTTCGTTGCCGGGCCAAACTGCTTTTTTACGTCCGACATTTGCCTGCAGTCAATCCCTGCAGATTGTCCATTCGCCTGCCTCTCCGTTATCTTAATTCCTCGAGTATTTTAATTTTCATCCGAACAACCATTAACTTTTACGGCCGGCCGTTTACTTTTTAATTCGTTTACCGCTTCGCGCCCGCGCTTGCTCGCCAGGACGCTTATATCTTTAATTTAAGCTCTCGACTTGGCGGCCATTGAACAAGCCTGCGGATTGGGGTTGGATACGGAAGAGCGGCGGTGGCGGCGACGGGGTGGCCGGAGGAAGGAGGACGAGGGCGAAGAGGAAGAGGGAGGAGTTTAGCGGGGGCCACACGCTGGCATGGATCGGGGGTGGTTTGTGGGTGCAATCGCGCTACGGTGAAGCTCCCCCGTGCTCCCCTGACACCCGTTACGTTAATTAAATACATTGTTGCGGGGACACAGACTCCTACTGTGTATCTCGAGCTTTATAGGTGCAGAGGGGCACCTTAAGTTAGCGCCGTTTCCAACCCCCTCCGGTCCCCGCGGGAGGCCAGTTGCCGATGAATTTTCTCCGGGACCTTTGCCCGTTAATTCAAATGTTATAGACGCCCGCTAGAGTCGAGGCTAGCGTATTAATCGAGAAAGGTCGAATGGACTCCGCGGGTGGGCGATGTTAAAGACGTCGAGAGTCAACTATTTTAATAATAATTCTCGACCGATTCGAATCGAAGGGTTGCTTCGCGATGATTTTTATTTTGGGGGTTAATCTGTTCTTCGAAAATCGAATTAACGTACTTGTGTAAGTTTAGAAGACTATCTCGTCGTTATTTCTAATTATATTTGTTATTTATAACTCAGCTGAATATAAGAGATGAAATTTCCAAAAAAAAACTAGTATTCAAAAAAACTATGGTATTATGAAATTAGAATCTTTTTGTAATAGGGAAGAATTATTGGCATTAATTGATTATTATGACGAAATGATTGTTAAGATTCGGAAACATTTGATATACTTTGTTACACGATACATTGAAGTATTTAGTTTTTATATTAGGTACATATGATTTAAGAATACAGTTTGACCCAGTCTTTTTACCTTATTTTACATTTATCGCTTTACTATTAATATAAAACTACAATGAATATTCAATAAGCATTTTAAATTATAATTGTCGGAGATTGGCGAAATTGGGCTTGAACTTAACGAATGCATCGGAAAAATTAAAATCACGTTTTAATCATGGACCTGTTAACACGAGTCCGTTTCCGGATTTCCAGGTATGGTTCCAAAATCGGCGGACGAAGTGGCGGAAGAAGCACGCGGCGGAGATGGCGACGGCGAAGCGGCGGCAGGAGGAAGTCGAGGGCGTCGTCGCCGAGGGTGAGGACGGATGCAGTGATGCTGAAGCCGACGGTAGTGGCGGTGGCGGTGGTGGCGGCGGTGGTGGTGGCGGCGG
>NW_017296070.1:417793-425604 GCF_001594075.2 Trachymyrmex cornetzi
TCGGAAATGATCGCGGAACGACTATACGGCAGCAGAGATGGAAAGAGAAAAACGGAAGAAGGAGAGGGGAGAGAGAGACGTATGTACACGAGTGTGCGTGTTCGCCGCGTGTCTTTCTTCGTGATTTAAACGGACGCTTAACGCGGCATCGCAAGTGACGTATTTAGTTTTCATATTGGGATGTCTGGAAAGTCGCGTGTCTTCCCCGTTTTAAGGAAAGACAATGGTTTTTAAAATTTTAATAGAGATCAGATTGAGAACGAAGGATAGTTGAAGTCGATTCTTGTTAAATTACGAGTAGGAGATATATGAAGAAGAGTGGAGGGGACTTATTTCCGAATTTAACTTCAGACGAATTTTTGCTGGGACAAAAATTTTAATAGAGAAGTTTAATTATCGTCTTTCGATCTGATGGAGAATCTGATTTTCTAAAATTATTAAAAAATTTTGCAACTGAAAACAAGTGCGCGCGATTTGCGGGACATCCATCATACATTTGTAAAACGGGATATGTTTCATGATGATAATGTCAAATTATTTGCAGCTATATCAGTATAGTCAGTATAGATCGAGAACAATCGTGGTTTTTTTAAATTGTGATACTTTGAATCTTTATTATGATTGCCATTAATTTTGACCGGTTCTAAAACCAAAATTACAGCGATTACGCGATTATGATTGATGATTGAGGATTATTTTTCAACTAGTTAGAGCAAAGCAATTGGTGACTACTTTGCTTTAGTTGATTGAAAAGTAATCGCCAATTGCTATAACATAATCGCGCAATTACTAGTGCGATTAATGAGTGTTTTGATTCGCTTTGAGACATTGCAAAGCCTTGATTTTGTTGATGGCAGATTCAGTCAAGAGCTAGCAAAGTAAATACTGGCGAAAGACAATTACTTAAATCAAGATTAAGTGTTACAAAATATAAAGCAAAATACTATTTATTTAATTTTTTTATATCAATTAAAAAATTTGTATTATTGTATAATACAATATCAATTATTAAGTAGAGAAATATTTTATAATAATATAATATCGTAATTATTAAATAGAGAAACATTTTCATTTAAGAGGGCTGAACAGAAATTTCGACGCAATGAATCTGCTATCCAAAAAATAACCTGGCGTTAATTGGAATTTAAACTACATCCCTTTGCCATACTTATCTATGATAATTCGAACGTATCGATAGAGATTATCGATTCGAAGCTGATCTCGAAATGTAAAATAAAATCGTTCAATCAAATTGAGCATGTTTATCAATCCGAAGACTTCAATTGGTCGCGAGCGATCACGATGTCAATTTATTATTATAAAATTGACTTGCTTTCGTGCAAAGACGATAATACTTTTTAACTACTTTCTCTTTTCTCTTGCTCCAAGAAACAATCTAGCATACAATAAACGCTTTTAACGCAATTGGAATTGATCAGTCAAATATCGATATTTATGTTAAAATTTATACTTTTTCAAATGAAATCATCACGAAACAACTCTCTAAAATCTTTGAAGTGGGATCTAATTCTAAAAAGTGAAATTTCACTTTTAAAAATTAACAATTGAGCCACTCTTTTTAACACTGCCTCAATTATCATTCTTTGTCCTTAGAATTAGATTCTACTTCAAAAATTTTAAAGGAAAAGCGTATAGTTATTTTAAATAATGCAATGTGTCAAACGCTTAAAATTAGAATTCTACCGATTCAAAATCGGCTTAGCAAGCATCACATGACAACTTCGTTACTCTACATTACGCAATGTTGCTTATCGTGTTTGGCAGGAAAATATAGCGGCGTCCAAATATCGTCAACCACCTTCTGAATCGCGACGTGTTACCGTCCCCAAAATCTCTCAATCGCGTGTGCATATTTAGTCTGTAGCTGCGAGAGCATACGGAGGAATCGATAGGAAGGGTTTGCCGAGCTGCTTATGCGATGGCAGATTAGTCGCCGGGGGCTTTGTTATCCATCCGACAAACAAACGCACGGCAAATATGGTAAACAACGCACGCGACGTAACGTCAGCCCCCGTCAAGAAGGTGTTAATGGATAACCATAAATCCAAGGGCCTAGCAATCTGTACGTCGTTCTAACTAGTCGACTCGTCACCGAGAAAGGATGCGAATTATACTCCCGATTGAATAAAATAATTATACGTAAATACGCTGGACTTAAAAAAAGAATGCCTCCGAGAAAATTACTTGCTACGCCATAAACACATGACTGATCCTATCATCGGAAAGCATTAGATATTGTGAATTCATGAAACATGACAAAGATATGTTATTTTACAAGAAGATAGTGTCATTTAACATTCAACTTCGTGTGCTTACATTAATAAAATTATCTATCCATGAAATGTAAAAAATATTTTTACGTTTATAGATAGTTATACAGATGTAATCTTGCAACCTTCCGATTGCATGTTGAATGGCACCAAAACTGTAAAACAACGAGCGACAAAACAATTTAACCAATCAATCGTATTGAACTAGTGTGATCTCGCTATCGACAAATAAAGATCGTTTGTGAATCGCCTTTGTTAGGAAAGTATTTCCAGAAAAGAAATTTTATTTACAACTAAAGATGTTCCCTTGTTTGAAAAGCGCAGACTATTGTTAAAAGTTAATTTATTTATCTTTGAACGAATATTTATTTATTTGCCTAAACTGTCAGTAAGAGATGGAGATTTTTAAAAATTCTTCATTTGCCTGTAAATTAAGGTAAAGTCGAGTATCTACCGTAAAAGAAAAAAATATATCTGAGAGATGAATTACACATGAATTTCGAACACGTTCGAATGAACTTTGCGTGTCTCGAATCGCGCAAAAATAAACTTTGTATATTATGTAGATATACGATAAACGTGAATGTGATATCTAACGTATTTAATACGGCGTTCGGTCTAGGCGCGTAAGTGAAGTAAGTAGATATCGTCTATTGTAGACTAAAATAAAATACAGAGGAATAGGAGATATATATATATATACATATAAATATATACATAAATCGCATGTGGCGTGCGTCTAAACTCGTAACTCTGGCTCGGTTTTTTTCAGCTGCACTTCCTTACATTTTCCGCATTTAAAATGAGACAAGTGTATATTCGGGCTTTCGAAGGAGGAGACAGAAGAGAAGAAAAAAAGGAAATAAAGTAAAGTAAAAGTGCAACTAAAAAGAACTTTTTGTATTCTTGCCGCAGATTAGCGCTAAATATGATTACATAAGTTTTGGGCCGAAACGTAACAGCATTCTTTTAACAGAATTTGACAAACTTTGGTTGTATATAGCGTAGGAATTATATACTTTAATAATTGTTTTCTAACACACTCACATTATGCCAAGAAAAATATAAAGATTGATATCGCCTTAATCGAGTATTTGCCAAAGTTTAACTTTTATTATATATTATTATTATTGTCTTTTTGTAGATAAATTAAATGTTGGATTTTAAATTTATTTTCGAAGCTTTTTCGGATTAAAAAGAAAAAAATATTGATTTTTTCATGTAAACACCGGACTGCCTTTTAGCCTAACATGCGGCGAGAATGCAAGTCGTAGAACTTGATAAGCGTTAATCGCTGTGTTCAGAAAAATTTAGCAGCGGGACCCTGAAGGGACAAGAGAATTCGAAGAACGTTTTCCGGACGCAGAAAAAAAAGAAAAAGAAAAGAAAGAACGCTTCGCTACTTTGCGCGCTGTGATTAATCGAACGATCGTTTCCTAAAAGGCGCATCCTAAGTCTCTTGTAACGTCTATCGAGTATCTGACAACACATTGCTGTACAGTAAACTTAGGTAAATTGTTAATGGACGAGGTAGAGACAATCTGTATAAAGTACTGTATAAATTATACATACGTGTTATCTATCGCTTGTGTATTATATCTCCAATTTAATAAATGGAACACGTATTATGGTATAATTGTAGAATTATATTATATATCTCGTAATGCGTTCACTTCATTTATCCCGTCCCATCCTCCTCGATTATCGCACACTGCAATTTTCAGCTCCGTACGTTAAAATTGTTGTAATCGATATACGTTTTTATTCGATCAAAATTCATTTAGTCTTTAAAAACCAGCTAAATATTCGTTTAATTGCAAAGAATGAAATTAAAGTAAAACATTGTTAAAATAATATTTTTTCTTTATATGTGATAATAATATTTTTTCAAAGAATTGGAAAGAGTAAAGGGCACTAGGAGTTGGGCGCAGAGAAGACGTCGCGCAAATAATACACTTATAAAGAGTGAAACTTACACATGTTTCGAAAATAGGAATTATATTATTAACCCTTACCGTACCATCTATAATTTGGTGCCTCATCCATACCATCAAGGATCACTTCAAATCTCTTCGTTTTTTCACCTCTTCAAAATAATTCAAAAAATCTCTAAAAATTCACCAACATACTTTCAACTTTCTAGAATAAATATTGACTCTTTATTTTGGAAAATAATAAAATGTAGTATAATTTATAATTACTGAAAGACTCAAAGAAACTTACACGAACAGGAATCGCTCAGTGGTTATCCATATTAGTACGGTAAGGGTTAATAGCGATTATGATTACTTCCAAGTTACTAGATCCGTGCTTCCGACAGATTTTCCTTCAGACATTCTTCTATCGATCTTCCTTCGTCACGTTTAAAAGCAGAAAATATATTAGAATAAATTTTGCATTTTATTATTTATTATAATGTCGGAAATTCTGTGTAACAATCGATGCAAAATCATACGTGGAACAACAATATAATAAATATAATTAAGGGGAAGAAAAGAAATAAATAATTTTATCTTAATATACGTAATACAAATATCGAATTCTTTTTGTTATCCCTTGCACGCAACTTCAGCACACAGACGCGATATACTGTTAATTGGTACCTCCGTATTCTGATTAAATCGCGGTTACAACGCAATCTCCGCGTAACTTGCGCTATATGAAAGCCACGTATCCGTGTCTGGCGAAATTATTTGTAACTTAGTCCTGGCGATCGCTGTAGTTCGCGAGTGCGCCCGGAGGAAGAGCATTAGTGCGCAATTAATCGGTCATCGCGAGGAAGAGAGATGGAGCGGGCGGGATGAGAGACGAGGAAGGGAGACGCAAAAAAGGTGAATGGAAGAAGTGATTTCTTAAAACAAATTCCTAGAAAGACGTTCGCTTCTTGCAAGCGAGAGGTAAATTACATGTTGCAAAAAAAATTAACGCTCTCCTCGAAATAATTGGCCATCCTGGTACATAGCTATATTAATTTTTACGTACAATAGTAAAAGTTAACATGCAGTGTTCGAATAAATAAACAAAGTTCTACAAACTTTCTGTTAAATATAGTAATCCTTTGAACACAAACTAACACTAACATTACATTAATAAAAAAGTATATAAAAATTTTATTCAAATCTAATTTAATAGCAATTTAATTTTTTTCACATTTTACGACATTGTGATAACTATTATACAGTAAAAAAATTTGTGTTAAATTTAATACATTTCACATGTCCCAAACGGTCCACTCAAATTTTTGTGTTAATTTAACATAAGATAAATATGTTAGAAAATAATATTATGTAAAAAATTAACACAAGAAGCGTAATACTTTGACACAATTTAAAAATAAATTTTATTGTATTAAATTAACATATTTAATAATGTTAAATTTAACTGAAATTAAATGTTATTTTTAGTTTAGACAATGCCTCTGTGATATTTAACATATGCAATATATAAATTTAACAGATATTTACTGTTACAAAAAGAAAATAACACAAAATATCTGTACCTCTTTACATATGTATATAAAACATGTATCTATGGCTGTACAGAACATATTTCTTCAATGAAATTAACATTTGTAATATGTATATATTAAATCAATGTATAAATTTTATTCATTTATTCTTAGAATTTATGTTTTAGAACTATTTTTATATATAAATTATATTATTTTAACACTGGAGAAATGTTAAATTTTAATTTAACGCAAAATATTCAAACAATCACATTAAGTTAAATTAAAACTCGGATATTTTAAAAATTCAACATAATTTTAACAATAATTTGAATGGACCGTTTCTAACACAAATACAAAATATTTTTTGCTGTGTATGTACATGTATTATATTATATTTACAGCGTTTTCGGTCCGGCCAGGTTTGCACCAACCTGAGTTGGATTAATGGCGTTTTGTGCTCTCCTATTAGAGCGGGTGACGTCAAGAGGAAAGATTAATCCAACCAAGGTTGGTGCAAACCCGATCGGGCCGAAAACGCTATTAGATTGTTGAGTAGGAAATTATAATATATGTAATGTTACGTTAGTTCAACAACTGTTGAAACTCATTTTGACGCCATTTTGGCGTCACGATTGGTATTTTGCTTGAGAAGTTTTCGACACTTCGATATAGAAAGTTTGATAAAACAAGGCAATTTTGTACGTAGCGTAAAAGTAATGTTTACCTCGTTGTCGAGTTCGTACTTGTGATCGAATATTTATCTTGATTAATCGTGCATGATCAGTACGAAGCTGGAACCACTTGAATAGAAATCGCATCAGTAACAATCGCAGAAACGCGGGAGCCGAGACGGAAAGCGCGGAAACTCGATCCGAATTATTCCGAAACTGCCGAAACATTCGTGACGAAGTCACTGCGAGCGCCACCTGTGCGCGACACTGCGAACTACGGCTGATTTTAAACTGACTGTAACTACTTGACATCACGCAAGTGGAACAACTCGATTATTTACGCTCCTTTATTGCTGCAAGTTCTAAAAACACTTTTAATTACATTATTAAATATATCAAATTATTCTTGAGATTTTTAATTACGTTATTAAATCTAAAATCGTTACTACACAATCGGCACTCTGAAATTTTTTAATAACTTAATGTAAATTTAACATGAAATTATTCAATATGAAGAATTAATACGCAGAACGATGTCAGTTGTATTAAAAACAAAAAGATACTTTGCAATTTTTAGATCAAGAGCTTATTTTTTTAGGATAAATTTTCATAATCCAGTAATAACACATTTGACAAACAAAAACGTAATTTGCCATCAAAAATATATTAGAAAAATTTAGTAAACATCAATAGTAACATAACATAATCAATTGTATAATTTCACTCAACAATACAAATATACATAATATAATACATGTATTACATAACAGTTATATTGTTGACTATTATGTAATAACTATATATTGTTAATTTATCAGATATCACAGAGTTCAAAAAGAATTCAGTCATATGTCATCAATTCTGAAAGTTTATTTGCAGATGCAAAAAGAATTATCTTTTCAGAACTTTTCAGGAAAAAAATTTTTTCACATCTGAAAATGAATTCAGAATTAATGACATACGACTGAATTCTCTTTTAACTCTTTGTGGGAAGAGATTTAATTAAGTTACTTTTCTATGTTGATTTATCCAAACGACTGTAGAAGAAACGTATGCTTATATACGTTTCCTCCGAGATCACTTTTGAAAGCATGACGCGCAGAAACGTATAATAAATAATATAATATAAATAAATAATATAATAAATAATATAATTGTGTTTAAGAGAACACATGGCGCAATAATAAATTAAGTCTTCAAGAGGAGAACATCGAGGGCTCGGCATGCTTATTATTTGCGAGTCTCTCACCTTCATTCTCAACATTACATCGGAGATCTTACGTACAACCACTGAACCACCTTCCAGGAAGGTGATTTTCCTTTTTCTTAGCGAGAATCGAGGAAACGAAAGAAACACTCGTAAACAGGCTGGGTGACACGCGCGCGGCCTGTTCACCC
>NW_017296070.1:425835-446516 GCF_001594075.2 Trachymyrmex cornetzi
GAGCCGAGAAAAACGACAAGAAGTTTCCGATTAAAGCTCGGGATCGCGCCCGGGACGTGTATTGAACTACAGATTGCGCAGCAGTTATTAACGACGCGCGAAAGTTCGGTACTTTCGCGAAGGGTGGCCGATGCTAATTGCGACAACCACGGCTATGCTGACACGAGTATACGAGCACGATTCGCGAATTGCGGTGCGAACGAGACAACTTCGCCGAAAACACGTCGATCGTAATGCAGCGGTACAATTAATTAGTGTTTCATTAGCAGAATGGATACGATGGGCACGCATATCTTTACATTTTATGTACAAGGACACGCGAGACGAGCAGTTTAATTTTATGTTTCTTTTTATTAAAGCGAAGAGATTATTATGTCTTTCTTTCTAATAATTCTTATAAAATTTAATTTAGGCATCAATTCATTGTAATATACAATCATTATCATATTGTAATATATATGCAATAATTGATACATATATATTATGGATATACATCATATAGTTTTCATTAATATATTTTGTGAAAATGAATCTTTCAAATGTGGAAGCTGATGAGCACACGTTAAAGTAATTAATTACAAAAATCCAATAGTACAAAGAAAACATGCAATAATATAACAAAGAGAATAGCATTAATACAATAAACAAATAAAATGATTGAATAATCGCATTGCATTCTTCCAATATGAGTCACTTACATGTTTTAATGATAAATATAAACGACATTGCATGAATGAGCTTTTCAGATATTTTGAACATATTGTGATCGCAATTGATTGCGTTTTTAAAAATATTAGCACATGGAACACAACATATCTCATGATTAAAATATAAAGGGAAAATATTGCACTTCATATAAAAAAAATAGGATATACTTTGTGCAAAGAATAGGAGCAAATTTAAAGAAATAGGAATACATTGCACAAAAAATTGTTACGATGTTATTGATGTTGTCCTTTGACATTTTAGATATATATTACGCATTTCATGTGAATAATTATAATATAATTGTATATGGCAATAGTAAATCAATAATGTGATGAATTAGCAAACTCTCGCAAAATTCTTCTAATTTAATTTTTGCAAGTTGCTTTCATATTCTGTGTCAATATATATATATATGGCAAATATATATAACATATCCAAGAATCGTTTTATATATATACATATATTATTCGTAGGAATACATACATATATAATCATAATTATATACATATATACACATATATATACATATATATATATATATATATAATCATAATGATACTAATATGTATAATTATATACATAAATTATATTTAATATATACATGAACGCGAATTGCCATAAAGTATGAAAGTAGCTTGCACTTACGAAGATTATGCTATATATAGTCATCATTGTGATGTTTGAAGTGTAGAAATATTACAATTATGACTAATTATAAATTCTTTGGGCTGCTCAAAGCCAATATAACTTACATTTACTCGCATACAATAGCTCGTAACGGAATCCTACTTAATTATTTTTTTAAGAAGCGTACGTTTTAACGAAGCATTGTGCTTCACGTACAAAATGGTCACGTACAAAATGTACGTTGCGACAATACTGGCAGCGCAGCAAAGAAGGCAGTTAGTGTACTGCTAATCGATCTGAACCACATACAATGTATGCACTTTATCTATGTTAAACGCTATTTCACGATGACTGTAGAAATCATTTATGCCAAATATGTGATTAAACGAAACATATTTTTAACAGATGGATCTCAAATTCGAATAAATTCGTCCAAAATGTCTAAATTACTAAATAAGGCAAGGAACTATGGCCCCTTCCACTTCATTTTAATATACAAAAAATAATAATTCGACCACAATAATGATACAAGGCATCATTGTTAAATAAGCATAACGTTACCTGACTAATGAATCTATGTCAATATAATTATATGAAGCTATACACATATTAAAATATTCTCGAGCACAACTATATTTTGCTTTATGTCTAAAGCAATAGACTGCAGAAATACAGAAAAATCATCGTACGTATTTACATATTCTTAACGAATGCCAGCACCAATAAAGTTTTCAATATCGTCACAGCCCCTATACGTTTTAATCGCGCATAGGAGATTTATCATACAAAATATAATGATTTAATATCTACAAAGCGTTGAAAATCATATTCCTGTGTGTACTCCTCTTAAATAATATCACACTGAAGACTCTCGTCATAACTGGATCTTGATTACATCCGTGGCCGCGTCCTCATACTACATGATCGTGTTCGGAAATGATGTATAAAACAATAAATAGGCACTCGTGTTTTGAGACTTCACTTGGTTCGGTGATACTTCCGTGACAGTTTGATCATCGTACTTGTACCATCTGCAAGATATACATTATCATTATACAATGATATAAAAAATTATCCAAAATATTTCTGCTGCCTAGAAGATTTCTATTAAAAAATGTTATACGTACTTATTTTGAGTAGAGTTTTTGCAAAACGCTGTGTAGTGACCGCCGTCCATTGTTCCATAATGATTTGATATCGCGTAGAGAGTGTAATTGTAATTACGGATATTATTCGACATAATCGCCTTCGTGTTCTCCAAGACGAGGTATGGCTTCAAGTTAAATCCCGTGAGAGGAAAATCAACGGCGGTGTTGCGCTTTTCTAACCATCCGCCACTCTCGGCGAAACGGTTCAAGTGAATCACGACGATGGGTGCAAGTTTGACGAAATCGAACTTTTTCGTCGCGTCACGAGGTGTCTGACACTTAGGACATTTCCATCCACTCACTTTCTGTCCTGTCACAAACTTCTCCATACAATCCTGAAATAACAAAACAAAACAATTTCATGAAACATATAATTGTCATAAAATGTTATATATATCTTTTCATTTAAATTTAATTGATTTAAATTATATTAAGATAATAGACTACTCGACGTTACTAAAAGTCACACAATCGCCGATAACAAAAGAAGTCAAATATGTAATGTACTTCAAATGTTTTGATCTTTAATACTGTTCTCTTCAGTGAGTACAAAAATAGTTAAATGTTGTTATTTATGTTGCTCTGTATCACTGTTGTTATTTTAATTTTTTAATTGATTTAATCATTTATTAATCATTTATATTATGTTTACGCATAAAAAAAAGAAATGAGAAAATTATATTATTCAAGTATTTGTATTATATAATATATAATTGTATATGTGTTATTTATATACATATCTATATATATATATATATATAACTATATATAAAAAATATATTTCGTAAAATACTTACATTTAAAGTGCACCGATTGGATTGAGATAAAGACATTGTTAAACTATTAAATGTTTCGTACGTAGTACTCGCTTGTTTACAAAATGAACATGTAATGGTGGATCTTAATTGCCCAAAAAATAAGTCCGATATTATAGATCTCTGAGAATTCATTGCTTTGTCCCATTCTTTCTCCGCATTAGTCATTTCAATCGGCATTTTCACGTTCTATAAGAAAAAGATAAATTTTAATATTTTAGTATTTATTTTAACATTAATTAATTTCCGTCAAATTATCCATCACAAATTTTTACCTTTTTAAGCTCATTATGCATCCAATCTAATAAGAACGTGAGAAATTCGTGGGAGTCTTGCTGTTCGTAACTTTCAAATTGTAATTTGTATTGTCCAACTGCAACCTACAATAATAATAATTCATGCCAATTGAAAAAATTACTTTGATAGTTTAAAAATAAGATTCTACGAGCTAAAGTACCTTTAGGTCGTAAGGAGATATGCTCTTGTACTGGCCTCTCCATAACGCTTTAATTACTTGAGCCACTTCTTCCACCACTTGGCCTTGTGTCATATTGTCATTATTCGTATTGAGATCATCAGTATATGAATTATCAGTAAAATATTTCGCTAAGTTCGTCGTATTACTTAGGCACTGAATGATGCTGTTCATGTAACAAGAATTGCCCAAGTTCTTCAGACCGGTTATGCCTGGATGCTGTAAGTACAAGAAGGCTATTTTTACATTGATAAATCACATTATCAATCATATATAATTGTGCCATATATATATATATATATGTATATACACAACATACACACGCACACACCTTCCACGTGTTATGACAAGAGAAAATACAGATAATCAGAATTTAATCAAAATTTTCCGTTGAAAAATTTCAATGTTTAGATTTTATTTAACTCTTTTATACACAGTACTTTGTTTTAATTTTGAACATCTGCTTAAATACCAGCCATATTTAAAATTTTCAAACAAACTTTACATAAGATATGACAATAATTAAATTTTTTCAGAAATATATTTTTATCAAATTTTTACCATAAAAGAATAACGGCGTGTGAACGATTAATCTTTTCTCAAAGAGTGGAACTCACAGTTGCAAGATTGCGCGATTTATTTTCCGCGTAACGTAATTAAGCAAGTGGTTTATCGATCTATTTACATGTGACGGTCAATAAAACCTTATAACGTACTCACTCTGACGTATTTGTATATCGTACATTGACGTACAAACCAATCTACTATTCATTATTTCTTAATAGACGGCATTTATTAATTAGTTATTCTTAATGCATTTAAAACATTCCATTAAGAAATCGTGGAAGAGTTTAGCATTTATTAAATATTCATTAAAATATTTAGGTATTAAAAGAGGATGTTAAGTTAAGACTATTTTTGAGTTAGGGTAAAAGAAATTTTGAGATATACAAATTATGTATCATTAAAAGGATACTTAAACGAAGTCGAATGATATATTGCTTAATTTGATGAAACATTGGGAACATGGGAAAAATCATGATAAAAATCAAATTTAACGTTATCACGTTTATTGATAAAAAGTTATTAGTAAGATATTAAGATATCTTTAGAATTAATCAATAAGGACTGTATTATTAATTAAACAATTAAGTAAAACTTGTAGGCGATTTTCGAGCGATTGATGGGCAACAAAAAGTTGTGTTTAGTATTAACGATATAGTTTTTGTTGCTTAATTTTTGGAATATCTTAATATGTTTTAGATTTACTGTCTTTGATAATGATTTCTCCTATATTACCAATATTTTCCTAAGATCATTTGATCCGCTACCCTTCAATATGATATGTAATTTATACATCTCGGAACTTTTTATTTTAACAAGTAAGAGTTTCCGACTTCCAGCCGAGGCAATAAATTTATTTACAGTTTTTCAGTACATTAACGTCTTTCTAATAGGATGCCAGATTAAGCATCAAATTATTAAATTGCTTATCAATTTAATTTGTGATATTACTATAGTAGTTTGATTGCGTTTATAAGTTCGAAAAATCATTTCGGCACGCAGTTTAAAGAACTACATATTTAGTATATAAATTCACATAGAAATTATTTAAAAAGCATCTAAGATCCAGCTTTGACCGTAATAGGCATTAAACTCTTACTTGTTGTATATTCACATATACGATCTTAATAAATCGTTTATTATTCTTTTTATTTTAACCGAAAAAGATCTATCATAACATCCTCCTTTACATTATAGGCTTTCTATAATAAGTCATTATATCTAAGCTTAAGTCTTAAGCTGTAAGAAATTGATCAATCACAGTTGAATGTGATAAGAATAATTGACTATGATTAATCAATTTCTTATAGTTTAAGACTTATTTATAATAAATCATTACCTAAGCTTTAAGTCTTAAGCTATAAGAAATTGACCAATCATAATCGATTATGTCTTCTCACATTCGACTGTGATTGGTTAATTTCTTACTTTAAGACTTAAAATTTAGGTAATAACTTATCGCAGAAAGCCCATTAAAGCTTAGGTAATAACTTATTGTAGAAAGTCCATTAATTTCACGTAATAAATATATACAAAATTATGTGTTGCATAAAATAAATATTTCTAACTAGATACAATAATTTTTGAAAGAACCAGAGATATATATTACTTACAAGAAAAGAACAATGTTCTTAATTTCTGTATCATGTCTGTCAGATGAATTATTTAAAAATTAGTATAAAATCGTTTTTTCCCTGTCTATTACCTTTTTAAAATAATTAAGCAATTGCAATGGAATAAATCTTCTTTGAAGATACACCATTATCTCTATCATTCTTCACCACACCAACGAGAAATTATTTTATCACAAGATAGTAAGCATTGTACCCATACGCATGTTTGATTATATTATCGTGCATAAAATTACAATTAAACATTATATCGTTATTGCAAGCTAACGAACAAATGAATCGTAAGCTAGTAGCAGATATATTAATGTTATATAAATATATATTAATAGACACACACACGCATACACACACAATATTTTCTTGAATAATTAATATTGCATTGTAATCAGCTTTTAATTGTAAGAAGTGCCTCTTTATAACGTAATAAAAAAAGATATCACGGATACATTCGGGAGGGAAACACCTCCGATAGGTGATCCACGATCTGGCGAATGTGCTCGGACACTGGTGCGTGTTTGTCATACCACTAATCGGAAGTTTGTCTGTGGATTGGATTGAGAAACCCCATGTGTGTTGAGTCACTTCGCGCAAGTACACGTGCGCGTACATTCATTTATGTATGTGATATAATTATGTTGCACATGATACGTGCTCTAGAGAATTACTAAGTTTCTTCGCGACCAAAATCTTAAAATGCGTATTAACTAATCTATGTATTCTCTTAATGACTTTTGCGCTATTCATCTGTTAATTCGGTATGCTCACTCTAAAGCTAAGATTTTTAATAAAAGGAAACTGAAATTAATTCCCCAGAATTTCAAACGTAATGTTGAAATATACAAATAGTATAAACAAGGACTCAAACAAACTAAATACAAAAAAACGAAGAAAAATACAGGCTAATGAGATTGTAGCACAGTTACAGGTGCGCAAAACAATATTAGATCAATTTTCAATTTATTTAACAAATTGTAACGTAACATCAATTTTCGAACATTTTGAGTTTTGACTCTATTCAGACAAACATTTGGACATCGTGTCTTAAACACGTCACGGACGTAATAACGTTAAGCTCAAGATTGTTGTATTTAAAATTCGCTAATTATTTGATACCCAAAGCAAACATATCAGTTCTTGAGGAAGACATTTGACACTTGAGTTTTGGCAATCTGTGAGTCAATGAGTATCATCCTTCATGAACTGACGAAATTTTACTTGTTACTCAATTATCGTTGAAGATGACTCGAAATAGAATCAAAACGTTAAAAAATCGATGTTACATCACAATTTGTTAAATAAATTATAAATTGATTTAATATTGTTTTATGCACCTGTAACCACACTGCATTCTTATTAGTCGTCACTAATATTGTATTAACAATAAATATTCCTATTCATGAATTACATTGTTATCATGCTGATATCACTCACAGCTCAATATCATACATGTGATTTATGCCAAGCATTATATGAAATGGAAGACTAAGAATCCAACACCATAAGCATTTTTTATCGTTTAAAACTCGGACGTTTGTCTTTAATAATACGCGAAAACGAATGTAATGAAAGCAAAAGCTGTGATAATGTTCGTATGTAAGATTGTATTAGCAATTTTGTCGAAAAGCGCCCGTATAATCTTGTCCGAATAAGTACTTACAACAGTGCCGTGAATAGGAGTCATTCGTTCCTCCCGATTCCCCCAACTAAGAGAAGACACTTTGATGTTCTCATTCCCAATTCCATTTTGATTTCGAGGCGAAATATGTGGCTTAGAAGTTCTATCTATCTGAGGTGCTTTACGATCTCCCAACTAATGGAATTACGTAATTATGCGATTGCTATTTTAAATAGATAACAAAAAAGAACGGATTGATTATAAGATTGTAGCGCGGAATTTTTCATACCTGTAACAGATTTGGACTCGAATAAGAACGCTCCAAGCCGGTGTTAATGGGTGATCCATCCGCCTTCAAGGGTTCCTTGTGAACGTCACTGTCGTTTTTCAATATCTCCTTGTGTTCTCTTTGCAAGAAATCTCTATAATCACACAATAATATGAATTAAAACAAGAAATACATTATATAATGTAATTTCAATACATAATATTTTAATACAAGCTATCAATAAAAAAGGTACCTTAATAATAAACATAAAACAATGATTGTTGAAGAAAAATCAATACTAAGCTAAATATAATAAAATTTATTTAATAATTTTGTTTTTTACAGTTTCTACAAATGGTAAATAGATAATCGATCGCGTATCTGTCCTTATGCTTAAGGTCCATCTGGAAACAGTCTGTAATTCGTCATCCATTTTTTAATCGCTTTCGGACAAAGATTTTTAGCCATAAAGTATTTAGAATAAAAACTTGAATGGCTTTCAGCCAATATGTATTATGGACATAGTGCTTTTCAGATTTGAATGAATATTATGCTTTCTAAATTATTTTTTATGACACAGAAGAATTAATTTTTCATGAAATTTTTTATTAAATATTAATAAAAAGTATAGAAAAATCAAATGTTAATAAAATTTGTTTAACTATTAATAAAAATATTAATAAAAACTTATACCCAACTCAAAATTTTTGATACATTAAAATACGAAAATGCATTCGCGCAATACAAGTGATTGTAACTATGGTTGCGTTCCGTTGCATGCATAATGTGCATTATGCATGCAACAGAACGCAGCGTATAATCAACTGTTTGCTAACTAAAAGTTTGCTAATTAAAAGTTTCTAATATAATAGTTATATTTAAAAAATGTAATCATTTACCGCATTACCGATAATTTGTATATTTTTTCTATTATTATTAACACATTGAGTGCCAAATTAACTCGTATAGTTAGCGATTACATATAGATGCCAAAGATTAGATCTTCTGAAGAAGAAAATAAAAACTTTATTATAAATCTTCTGATAAAAAAATTAATAATATATAATTAATATATTAAAATAACAAAAATGGCATTAGTAGTGGCAATCAATGTATTAAAGTATATTAGAACTTTCATATAACATTAATAAAATATGTATATATATATATATATATATTTACTCCTGTAGCTGTTTTCTTTTGGTTTCAATGTCTCTGATTTCCTTCTGTAGCAAAGAGAGATTAAACTCAAGATTCTTCTTCTCATAGTCGTCAGTGGGATTAAATTTAATTGGATCCGTTTCCTTTAAATATGTCTTAAACTCATTTTCGATTTTTAGATACATTTTATGCTGTAATAAATGAAAAACGTTTAATATTAAATTTATAGTAATTTACAGCTTTTGTTCGCTGTGAAGTAGATTATAAAAAAAGTAAATAAACAAGTACCATATCCTCTAATTTAACTTTCAGAGACTTTATTTCTGTTCGTAGATAATTCTCGTCACTGGGACTGTACTTGTTCTCACGTTGCGAATAAAGCTCAAATTCATGGGTCAACAACTCAGTGGCAAGCTTGGATTTCGATTTTGCCAGTTCATTTAACTCTTTCATAAACCTTAATACTTCTTTACATCGTGGATCGTATGTTTTCAAGGTGATTGGTTTACTGCTACGATCAATCACCGGTTTTGCGCTCACTTCGTTTTGTGGCACTTTACTTGATAATATCTTAGAATGAGCTAATACTGGACTTTCTGGACTTTCCAATCGTTTCCCATTTACACTGTCACTCCGAGATGGTCGTTTATCGTTAATTGATATTGTTACATGGCTAATGAAATGCTTGGATTTGGTATCATTACTATTCGATCTGGCATGTCTAGATATCGCTGATTTGTTGTCACCATGATCCATTTCCATGTCGACACCATTGTTAGAGCCGATCGCATTATTCAATTTGTTCTTCGTTTCTTGCTCTTCTTTTTTCAAGATTTCATCTTCCGAGTCAGAACACGCCCAAGAAGGATATTCAAACGTATCAAGAATCTTCTCATCAAGTGCAACGATCTTAAACTCAGGTACTTCAATGCTGGGATTCGTTGTAAATGCTGGATACCGCTCCCACCATTCCTGGTATCCTCCATTCAGAATCTTAATCTTTTTATGTTTTATACCAGGATCCCATTTCTCAAAAATATCTTTTAATAGATTTATATGAGTACACGGTGTCAAAGTTTCTTGTGTAGTATTCCAATCTAGCAAGACTAGAATATCCGTGTGTTGTGCCGATCGATTAACAAATAAGTCATAAGAATGCTTATCGTTTGCGAAATATTTTTCAAAGTGAATGCCTAGCAGCCTGAAAGCAAAAATCCATCATAAAAAATTAATATAAATAAAGCTATAGTAAAACTGCAAAAAAAATATAATCTCATATATAAGTAACATAAATATATAATAAATATAAATAAATAATAAAAAATATGCAATCTATATATAAATAATATAGATTGCATAAAAATGTCTTGCTTACCCTTTTTTAATTTCAGACTGTGGAATGTTAATACATCTATCGGACGATATTCTGGAATTTTCATAATGACTCTTCTGCCTAGTATCAATGATCAAATATCTGGCACGTATCTTTTGTATTAGATTATACAATTTATCACATGATATAAAGTTGTCATTATCGCTACTTAGACTTATATCTTCAGCTGGTATTTCTGGTAACTTCAAGCCAATGTCTGGCACCTTGGACTCATCCACTTCTACCTCCATTAGTTCTACCTTATCGTTGCATTTTTTCAAATTAAGCTCATAACGTACCTCTAACTTTTGCTTCAAGTCTGCAAGTATGTTTTTCACTTCATTTATCTAGAATATAAATATTTATTTATTCCATTGTCTATACAGGGAAATGTCAGGCTGATCATTTTAGAAACGCTACTTCTTACCTGATCAACAGTCATGCTCGTAGCATAGGCCGACTTGCCACCCTTGTTATGAGTTCTTCTCAACCACTCGACTGAATCCAGCCACCTCTTCAAAAAGATGTATGCCCTCTCATCGTCTCCTTCCTTTTTTGCCAAATCAGAACTTTCTCGCATAGCAGGGAGCCTTTGGTACACGCTGCGTGGCTCCTTACCTATGTAATTGATCTTAGCCTTTTGCACGAGGTCATTGATGCAGGTATACCTCAAATTTGTCGCGTTTGACATGTTGCCAGTCGTCGTGATTTTTTACTTCGATTCTCAACGTAAGATTAGAAGACCATCCGACATCAGGTGCAATGTACGCAACGCAACTCAGCTGTCAGTCAAAGAATAAATGTTAATCGTCTAATTTACTTTGGACCGCGACATAGCAAGCCGTAGCGATTCGGATGGAGGCAGAATATCGCTCGACGATGCTCGGAGACGTCGCAGAGTCGCGCAAGATGCTATCGATCACCACTATGTCGTCGTCACGTCATCAGGCGAAACCTTTCGCGATGTCTACCAAATATACAAACTTTAATCCTCCCCGTGCGAATTCGCACTCCGAATTGCTTCAAAAGTACGAACGACTCTGAAATGAAAAACCTCTCCACGGCGCTACCCTACGTCCCACGATTCGCCACAATTCTTGCAGTTCAAAATGCGCTCAGGAATTGTAGATGTCAGCTGCGCCGAGGTCACTTTAAAATCACTAAGGGCCGGTTGTTCCATCTTTTGGTAAATTTTACCTGTTGGGTAAATAACAAGATTACCCAATCACACGCGCGAATTGCCAGATTTACCTAACAGGAGACCAATCACATTTGCAGATTTGCCTAACAAGTGACCAATCACATTTGCAGAAAAGAGAGCAGAGTGATGACTGAGTTGTGATTGGTCCCGCTGTAAATTTCCGCTCATGGAACGGCACCCTGAGGCTGATGTCATATGAGGCCCGTTCTTTTTGGTTGAACTTTTGCACCAGTTCATCTTTCTTTCTTTTCTCTCCAGGAGGAAAGAAGAGGAAGAAAGATAAACTGGTGCAAAAGTTCAGCCAAAAAGAACAAGCCTTGGGTGCATTCAGTGGGGTGATCTCGATTGACCACGGCTCGATTGGACACCACCAATCACAGCGACCGGTGCTTAGGAGCTTTGTAGTCTCAAGCGCTGTGAATGGCTCGTGTCCAATTGAGCCGTGTCCAACTGGGTGCCACCCCATTCAGTACTATTACCGCTCACTGAGCGCTCAGTGAGCTCTTGTATCTGCATCAACATGAAGTGCTGTGTGCCTGGATGTTGAAGTAACATTATTTTTGTTTATATACCATTCATGTCCATATAGACCTCTGCTATACGGCACGCTTAATCGGGTTTAATAACATCCGTAGTTATGAAACTGGCCAATCATAGCTTTTCGTCGGGAGAATGGAATGATTGTGATTGGCCAGTTTCATAACTACGGATGTTATTAAACTCGATTAAGGGTGCCGTGTAAATGTAGTCATCGATTTCCATACATCGATAGTACATCGATCGATACATCGATCGCAACGCGCGCGCGAACGCTTCTGATTCGTTCAAATATCGCAACAAATCAAAATGGCGGCTGATCAATTGCAGCCACGAATTTTCCTCGATGCCCATTCCAGTGTATATATAGTTCAGTGCTTGATGCTACGGCCGTGTTCCAAGTGTACAGTCAGGGTCTAAAAAATTGCAACATTTTCTTTTCGATGGATTTCGGAATTTAGTTTGCTCCCCAAGCGATTGGTTATTACTTATGGACTCATAAATAAAAACCAATCGCTCGATGAATAAGCTGCATTCCGAAACCCATCGAAAAAAAGTGTTGCAACCTTTTAGGCTCCGACTGTACTGCCAGCACTGAAAATGCTACAATTTACGTTACGTGTACTATAAATTTTCAGTACTAGCAGTTAATTTTGGAACACAGCCTCTAAATGCTTCGAAACATTTTTTGATTGGCCAATTAGTAAAATTCTTTCTTCCGATTGGTCAATCAAACGCTTCAAAGAATTTATAACGCCAAGTGGACCGCACCTTCTATCTAGAATAAACGAATGACATCTGCAATATAGTAACTGCATAAACAAATGCACTCAATAGGTTTTTAAAGCTTTAGCTATAAGAAATGGACGAATCAGAGTCGATTATTCTTCTCGCATTCAACTGTAATTGGTCAAATTTTACGGCTAAAAGCTTAAAATACCTGTTGTAGATCCGTACTTACGACCGGGAGTCCGGAGTGTAGGAGGTGTGTCTATCAAAGTTGGTCATACAAATTATGCCGTGTAAAGCTAGAAACATAATAGACACAGGCAATAGGCACAGACAACAGAGAATAACGAGCCGTCCAATCAGAGCTTTGGGGTATAAGTTCGATATTATATCCCAGAGCTCTGATTGGACGGCTCGTTATTCCCTGTTGCCTGTGTCTATTGTGTTTCCAGCTTGATTCATGACGATAAAGTCGATAAATAGCAATGATTTCTGTAACCTTAGCCTCGCTGTGAGGTATTTCTGTAGAGATACGAATAAAAGTAGTTGGATAGTCGTTTCGATATTCTAGAGTGGGTTTTTTCTGACATTCCACGCGTGTGCGTTTTTTCACTGGTGACATTGTTCTGAATAGCAGCTGACACGATGGACGTCTTAAACAAACTTCGTAATACAGTCAGCAACACTATCACCAATACTGTCCAAAATACAGCGTATGGCTTATCGCAGCTGTCCAGTGTTCTCCCTGGTAATCCAGTCACCAGGGAGTTTGAAGCAACCGCTCATGTGGCAAGCGCTGGGCCAGGATTGCTATGGAAGATCTACAGTGGCTACAAGAAGTCCACCAAGCAAGAAGCAGCAATTTTTGTTTTTGAAAAGCGTATGCTGGAGAGATGGACCTCCAGGGCAGATCGGGAGCTCGTGCTAGAGACTCTGAAACGGGGTGTTATGCAATTGACAAAGTTGAGACATCCACAGGTTTTGACTGTACAGCATCCATTGGAAGAATCAAGGGACAGTTTGGCGTTTGCGACTGAGCCAGTGTTCGCTAGTCTGGCTAATGTACTAGGTAGATTTTATATAAACTTCATACTGCTATAGAGATTAAAGGTATTTTTCAGTAAGAGACACAAGTGACACAGTGTAAAGTCTAATTTACAATGTGCTCTTTGCTTCTTTCTCTTGCTTTTTATTTCTTTTTATCTCTTGTTTTTTTGTCTTATCCTTCTTTGTTTTCTGTTATTTTCTGTCACAAGATAAAAATTTATAAACTTTGAAATTGACAAGAAATGTATGACAAGATACACAATTGTTGATAAAACAGTCAATAGAGGGAAATGCTAAGAGATAGAAAGCAAGAAACAAAGTAAAGAGATTGTAGTTTAGGCTTAATATAAATATAATTATTTTATATTTGTTTGACATTGGTAAACAATAAGGACATACTGATTCACTATATTGTCTGTGTCTCTTGCTGGAAAGCACTCTAAATTACATTTTGCAATGTTTTATTTGAAGCTGTTTTAGTAGCGATGATATATGTGAAATACATTGTAGGTAATTACGAGAATATACCTCAACCAACTCCGGCAAACTTGAAAGGTTACAAGTTGCTTGACATAGAGATACGATATGGATTGCTGCAACTGGGAGAAGGTTTGGCGTTTTTACATGGTGATGTAAAATTACTGCATAGGAATTTATGTCCGGAATCGATTGTTATCAATGTTCATGGAGCTTGGAAGATATTTGGTTTTGACTTTTGTGCCTTAAATCAGAATTTAGATGGTAAACAGGTATGGAATTTTATTAAGTGATAAGAATATTTGTCAGTTATATTTTAATATAACAAACTGAGAAGATTAATATGTAGTTATACCGTCTATATTTTATAAACCAAAAATAGATTTGTATAGCAATTATTAAATCATTTATTTCACCAAATAAATATTTGGATTGATGATTGTACTTTGCATTTTCATGAATCATATTTTTTTATTGCAGCCATCATGGTCTTATCTTGAATATGACTCTACGCTCCCTGCAGTTGTTCAACCTCAGTTAGATTACCAGGCGCCCGAATGTATTTTAGCAAGTAGTAACGGACCACCTAGTGATATTTTTGCCTTGGGTATACTGATATATACGATACATTCCTCGGAACATCAACCGCTGCAGGAATTTCACAATGATTTTGGAAAATGTCGACGTTTCTTGGAAAATTTCAAGGGATGTAATGTCTCGGCAAAACTTCTTCCAATTCCTGATACACTTAGAGATACTGTAAAGCTCATGTTGAGCCATAGTCCTGAATTACGATTAGATGCTCATCAATTTATCAAGGTAACTTATTTCTTCTAAATAATTTCCTGTCTAATGTATTAAATTTGCAAAATCTGTTTTAAATAATTGAGAGTGTATAAAAAAATATTTTGAAAATAAAAAATAGTCTTAAAATAAAATGATATTTACTCCATTATTATAAATTGTTGCAGATCGAATATTTTACGGACATTGGCGTAAAAACATTAAATTACTTGGACAAATTATTTCAATGGGATAATCTCCAGAAATCGCAATTTTACAAAGGTCTTCCACAACTATTAAAACAGTTGCCACATAGAGTTGTGCTACATAGAGTATTACCTGCTCTCTATAAGGAGTTAGTTAATCCACCTATGATACCGTTTGTATTGCCGAGTATACTGCAAGTAATGGAAGTTTCCGAGATAGAAGAATTCCGAGAACATATCTTACCCAATCTAAAACCTGTTCTTGCTTTGGAAGATCCACCACAAGTAAGTATATATTTTCCTTACAAGTAGAATAATGAAATGGATTATAATAAAATAAAAGTAAGATAATGGTGATAAAACCTTTATACAACGAATAACATTTTTTTTATAGATTAGTTTAGTTCTCATGCAACAAGTAAATTTGTTATTAAAACTGTGCCCCACGGATGTAATTAAGACCGACATAGCGCCTATGTTATTGCGTGCATTAGAATCCGAATGGGAACAGCTCCAAGAACTCTGCCTATCGGCATTACCAAATATTGTGACGATGATTGAGGGACCAGTTATAAAAAATGCCATACTTCCACGGATGAAAAAGATATGTTTGTCGCCAGGAAAGAAATCCACTAGTCTTGGAGTACGTGTTAATTGTTTGCTGTGTCTCGCGAAAATGTTGCCGAGCTTTGATCGTTGGCTGGTATTCGATCAGATATTACCATTCCTCCAAGAAGTTCCTCATTCTGGCGAACCAGCAATTTTAATGGCTATTATTGGTAATATATTTTACTAGTAAACTTTAAAAAAAGAAATTTTTAATATATTTTATATTTATTGTAATCTGCGCTCAATTTTATTGGAAAGATTGAGAAAAATATTTTTCTTTATGTTGCTAGGTATTTACAGAATGCTACTTACTCATAGTAAGCTAGGTATGGGCAAAGAAATATTAGCAACAAAGGTACTACCGTTTCTGTTACCCCTCTGTATAGAGCAAAATCTTAGCATGTCGCAATATGAGACACTTTCCACTCTTGTTGTCGATATGATAAATCGAGTAACCAGCGAGCATCGAGAGGCATTACGTCAATTGGATGCTGTGCGTCGTGAGACACAACAACTCGATCAAGAGCTTTCACAAGTGACTTCACCCACCTTTATGCAAAACAACAGTTTAAGCGATATTAATTTAACGCACCAAATGCTATCCCCGAATGCTAATTCTAATTCTAAGACTGTAAATATTGAGAATGGATTAACCATTGAAGACAAGTTCAGGTATATCTTGACTATATTTTAAAGACTTAATATATTTTCTTTAAATATAATCGCATAATCATTAATTGTAATACCAAAACATTGATGATTTTTTCTAGGTTGATTCAACAACAAGAAACGCATCAAAGAATGCAGTCTCAACCTATGCTGACTCCTAAAGCTGTATCACAACCTATAAAATCGCAACCGAAGGATTTGACTGCGACTTTGCTAAAAAATAATCTAGATGAGTTAAATCTGTCAATGTCAAGATCGACTATGTCACAATCGGCTGCTAAAAATACTGCACATAAATATAATGACATTAGTCTAACGCAATCGCAATTTTTAACGTCTCCGACACTTAATTCGCAAACAATGTTGAATAGATCAATGAATTGGAATTCCAATGGAATGGGTACACCCATGAACTGGAACTCGCCACAATCCACCTTGATGTGGAATTCTATCGCTCCTCAGAATAACGTAAATTTTGCTATACAACCAGAGGTTAAGCCAAACTTAAACTTTCCTGGAACCTTGCAGCCTCTCATGTCACCTACTAATACGCAAACTAATGTAAACAAACTTAATTCATCCACGCAAGATATTATGGATTTGCTTAGTTAATAAGTTGAAATATCTTCGAAGTTATCGCTGGAATAACAAACGGTACGTTGTAATATTTTTATATATTACAGAGTAATATGAAAACGCTACAGTGATTGTAATACATAAGGTGCATTCAGTACTACAACCGCTCACTGAGCGCTCAGTGAGTGGTCGTAATATTGAATGCACCCATAATTTTTCGTCTAATGTAATTGATTTCGGGTAATATTATCGAAGATGAAAGTCACCATTATATAATAAAGAATTGTAAAAAAAAAGTAGACCATCCTTTGTATCAGCACGAACGATCAAAGATTCCAATATTAGACCAATATTAAATTACAATTGTTTTACATATTTTATATTGAGACTGTTCTGTCTAGAATAATTTAATTGTAGATCTCTTAAGAAATCTTGGAGAACAAACAATAATTACCGGAGAAAAGTATGTCCACTTAGTATAAAACTAAAAATTACTATGCTTACAAGATGTTTTCCAAAATACAACGCTCATCTTTGCAATATTTTTGTCCCCAATGCTTAAAGACGTACAGTTGAGTACTTTATCAGTCTTTTATATATATATATATAACTTTTCTTAGATATATTCCGTATCTATATTCCTTGTTTTAATGATGTTGTCGATAACTAGAAAAAAGTCTATGTATGTTGTAACTCTTCTTTGGATGCTTTATTAGTTTTATTGTATACTTCTCCTGTTTTAATATTTATGAACCATTAAACAGATGTATATTTATAAAGATGTTCAAAGTCGACAAATATTAAAATAATCTTTTCAGATAATATTAAACCGTACATTAAGTATGAAATAGTTAATAAGTTACTACGAACACTGAAGAGTAGTAACTTTGAATGTGATAATAAAATGGAAGTCACAATTTTTTATACAGAAATGCATGTTTTTCATCGTGATTTAATTCGCCATGCTCCCTCACGCTTTGATGTACATATAGCTTGTCCGCGGGATAAGGAAAACTTTAATATAAGAATTATTTAAAATAGAGATATTGCTCATTAAAAAGATCTAGGATTGTGGACCGCCGTTTTCATTCCATACTTGGCGATTTGTAATAAAGAATCGTTCGTATATATCAATGACTGTATATTAACACGATTGTTGTGTGGCGTTTACTTGTAATATATCGTCATATAAGCTCTGCAAAAACAAAATTTATTTTAGAATATTTTTCTGTATGAAATGATCAAGCATTGTATGTTACAAATGGTCAAAACAATGCGTTAATTTTATTCGAAATTTTGTGCATGCGGGATTATTATGTAAATCTCTACGTAAGATACATTACGTAAATCTCTTTGATCGTCTGCAATTGTTACCTTCAAGCAAATATGTTTGCATGAAATTACAAAAAAAAATTGTATGTGTAATATTCTTGGATCTATTTGTTGTTTATTTTGTTACTGTGTACAATTAATTGTTAATGATTGCTATTTGAGTCTAATAAAACTGCTTGAAATGTTACTGCTTAAAATAAAAGATGTGTTAATTTATAATTATTTTTATCTCTTACCATTATTAATTACATTATTATTAATTATGAATTGCATGCAAAAACGTGTTTCTAATTAAAATTTGATTTTATAATTATTATCTGATAGTTGAAACTCTTGTACAAAGATGAAAAAAGTTCGTCATTATCAGTATATATCCAGATAATTTCTTCTATACTTAATTAAAAATTTGTTCTTATATTTTTATGTAAGAAAAGATAAGAGTTTGCAAAAATCATTAAAAAAAACTTTAAATTTTTTTCTTATCTAAATTATATATTTTTTTATTTATATAATGCTTTTCTCCGTAATTGATTGCAGCATACAGTGGGAAATACGGAACTAAATCGAAAAACAAGGGTTTACTTTAAAAAGGGACATTCACCCTATAGTTCGTCATAAAGAACCACTGATTCCTTTGTTCTCGGAACACCGCGCAATTAGGTTTCGTAGACGCCGATAACCGTGCGTGTGCAGCGGCGGAGAAATGCTGGAAGTATCGATTATTCAAGCTGTACTATCGTCGCCGTCGAGAGGCGCAGAAGAAGTACCGGGACGAAAAGAAAACTGCCCCTTCCTCAAATAAACACACAATAAATAGAAAAGAGCCAATACAGAAGAAAAAAAGAAGGTTTTTAAATGAGGGCTGCACTCGTTAATTGGCTGAGTATGCCTCCCTGCAACAACCCTCCATTCTCTTTGGGATTGCAGCAACGAAGGGCTGCGCAGAAGTGACTCGCGCCCCGGGAAGTTAAGCACTCAAACTCTCGTTTGTTCGAGCATTACTCGCGATAATTATCGTCGTGTCTCGTTACTCAATGATTTATTAAGGACCAAGAAATATGGAATTCTGCAAAAAATATTCTTTAACGCGCTCTCTTTTCAATCCTGTTATACTTATTTTTTTTTAATGGATCTTTATAATGTATAATCTCGTTTGTATAAAAACGAAGTAGAACCGTATAGAAAAAAATATTATATTAGTTGAAGAAAAGAATGAAGGATTGGTGATTATTTCTATTAGTAAATTTCTCTTTTTATTAAAAAAATAAATAAATATTAAAAATTATTGATTGAGGAGAAATTAGTAAACAGAAAATTATTTATTAAACTTTTTAAATAAGTATACAGTACGTTTCTGTATATTTATTGTATAATTAGAAATATATGTATATACATAGACAAATAAAATTGTATCTAATATATCTTATATGAGGTAATTTAATATCTTCAACAAACATATATATTACTAATAATAACATTAACGGAATTAATTAATATTTACACGATTAATCAGGTTCTATCTTCGCAGATTGTTAAAAACAAATTGTTTATTAAAGATAGAAGAAGAATATAATTTAAATTGTCTAATTTGATATTTAAATCAATCTAATTCAAAATCAATTGCTTAAAAATATGTTAAAAATTATTCATATATATATAAAAAATTTAATATACATACATATGTATACATTCACGATATATTTTTATTGCAAAAATATTAAATTTCAAAGGACATTCCTATCATTACAAGGGAGAAAAGAAGATGTATTCATCTCATATCTATGTTTAATGTACAAATTATTCTTTCTTCCCCTCTTCGAAACATTATATCACATTGGTCGTCCAGTATTACGAACACTACCCTTCGCTTCCTTAGCTCCGATATTGCTGAAAGCTACCCCCGACTTTGGCGCCTTCGCAATTACTTCTTCGCTGTTCCTTAGAGGATATCGAATCGTCCACCCTCGGCAAAATCAGCCTCGCGTTCTCAGCTCCGAAAACACGTAACGACGTAGCGCGCTGTGTATGGATCGGACATTCATTCATAGAAGCCAACCTTCTGTCAATGTTCATCCCCGAGGCGCACCCCATCGAACGATGAACGGGGGTGGCAGCGGCGGCGGCGGCGGCG
>NW_017296070.1:446713-454259 GCF_001594075.2 Trachymyrmex cornetzi
GGGAGTAGCGGTATCCGCGAATAATTTGATTAGACTGTCGTAAAGAAAAATAAATTGTTTTTAAATTATAAACTCGATTTCAGTTTATTCAGTGATACGCCTAGTCTTCACGGTTGTCATTAGCGTCGCGGTGTTGACAACGTTGACTCTAAGGAAACGATCGAAGACGAGAGAAAAAGCGTTTTTTTTTTTCTTATTTCTTGCCGTATTAATTCGAAAAATGTATACGTTGCAGTTATGGATTTACTTCTAAAGATTTAAAATAAACAAGAAATTCAAAGTTACTTCTAGTTTACTAAAAAAGAAAAAAAAGAAGGGTCGTGAAAGAAAAAGAAAGACGTAAGAATAGTGTCGGTTTCTTAGCGTCCCAACTCTCATAAACATCGTCGGTATTCTCCCTTGGCGGGAGGGTAATTTCGTGTCCGTCGGAGGGTCGACCCTCGGAGCAGCGCGGGGATGCGCGCGAGGGTGTTTGTGCGGCGTGGATAGGCGAGCCGGCAATTTCGCGTGTGGCTCTCGATATCGATTCTAGAAAGCCGCCACCACCGTCAGAGTAATCGCGCACCCCCTTCGTCGTCCTTCGGTCGGCAAAACGGCCGCTCGTTGACATCGTCGTCGTCGATACGCGAAGGGGGGATCGATGAAAGACAAGATCGATCGATCGGATTGGACGACCGGCGGTCAAATTCATCTGTCGTGTCTGCGGAAAAGATCTGCGATCTGTGATTAATCGCGCCGGGAAGATGTGGACCGTATCTGGATAAAAGTATTGCGTAAGCGTTGATTTTTATAAACAACGTAAATGTTGAAAGAATATTTCAAACATGTTTCGAAGATATTTTATTTGAAATTATGATACCTATCGCATGTATGTTTGAGGCGTTTAAAAAATATCTTTCACTTATCTTCTACGTTACATTTAGAAAATATTCAAAATGCTTGATAACAACTGATAATTATATATAGTAAAGGTAATTTAAAAATAAACGGTAGATATTGAATTTTTAATGAAAAATGTAATTTCGAATAAAAAATATTTCAAATATTTAAACTTATAATTAGAGCAATTATTTGGCAAAGTATTGTTAATGCGAAGTTTTAATCAAATTTTTCTTTTTATATCAGAGAACATATTTGTCAATTAAACTTTAACTCAGAAATTCGATTAAAGAATAGAATAAAAAAATAAAAAATAGAAATGAAAGAATAAAAAAATATTATACATAATTGTTACGCATATTTTAAAACATTGACATGATTTATTTTTGGCCATAAATTATCGATGCATCTTGTGCATGTTTTGCGATTGTTACTGCAAGAGTACTCGACGTTGCCCTATCGTCGCGCCTCCGACAGAGGGGCGATGTTTATCTGTGATATATCAATGTTAATCACCACTACGCGTGTTCGCTGCGATAAGCAACGCGTATCTGTCTGTGTGGGGTCGGTATTCCCTTTTGCACGCAGCAACGAACTCATTATTCCAATTGCATAATCGATCCAAATACCGCTTTTTACGCCATTCCAACACGTGGATTGTCCACACACACATACTATGTCATCTATTCTCATTTATTAGAATACCAATTCTCATTTAGGTCCAAAGTACTTATTATTAAAAGCAAAATGTGAAATAAATTACTTGTCAGTAATAACTTTCTTTGATTAATCAAATAATAAGAGAATTTTATCTTTTTTCTCGAAAGAAGAAAAAATTACAAAAAAATTATAAAGTATAGAGAAATGAAAATCTGCAAGGATAATTATTTACTGAACTAAATAATTCTTGCAGATTTTGATTTCTTTACTTTAATAATAACATTATTTTAAATTATAGTAAATTAATCTCTTTACAATATTATATTTTATAAGTATTTACAACAAAAATTTTATATCAAATTTATGCGATTTTTCAAACAAGATATTTCAATAAGGAAAAGGAAAAATTTCACACATGGATCGCATTTTCTCGTAAATTAGCAGGGGAACGCAGACAGCGAGAAATCCCGATTTTAACGAGCACATTTATGGAAGGGTCCACCATATATCCATTTTTGTTTCGCGTGAAAAGAATCCTCAGGGGGTTCGAGATACCCCGTGGAGACCAGTCAGGTCTTTCACAGATATGCGCAAATATTTTGTGGACATAGAGCTGATATCGGAAAACGATTCAGACGAATATTACACATTTCATAGTATATGTATATAGTTAATTTTATAGCTAGCTAAATTGAATACAAATAAAAATTTTTTTTAAGTTGTTAATGTCTTACAATTATTAATTAATCTATTATTTTCTATCAAATAAATTTGTGGAAAATAAACTTTTTCACAAATTATATTTATACAAAATACTATCTATGATAAAAATTATTTAATGAACTATTCAATATGGAATATAATAAATGCAAAAGTTGCAGCATAAAAAAATTATTTTAAAAAATCTATTTTTATTTATCACATTTTAAATGCGCGGTAAAAATAGAATTCTATGTTAAATATGTAATTCATTAAGTTTGTAAATGTTAATTGTGCAATCTCTATTCTCTGTATTAATTTTGCAAATATCACGTTAAAAGCACGAAATATCTCATATCTGTTAATGCGGTCGGCGTTATACACAGACGCGTATGTGCGTTTTTTGAAACGGTGCACGCTAGGGACACAGTCGATCGATACCGACGCGAAAGGACGATGCCCGATTTCGATTTCCCTCCGAGAAGCAACGCGGGGTTGCCCTAAGGGTTCAACACGTGCAATTATACAGGGCTGCAGATTTTCAGAAGCGGAGCGGGGATGCAAAACGCACGCACGTCACCCGGTGACTTTGATCGTTGGCCCAAAGCAAAATTAAGCTGCTATAGCAGCGTTAACTTATTTGCATCTATAAAGCCAATAAATTGACGATGTGCCTTGCATTAATACATATCGATCGCAAAAATAAGATAATTATAAGTAGACGAATTTAGCAAAAGCTTAGACCAAAAATCATAAATTTATTAATTTTTTAATTATTAAATGTATTTTATGTTTAAATAAATTTAATTTCTTAATTCAAAATTAAAGTTAAAATCAATAAATAAAGGTTTTAAATAGACATATAAATTATATTATATTCAAAAAATAATTTTATAGAAAGCTTTATTTACAGAGCTCACAATTAAAATAATGTTATTATTAAAAGAATTAGAAATTATGATATCCAAGAAAAGAATATTATCTGTAATATATGTTATTAGCTTTATGTAACTTTTTAGTACTAAGACAAGAATATTAAAAATAGAATTAAAAATGCAGTTTATATTATAGTGTCTTAATGTTTAATTTTAATTACTGTTACAAAAAAAAATTCTTTAAGAATTCAATGCCTCAATCGCATGTTCGATAGTTATCATCTGGGTTAAAGGAGCTTTCCAGGAGCTTTATAAGAACGTTTATTATTCTGACGTAATCTGGGTTACTCTGGTTTACTTTCTTTAAATGTAATCTCTAGTATGTTCTACTTTGCTTTAACTTATTTTATACTGATAATATCAGTCTAATTTATTTAACTGTCTAACTCTAACTTAAGCGCATTTTATTATTATTAACAGAATAGATACGCAGATTTGTTATATTTTCTGGGGCACCGAAATATCTCGGTTAGGCCCTGGCGGTCATCAATGAAGAGCCGGACATGAATTGGACATTCGAATGGTCATCATTGGGATTATTAATCATCCTTCTTCTGAGATGCGGTATTTAATAACATAGATTTTAATTTTCGCACAGACGTAAAAGAAATGCAAGATTCTACTATAAGAATAAGTAACATAATTGAGAATCATATAATTCTACAATATTAATTCTATATTACATATATATTAACAATTAGTAATTAAAAAATAATTATATCAAGATAAAAGAGAGCTAAGTTAGTAAATCACAATCAAGTGACCAATAAATGAACAAAAAAAGATTTTTAAAAAATTAGGACAATATATTCAAAAATAGGCTAAAAAATTACAAGGTCCATTTAAAAATAAACATTAAGACATAAATATGATAGAGAACGCCAATAATCAGTCAAAGTTAGTTGTTATAAATACAATATATATATTTTTAATTTAAATTTAATTATCTCACAATTAGATGTGACTGTGCGCCGAAACGAAATTTATAATATCTGACTTTGACCAATTATTGACGTTTTCTATTATATTTATGTGTATTATTTACTATCTATATTTATGTATATTTCTGTATATTATTTACACAGTCGTACTTATTCTTAAATTATCGTAAGACATTTCGCACTCATAAAGTCTTCATCAGTTGCAGCTAAGTTAGAGTTAATATTAACAATTTAGCTCCAATCATATGAACAATACTAAGCTTGCATTTGTATATCAGATTATATATAATTGTTTAAACATAATTATTTAAATTAATTTATAGATAATTATTGACTAACGTCTCTATTTATTAAAAAAGGTATTTGACGTAAAGTTGCTTTGTGCAACTTTAGATATTCGTGTTTACTGGTTTCAGGTATCACAAGATCGATGACAGACGCGAAGGAGCCGATACTATTAAAAGTTGTTGCTCCTCCGTCCCACACGGCTTTGTCCGGAGACGTAACCGTTTTTATTTTGGATTCGGCAGAAATAGAATCTTTTACGATATCCACAAATATCATGTCCACCAACGGCACAAATGGCACAAGGAAAGACGAGAAAGAAACAATCGATCCAAAAAGAGAGGGAGTTAACGCGGGTCACGAACCGCTTGTGCTTAGGTATGTAAAAGAGTCATAAAACTTAACAAACACGCACGTTGTCGCGGCGCCCTGAAATATTCAGCTGTTTACACGCACCCTTAAATAAGCAAACATTAAAGTAAAATAATCATAGAAGATAATTAAAATGCATCTGTAGTTGCAAGACCCATTTTCATAAATATTTTCAACTTTAGTTTATGATTCAAGTCCGACAAATTGAATTGATGCGCAGTTTATAGCATTAAAAATATATTTTCAAATTTGCATATAATATTATTAAGTATCAAAATCCGCTTTGAAAATAGGATTCTTGTTATTATTTGATTTATTTTTCATCGATCAATTGTTCCACTTATATAATTATTTTCACAAATATTAATTACTTATTTTATTCTTTACTCACAAATGAGTGGTTAAATTAATTTTAGAATACTGTACGTCGATGGCCTCACATCGGAATTGATTGGTAATTTCCCTCTGGATACCTTGCCGCATAAGGGTGAGAATATTTCTGTGATAATACCTTGTGGTGTCTTCTCGCGTGGCGGAATTTATACACTACGACTTCAGTACAAGTTCTCAACCGTGGCTGCCAGACATAACACTGCCATTGCTGGGCTGCCTGAAATTGAGGTGGGTACATTAATTTTACTATTAAGGTTGCATTTATAATATCAGATGCATTAATTAATTTAATATATACAATTATAATAATTTTAACATACATACAACTATAATAATTTTAACAATAATTGCATAATTTGTTACGTTATACCTTTAGAGTTATTGGCTATTTTTAGCCGTCGCATTATAAAATCTTCTTTAGCAAAAATTAAAGAGATTGCAAAACCATTAATATTGATTAATATGAATCAAGATAAAATTCAAGATAGATTGATAAATGAAAGTGTAGAAATTAATTTTCTTTGAAATCTCACTTCATAAATTTTTTTTCGAGGACACGAAGGAATCGTAAAAGAATCATAATAAACGTTGTATTTATAATATAAATATACTGTTCGAAGAAGTGTTTAACTGGAAAACGTATTTAGATGAGCAGTGCCTTAGACGTAAAGTGGCCAACCCCTTCTCTGCTTTTGGAATCCCAACACTTTGGTACATATCCTAATCAGTCGATAATAGCTACTGTAAAGTACAAGGGAATCTCGTGTGTACCTGCCAACGGTGTTCCTGTGGCAGCTTATATTTTGCAACTTATATATTGCGGTACTACCCCGGCTGCCTGCGATCCACAGAACAACGGTCGCATGCAAGTAAGCGCTACATTTAGTAAAGGGAGTGTCATATAAAACGAGAACGTTGCGAAATCTAATCTCTTATGTTCCTCGAAAAAACTTGCCTAGGTGCTCTATTACGAAGAAATAAATGGCTTCACTTCGCCGAAGATCGTTAAATTGAAATGTGAATTTTTTGGACTGGCTGGAAATTATGCGCTTCGATTAAAGGCCTCGGAAGTTAATCCATCCGCACCGACGACCAGCGCGTACATTAAGGTAATTAAATTGCCCTGTTTAAGTCATTGAAGTATAGTGATGGGAAGTAATAATTGAAGAGATAATTATTTAACTAGAACATCGCAGGATTAATGTATCACGTGCTTATTGTGTCGTGAATATAATTTATACTATATATGTACATAAATTAAAATTATTTTATGTATATAATTATTGTATGTATAAATTATTTTATGTATAAAAACTAATTGTTTAGATATATATATTTTCCAAATCCGTTGGAGCGGAATTTCACTCTAAAGAGTAAAAATTGAGCGTCTTGAAAAAGAATGACTCAATTTTCTATCTTTGAGAATGAAATTTCACACTTTAGAGTGACAATTTACTCTAAAGGTTTTAGACAGTATTAGTTTATATACATATATGTATCTCTCTCTCTCTCTCTCTCTCTCTCTCTCTCTACATATATATATATATCTACATTTTTCTAGAATTTTTCATATGTGTGTATTCTAAAATATTCCAAGATTTCTCTCATTTTATAGTTTCTGATAAAATCTTATAAAATCTGAACAAAATTTAAGGCATTCTTTTTTATTACAGAATGTATGAGAAACCTTAAAAATCTTAAAATATTTCAGAATTTGTATATGAAAAATTCTAAGAAAAATATAGACTTTCTCAGTATTTCTGAAAAGTGTTCCAATTCATATAAAAATTGTGGGAAAAATTTGAATCAAGGGTAATAATCTATACAAATGATAATTTTTAAGGTAATCGTTGTAAAGTATAATATTTAAGCAATGTTGAGATAAAAAAACCTTTCATGAAAAACTATTTAATTACATGCAAGTTTTTTTATTTAACATTTTTTCATTTAACAATTATTATATATACATTGTATTTTTTTTCATTCGCAGGTGGAATGGTCCACCGAGTTTAGCTTCAACGTCCACGCGAGATCAATCTATCCCTGTGAGGGAACAGCAGGCATATCGGTTCTTTTTCAATACCCCACATGTCGTCTTCAAGGTGATCGCGTGCGCGTCTACGGTCGTCTTCGGGCGGATGTGAGTTCCCTGGCGCCGCCGTCTGCCTTGCACTACGTGGCAGAATTAAAGGCGGCGCCAGGCAAGCATTCGCTGAACTTCGACTGCGATCTCTTCACTGAGAAGTTCATCGAGTACTGCTTCGTTTACGTGAGCCAGGCGATCACCGGCGCGATGGCGGAAGTGAAGCTCGCGTGTATACCGACCTTCCCGCTGCTGGGTGAGTTACGTGTAAATGCTTAAAAGCCGGGTGTCTCCACCCC
>NW_017296070.1:454284-455915 GCF_001594075.2 Trachymyrmex cornetzi
GAGCCTCGATTGCTCACCGTTTGATGTAGGTCAAAATAGATAAAATGTGTGATCGTTTTTAGAGAAGTAAAATTGGACTTTAAATAAAAAACAATTAATTTAACGTATAATTATATCGTTAACGATGATTTAATTAAGAAATAAGTTAATTCAATTTAATATATTGTTAATGATAATGAATATATTGTTAATAAATAAATTAATTTTTAAAAATGATTGAAACACGAATGGTTGAAAATTTAATTATTTAATTATTAGTTTTTTAAATAATTTTAAGAAATTAAATTTCTAGATTGATAATATCGAAGATTAAAAGATTGCGGCCAAGTATAATTCTATTCAAACCTTTTAAGCTATTTTGAACCATAACAAAGTACTCGACTTTTGAGACACCCCATACACAAATTTTCCTCTCTTCTCATTTCAATTAATAATGCAGAAAACGACGCGGCTGGTTGGGGTCCTTGGAGCGCGTGGAGCCCTTGCAGCAGCTCTTGCGTGGGTGGAGTTCGTAATCGATATCGATTTTGCGACACACCACCCCCGAAATACGGAGCGAAATTCTGTCAGGTGAGTTTTAAAGGTGGATGATGCAAAATGCGTGGCAATCAAATCAAATAGTGACGCTTTGCTCGAAATAGGGAAGAGCGGTCGAAACGGAATCCTGTGGTGGTACCGGCAGGATCGATTTTCAAGAGGCGTGGAACACCGAAGGATGGGAGTGCCGACACGGAATGACATTAGCGGCCGCAAGACCGGAAGTCACGGCTCAGATCGGCGTACAGTGTCGGTGTGGTTGTATTATCAATTTTGGAGATAAAGCCTTGAACAAAATACTGGCGGCGAATACTCAAGCTTGTCCTGGTCGTTCCTTCTGGCTGCTACAGGTAAATCTCGCTAGGACGCATTATATTATTTTTTTGCAACTTAAATAATTTTATACTTGTTCAAAGAAAAAAAAATCATATTTTTTTCTTCTTCGCTATTTAAAAACTTAGATATTATTTAGATATATAGATCTGAAAATAATTTTGATGAACCACCAAAGTAGTTAAGAATTTCAAGCACGGTGAACAATACTACAAAGCTTTGACATTCTCTGAATCAGTTTGAGGATTCTATTATACATAATTATTTTAATGGTTTAACAAAATTATTTTTAAATCTGTACCTAACTAAATTTTTAGATGCTTCAGCAAAACTATGCTTTCCGTGTAATAATTGATTCCAATTTATCTATAGGCAAAATCGGATTACACAATCCGACTGCATTTGGATCAAACGCAGTTTCCTTGCCCAGGGCAATATTTTCGCGCTCGCGATGGTGATTCACTAAGCGCGGAACTCTTGACGGATATTGCGTTTGACAAGGGTGCACTCACGACAGGAACGATATTTTCCTCGGGTCAAAATTTGTTGCTCGAGTTTTTTAGCGATGAGCATACCGCCTCGGGGGATTCCTGCGTGGGTGGCTTTTTGGGACATGCAAGCATATTTCGTAAGTGTCACAACTTATCATGTATTAACACAATCAATACGAACTAGAAATGCTTATATCGGTTGAAGATAAATCTTTAATGCTTAAATAATTCAATGTGAATGATATATATATATATATATATACTATATTT
>NW_017296070.1:456209-479043 GCF_001594075.2 Trachymyrmex cornetzi
TATATATATATATATATAATTCACATTAAATTATTTAAGCACTAAAGATTTAGCTTCGACTGCTATAGGCATTTTTAGTTCGTATTGATTCATTTTTACATGTACGATCTAAAATATGATTTTTATTGTTTATCATGTTTTGAGCAAAATAAAGTAAAATCTTAATATTTTTTAAATATCTAGTAATAGATATATTATTAAATGCAGTGAAGTGTTAATTGCGTAATAAATGATTATTATGTACTTTTATTTATATCGTTTCCGTGTTCGTTTACTGTATTCAAGATATGTTTAATTCATATAATTTATTTTTTCAGAAAAACTATATGAGAATAAGACGTTGGTTTCACTTCCTTCGGAAACGAATTCTACTCTCACTGTTGAGCAATGGATCTTCTGGGGACCCGCGCATCTAGCAACAGCATCCCTTTTGATACTTATATTCTTTATATCTATTTTTCTAGCACTGCAATTTGCACTGAAATATAGAAAGTACCATATCGCAGAGGACTTAGATACCTTGAGTGAGCATTCTGGTAAGTATCTAACAATTTTGTGTATTAAAAGATAACTATCTATTGATTATTAAAAATTGTAATGTCAATAGCAAGTGATTATTTTATAGAATAAAACTTATTATAAAACTATGAATATTAATATTCTAATTAAAATTAATTATTATATTAATATTAATATTAAAATTAAAAAAACTAATTATTAATTTTAATAATAAACTATGACTAATGTGTGTTAAATAAAGACGTGTTAGAAAATGAAAATGTTAGAATTAATAAATTATTTAGGATGCAGTGATATGATGGTAGGCCGAGCGAAATCGATGTCTTCTACGACGTTAATTTCGGAAGTTGTGTCTCTAGTGGGACTGCCAAAAAAGTGTACACCAAAACTGTCGAAACGTAAAATAGCACCTTGTGCGGTGGAGGATGGTTACGATAGTTCGGAAACTTTGGCGGAGTAAGTAACAATTCATTGCCTAATATTTAATATTAACATTTTGAAATATGATATATTTCGATTCCTGATCTTTAATTCAATCGTATTTAAATATTTAATATTTTAATGTTATACTCAGAATTACATGATTTTGCATTATTTATTCTATGAAAGAGTTATCGATCCATTGAATGTTTTATCACGACCTACATATCAGTTTTAGATATTAGCGTTTTAAGGTATATTTTTGGTGTAACAGATACGAAGACGAAACCAGTTTGAGCTCGACTACCTTGAAGTTTCGAGATGACGACGAAAACTGTACAGAGAGAAGTATGATACCGAATAAATTGCACACCGATGAACCACCGGTGACAGTATCGGCTATTATGGCAATTGGTCAGCCGGAAATAAAATATGCCCAACCAATCAAGTAAGTATAATTCACTACTCTCGATGGAGAAATTTTATATAATATTTATGTGAATGTATAATCTCTCAATATATAATCAAACAGTTTAAAATAATTTGTACTTACTCACATTGTAGATTACGAACTCTGGGATCTATTAGTTCAGCGAACAAATTGATGTCGAGCAACACGAGATGTCAAAGCACAGCGAGTATTACCGAGAGCCCGCATATTGCAAGACTTCATCGTTACACGTCTAATCCTTTGCAGTCTAAGGTGAGGTCTAATCTGATTATGTATATTTCATTTAAACAATTACACAAAGGAGCGAAAGTTAAAGCAAGAAACGAAATAAATTTTCTTCTAAATCTTCTAATTCTGATAACGCAGCGATATTTTATAAATACGCCTAACTTTAATTAAATTGAGATAAATAAATTGAGATGATAAAAAACCTAAATATGATAAAAGATCTATAATAATTATTTAAGTGTGTCAGATAAATCACGTATTGTTATTCAGAGAAAATTTAAGGAAAAGGTAAATTTAATTTTAACTAAACATTTTGCGTTAGTGCCAAAAAGTTATTAAATTTTTAAAATCGAAAAATGTTATTAGGATTCATCGACGAGCAGCCCACTATCTGGCACACCCATACTCCGCAGCGGTAAAGAGACGAAGGATCGTCGAAATCGCGAGCGACTGCTACAAGGACCGGGTTCGGAGTTCAGTCTGACAAATCCGGAGACGGATATGGAGCTCGACTATTACGATTACAACGTTGCGAATGCCGGCGCCGCGCCAGGCTCGTACTTAGGTATGGATCCAGCTTTTCTCCTATGGATACCCCCGTTGTCGATGTCTGAGGATTCTCAAGGTCCATCTGCGGATCGTCCGGATTGTTTTCAAGGCACGACGAGTCCGGCGTTGTACCAACTGCCGGAGAGCACCGAGGGCGCGACCCTGACCCCGGCCGAGTATCGACGTATGCGACATCAGATCGCGTCTAGTGTCGAGGAGACTAGACCGAGTCTCGAGCAGCAACGCCAGGACTCGACGTCCTCGTCGTCGTCGAAGAACGACTCGTCGTCAGGCGGTAGCGTTCTGTCCGAGGATAGCATCAGCGAAAACAGAACTGCCAGACTGAACGAACGCCTGCTGCCAATTCACCGGATCCTGGAGGACTCCAGGACTCGGGTCAGCGAGGAGTCTCTATGCAGTCAACTTGCAATCGACAGGACACAATGCAGCATTCCCAATCGCCTTCACAGCACTGATCTCTCCCAGGAACAGAACGCTTTGAAAAGCGGTCCACAGGATAGTCATGTAAATATTGCCGATGTAGCCAAGTCAGAGGATAAATCGGAGAAATCGAAACAAACTTTCAAAAGGTATCCCGAAGATCCAGTCCCTCATCATGGTACCTCAAAGTCTTACGTGAATCAAAAAACAAAGGACGTTTCTCAGAATGACAAGAAGAATCATTGCTTAAAAAATGAAAATACGTCCAAACTGTCTGGCAAATCAATGAGCTCGAAGACTCAGGGATACATAGACGGCAAAGACAGGGCTTTTCAGAGTGCTAAGGACGATCCCACATCCGACATCGTTTTAACGACAAATTTAAACATAACGAGCGGTCCGTGCAAGTACCGAGACTTCACGCAATTTACGCAACCACGTGAGATCAATAAACTCTCGGATTGTACTAATATTCCTATGATCGAGTTTTCGGGACCGCGACTGAACTCACCAGCGACAGCACGGAGATTAACGACGGACAACATAAACATCAGTTTGTCCAAGAAGGAAATTCAGAGTCCTGATTACGGAGTCGAGAGCGACATAAAGACCGAATCGCGCGACTCCTTCTACGATCTGATCCGTGAAAATGAGGATGGCATCAAGTTCGCAGATGACGACGACGAGTATATCGATAACAGAGCGAATTTGTGAAATTTATGTTGTAATTGCTACATGTGAGAACGCAATAAAGGTTATTACTATTTTATGACTGAGAATGTTATATCAGTTATATCAGTGTAGCGACATTTTGGGAGAATCTGACGAGACACGTTTTGCCACATGAAACGTTGTTATATAGAAGGAAAAGTTTGACTAAAGTATTTAAAAATTTAGCTAGATGCAAATTTGAAAATAATTTTGTTGGACTCCTGAAATAATTACAAAATTTTTCCAATAAAATTATTTATTGGAATAATTTTGTAATTATTTTAGAAGTTCAACAAAATTATGTTCAAATTTCAAAATCTAGCTAAATTTCTAGATACTTTATCAAAACCGTTCTTTCAGTGTATTATACATATAGTATTAGCGATTACATAAATATATTTATATATCTTAATCTTCTACTTACATGCAGCAAAGTGATGTAACATTACAAACGTTTTGCTGCACTTTTCAATCATAAGATAAATTATGAGTAACTGTAGACAATTATAATTCAACGATTTTAAAAACTATAAAAATGAATTAAAGTGTTAATTAGAGAGTATTTCGACTATATATATATATATATATATATATATATATCATTTTCAAACGCAAATATAATTGTTGTAATCGCTATTTTTGTAAATATGTAGAATATTTTGTATGCGGTATGTAAATATGCTCCGTCCATCGCAATGACATGTAGTTATTTTGAAAATTCGTAACCCTCGAATACCTCGCCATTCATATATTTCGCTACTCATGATTATCTTGTATTTATTTATTCTAATCGCCTATCCCAAGCCATACTTTGATTAACGTGACTTTTGTGATTTTACGGGAACTGATGCTTCGATAATCCACGAACACTGAATGTTAGTGGACATACGATATATGTATGACAAATCAGTTTAATAGCTATATAACATCGTATATACATGATCATGTAGGAAATTATATGTAATCATATATAATCATGTATAATTTCATATATAATCATGTACGAGATACATATAATTAAAAAATTTTATTAAAGTTCTACATGAGTACAGAGGAAACTGATCTCGGTATTAAAGGTAAGTAAATTTCATACAGCAGTATAATAGCAGGAAAATCACTTTGTCAAAAAATATTGTATATCAAAATATTCCCGTATGTATTTCATAGCACTTATAAACTCAAGATATTTTTATTAATTAATACGGCAATTTACAAAACAATTTTAAAGAATTGGAAATTTCGAATCTCATATTATATAAATCTTTACTTGACTGTGCAGGTTGTTATAAAACTTATAAATCGATACGGACGTCCATACCTTGGGGGCGTTCGGGATATCAATATAGCGTCAAATTTCACGAACTGTCTGATAATTAATCTGATACTATAATGAACAGAATTAGTTCAATCGGAGTCGTTGATTTGTAACGATCAAAATGAGAATATTCAACGTGTTCGGATTCCTCGGTATTCTTTGCATCAGTTACGATCAATCTTGTACGTAAGACAATAAATTAAATTAAAATAGAACTATTTGCGCAATTACGTATTTTTAAGTTCAATAATGTTTACGTTATTGATATTTTTAAAATAATTTTAATATTACAATTCTATCGTCTCATAAATCATTTTAGTAAAAAATAATATTTAAATTACATAATTATATTTAATTCAAATACTATTTTTTGTTAGATATACATATTTGTGAATTTTAAATTAGTGAGTATCTTTAATATTTTCATAGATGCTTTAGTTTTGTCGATCAATTTATTAAATAACGTGAATACATGGAAATGCAAGAAATTGGAACAGTCTTCGCCATTAATGCGCCTTAAAAATCATCTCTTTTGCGATTATGATACTACTGTTCATCCGAATTATCCTAAAACAACTAATGTCACTATGCACTTAATGCCGAAGTTAATAAATTTCGTAAGTATATAGTTATGAAGATATTACAATATATAAATTAACAAATTAATTTAAAAAAATGGAATAAAAATTATAATAAACTGAAAGTTATTCTCTAAATATACAATTTATAGAAACTTTGTAAATTTTACTTCTATTTCTTAATATTAAACATATATTTTAACAAAAAAAAACTTTTACTATTGTCACATAAAACGTAAATTTTGATAAAACATTCATTTTTTCTAATATTTGATAGCTATTTAATATATTGCGATGTTTAAAAATAATTATATCATTTTATTTACAGCAAGGAGAAGGTAAATTATCTTTACACAGCTGGATGTCACTTGTGAGTGCACCATTTTTTTTTTACATTATAGGTCTGTTCTTTTTGGCTGAATTTTTGCACCAGTTTATCTTTCTTCCTTTTCTTTCCTCCTGGAGAGAAAAGGAAGAAAGGTAAACAGGTGCAAAAGTTCAGCTAAAAAGAACAGGCCTTGTCTCATCCTTGTTCTAACACAGTAAAATATTTGATATTTTAATACAATATTTCACAGGCTTGGACGGACTCACAACTTACTTGGACACCGAGCGATTACGACGGGATTACTTTTATTCATGTGAAAAGCTGGCGGATCTGGATGCCCAGTCTATATGTTAATGATTCGTAAATTAACTTTTGAAAATTAATTCTGTCCCTTCTATAGATCGTTAAAGGCATTTAATTCTACATCATATTTTTTAATCTTTAATCAGTTTTTTCAATTGTTTTAGCGGTGAAATGTCGAGTGATCAATATGAACTACCTATGACAGAATGCTTGCTCTTCAACTCGGGCTCTGTCAGTTGCGTACCCGCGATGAAATTTATTTCCAAATGCAATCCCGATTATACTTATTGGCCATATGATAAACATCAATGTCGCGTCACGTTTTATTTGTGGATGCATACAGGAGAAGAAGTTGATTTGTTAATAGATGGAAATGGGGTGTGCGCTTTAGTTAAAAATCATTTAATTTCTTAATTATTTGTGTAATTCTGACCGAAACTTTTACCGAAACTGAAAACGAACACTCATTATGTACGTGTCAGTTTCGACTGAAACCATATATAGCTCTTCTTTATAAATATTAATTTTAATATTGTAATTATTTTTTCAATAATTAAATTATGATGTTTATGAAGAAGAAGTATTTATATTCTTTGTCCAAAATTGACACACAATCGAAATTTCGGTTTTTGATTTCGGCCGAAATTTAATTATTTCAATAAATTATGATATTTATGAAGAAAAAGTAGATGATGTAAGGATATGTCTATTCATATGGCCTTTATAGGATTCCTATTTTTTAATTTTGGTTTCAGTTTCGGTTGAAATTGATATGTAGACGAGTGTTTCGGTTCAGTTTCGGCAAAAGTTTCGGTCGAACTCTATAATATCATTATTATCATTGCATTATCATTACATTAATAGTGACTGTTAATTATTCTTATCTCCTCCAAATAATATTTTCTTTGTATGCGAATATTAATTTAATAAAATTATGAAGAAACTACACACTCTGCAAAAATCTCAAGAGTTAATGTATCTAACATTAATAAGAAATACTTTTATAATCGCGTTTTTAGTATTTTTATCTTTTGTACAGTACTACTTATCTACATAGAAAAGATTACTATTTTATTTAAAAAAAAGAATAGAATATTTAATCGCACCCACTATTGATTGCAAATATTTTTATTGTAAAAAAAATAATATTCTTTGCAGATTTCTATGAGCGATTACACGAATGATACAAAGTGGGATTTCAAATTTACAAGTTCGATGAGGGAAGCCACAAAATTTAAATGCTGTCCAAACGATACATTCCCAAGGATCAATTATAGCTTCTTATTGACGCGTCATCACGGCAAACATCACTTGACTGTTATTGTACCGGCTATCGGTGAGTAATTGCTCACAAAGTAGAAGTGCAGGGAATAATTAATATTAAGCACGATACATTTCTTTCCAGTTTTGATACTACTCACTTTAATAGTGCTCTGCCTCGACTTAAAATCGGTTGAACGAATGACGGTGGCAAGTGCGAATTTTATTTGTCATTTGCTCTGCATATTCTTTTTGTTTTGGATTCTACCATTCAATCGTGTTAATCCCCCAAATATATGTAAGTAACAAAATCTTTAATGACATCATCAAAGTATAAAATATGTAAAGAATATTCCCTAATTTATAATTTCAACAAACTTTTTTTATAACGACATTAGATTAATCAGAATCCGAATAATTTTTAATTTTCTGATTAATTGTATGCTCAGAATAATGGATTACTCAAAAAGTAATTATACTATTACTGTAATCTAAAATATTTTTTTATTTAATTTGTTGAAGAAAATATAAAGTATAAGATTACACATATTCACTAGAATGAAAATTATATTCAAAAATTTACAATATGTCGTAAATGCCGAAGAATAAGTATTAGTTAGCATTAAAACCGATCTTAAAATATAAACATAGTTTCAATTATACAATAAATTCTATTTAACAAATGCGTAAATTATTAATAAATTGATCTATTTTATCTTTCATCTTGCAGTGTTATTTTATCGTGAATCCTTAGCGTTGGCAACATTCGCGATGCTACTGACGGCGATGTTACGCAAACTGGAAGATATGAGCACACAGACACCAAGTTGGATCTTGTTCACTACGACATTTGTTTTAAGCAACAAAGTTGGACGTTTTTTGATTCTCAAAAACGACAAGTCCAAAATTGCAGACGGAGATGTAGAGACTGAACGAAGTTCAGATGTTACAGAATCTGAAATAAGCCTAAAGGAATCGTCCTGGAAATATTTTGCTACTATTATTGACTGGTTATCTTTCTTTTGTGTGATTCTTACTTATATAACTATCTTGATTATTTTAGTACCTGTGGATTAATTTGTGATAAAGAATATTAACGATAGAATATTTGTCAGTGTTCGTTATATCTTCTACAAATGGGATACTCTCCATGACATTTAAACATCATTTTGATACGTGTTATTATCTTAATTATTTTTTCTCCACAAAAAATTAAATCCATAGCGAAGATTGTTAACGTCAAATAATTTTTATTTTTGTTTGTTTAATTTGTATTTATTCAGATTAATTCACAAAATAGAGATTAAGTTTATCTTAAGAATTAAGTATATCTTAATCTGTTTAAACTTATTTATTTTAAAGTAACGGATGTATATACTACTCGGTCGTATATTGTCATTAAATTGATGCATATTGCATCTAGGTATATGATATATTAATGAAATTACTACACCTCCGTTATCTCAATGAAAACGTTAATTTATCACTCACCAATCCGACGCGCAACAGCGGAAATGTACCTGCAACGTATCTACGATGATTCTGTAACAAATACAAATTTAAAATTCAAATAAAATCCGACAGAAAAACAATTATTGCATAAAAAAATAATTATTAAACGCATGCACAGTTTTCTACAAAATAACCACGTAATTTTTAAAACATAATTTTTATAAACATCAATTTATTTTATCCATTATTTAATTACAGATGTTCATGAAAATAATTGCATCTATATTTTTTAAAGATCTTATCTTAAAACAAGGATACATTTTTTTAAAACTTCAAAACAATTTAAAGTAATTCTTTTTTCTAATTATTATTTTTAAATTATTGTAAAATGAAATAATTTAAGAACAAACAAGGAAAAGATTAATTTTATATAAGTAAAAAATAATATATATTTACCGCACATCATGCTCCACCGATGCCCAATATCTTTCCCAGACCTCCTCCTTCCCTCAAAACTGGATTGTCATTTCGCATAGTACATTTGCGAACAATACACTACAATCGCGGGCGAATCAATTATATTATTTGAACAGCACTTCCGAAATAAACGAGCGACGCGACGAATAGACTTTATGCGCTATTTATGCGCCACTATTTTCAGGCATTTTTGATGGTTGCGCTGCAACCCTTAAGGCACTTCCCTCTTGGATCGAACAGTCATATTCACCCCTAAGTCATTTAAAATTGCAAAATTAAATACACTGACTGTGCAAAACAATTCTTTGATTTATGAAGTGTCACGAGTGCTCCGTCGGAATTTTTATTTGCTCATTCTTAGCTCAAAAGATATACGAAATTTTAATTTGGGGGGCCAACCTCACGCTAGCCCCCCAATATTAAAAAATCGAATATTTTTTTTGCATTCGTTTGCTCATCGTTTGCTCACGATTGCTCCGTCGGAATTTTCGTTTGCTCACCCTTAGTTCAAAAGTTATACGAAATTTAAATTTTGGGGGGCCAACTTCACGTTAGCCCCCCAATATGGAAAAATCAAATTTTTTTTTCTGCATTCGTTTGCTCATCGTTTGCTCACGAATGCTCGCATTCGAACGGAATGAGCGCAAAAATTCTTTTTGCGGATATAGATAGCGCATAAATAGCGCATTATTCCATAATTTTTTCATTAAGATTTGGTTAAGTGGGGGGGGGGGCAGCTAGGTAAACGTGACTTAGGGGTGAATATGACTATTCGCTCCAAAAGGGAAGTGCCTTAAGGGTTGTAGTCATATTTACTTAGTGCCCAAGCCCTTTTTCCCGTTCTACCTCTTAATTATTCCCTTTGTATTTCCTCTCTCATGTACTCTGGCGTCCTTACACGGCTCACGCTCTGAGCACATAAATTCAGAGCGACTTGTACATTGGGCTCAATTATAGAAAGTGCGTGCCTTATATCTTGAACGCAATTATATCTGCGCACACACTATACTCGTCGCGAGTATACAAGGAGTGCTTCATGACGAACGGGACGAAGATTTTCACATCCGAACATTACAGTTAACTAAAAATAATTGTCGTCATATGTCTCGTAACTTATTCTCGTAAGACCTGTGAGAACTTTGATCAGAAATTAATTATATTATTATTAATTACGCATATATACAAGGTTATCTTTATTTAATTAATCATATAACTCTCAAGTATTCACTGTTAAAAATTTTATGAAATTTAATATACTTTTAAGTTACACAATTTGAACTTAATTTTATGAATTACATTAAATTTAATATATTTATAACTGAAAAGTATATTTATGTACGTGTACATGAAATTTAATGTACTTTTTACAAAATTTTATGAAATTTAACGTACATATTTATTACATTTAAGTAACTACTGTAACTTAATTTTCAGTTAAATCATTCATTATTTTTAATTTCGTTCATAACCATAAACTTCATTTATGTACATGTAAAGGAAGTATTTCTAACAGTGTTGATTATACCTTTGGGGGCGTCCAATATATCAGTAGTTTCGAATTTCATGAGGCGTCTAATTGTTACGCTACTACAACGAAGAGAATTAGTTATATCAGAGCCGTTGGCTCGTTTCGATCAGGATGAGAATACTACAAGTGTTTGGATTTTTCGTAATCTTTTGGCATGGTCAATTTGGTACGTTAAATAATCTTTATTAAAACAATTATTATTATTACATATATTATTCTACATTCAGTAATTTAGCACCCCTACAGTACAAAGTACAAAAGTTGCAGTAACACTGCTGGAATATTGCAACAACATTGTATGTTGTAACAATATTGCAGAGATTTTACAGCGATATTGCTACAAATTCTGTGCTTACTGCTGTATTAGAGTTAATTCTATGTTATCTATCATTTGAAAATAATCTTTATATTATTGTAAAAGCATTTCAAAAACACAAACAAAAAGTAATATATATATTAAAATATTTTAATTTATATTAAATTTGATATTAATTGAATTTTAATGTAAATTTCTGTATTTTTTTTAGCTTTTAGCTTTATGAAGGAAACAGAAGATATTATAACACGAGGATGCAAAAAATTAGAAAGTACAACCCCTTTGTTGCGTCTTAAAAAATATCTCTTTTGTGATTATGATATCACCGTCCGTCCAAATCATCATAAAGTAGTTACCAATATAACTCTCAGGCTGATGCCGAAAATGATGGAATTCGTAAGTGCATCATTATTGATTGTAGTATTTGATTGTAAGTAAATAGTTTTATAATGTGCTAAGCGCACATCGTACTTTAAATATAATATTTCGAGATAGCATGATGTATGATAGCTATATATTTAGTGTGAATTTTTTATTGTTTTAAATTATCATATTTTAGCAATCTTACTGTATAGTTTTTCTTTCTTGACATAAAACATGTTTTAATGAAAAATTGATTAAAACATGTTTTATATCGAAATATAAACTATTGTTATTGTTTGTAATTTCTTATCTTTATTAGACAATTATTAAACAATGTATAACTATACGTAAGAAAAATTAATCAATTTTATTTGTAGACCGAGGAAGGTGTACTGACACTTCACAGCTGGATGTCATTTGTAAGTCTAGAATATTTTCTTTATTATTATATTTCTATTTTAATAAATTATTTAATTAACAGTTTTGGACGGACGCATTTCTAACTTGGACACCGAGTAATTATAATGGACTTACTTATATTCACGTACAGCCCTTCTATCTTTGGATGCCTGATATTTATGTCTACAATTCGTAAATAGCTTTGTATAATTATTACTCATTGTTAATATTAACAAAATTGAAACAAAATGTAAAGTATTTTTGAATGAAGGATGAATGAAGAAAACGATTGTAAAGGAGATCTGATCAGATATAAGGAAATAATACAATGGAAAAATAATCTAATTTATATATCTCTTTTAAATTAGGGAAATTCAAATCTAATTTAAATTTTTTATTATCATTTTTCTATTTTTTAAGACAAATTGTTAACTTTAAGATAAACGTTTTAATTCTCATTTTTATATTAGTATTCGCAGTTATGTGATATAAATCCGACTGTAAATATTTCGATCATTTTTCGTGTATTTTTAGTGGCGATATGACGAGTAACGATTACGAGACAATTTTCAACACGGAATGTTTGGTCTTTAATAATGGTTCTGTCATTTGCGTGCCACCTATAAAAATTGTGTCAAAATGCGATCCCGATTATACTTATTGGCCTTATGATCAGCACACATGTCTTATCACACTCGGTTCATGGTCGCATATAGGAGAGGAAATAGATGTCCATCTAGACGGAACCGGAGTACGTAAATTGTTCGACTTGTTATAAATTTGCAATGATCAATCTTTTCTATATATATTTCCAAATCTTATTTTTGATGAAAAATTATGTATTGTAAAATTATTAATTTAATGACGCTTCGTATTAATGCACTATTGTAAAACTGTTAAGTAAAAATTCTGATTCAAAATTATTAAATTATTTATCTTTTTACATTTTAATTTAATTTTGAAAGTTTGCGCAATTTTCGCCTCTATTCTCTATTCTGCTTTTTTATTTATTTTTTATTTTAACTAGAAGTAAATATAATTATCTTATTATCTCATATTACAAAAAATTAAAATAACTCACTACATTTATTTCACAGGTTGACATGAACGGTTACGAAAATAATACACAGTGGGACATGAAACTTTTAAACGCAGAAAAAATCGTTAAAAAGTATAAATGTTGTCCGAACGATACTTTTCCTAGAATTGATTACACATTTTTACTAACTCGGCACTACAGCATACATTATAGAGCTTATATTGCGCCAGCTATCGGTAAGCAATTGCTTGCAAAAACAAATTTGCATGGTAAACCTAGATTATAAATGCCTTTTCTAGCTTTGATATTCCTCACCTTAACGGTGCTCTGGTTGGATTCAAGATCGGTAGAACGAGTAGCGATGGCGAGTATAAATTTTATTTGTCACCTACTCTGTATATTCGATTTGTACTGGATGGTGCCATTCAATGGTGTTAATTCTCCTTATATAAGTGAGTATCAAAACCACAAAGAGTATCGTAATTATAGATAAAAAAAATATCTTAAATTTAAGAGAGATATTTAAAGTTTCGTAATATTTGTGATAAAATCTATTCGTACCAGCAATTTTTTTTCAATATACATATATTAAATGTTGTATAAATATTATTTAATGCGATAGAAATAAAATAGATATATAAGAAATAAAGAAGAAAAAATAGATATATACTCGTAAATTAAAATACGATTAAATATATAGATTAGAATTATGTTATTAGAATCATATAATTAAAATCATAATTTAAGTTACAAATAACAAGTTATATTTCTTTATTTATCTTACAGTGCTGTTCTACCGTGACTCCTTGATATTGGCCACTTTTGCGTTAATTCTGACAGCATTGTTACGTAAACTGCAAAACATGAGCATGGAGATGCCAAGTTGGATATCCTCTACGACGACATTCATTTTGAGCAACAGGGCTGGTCGATTCCTGGTCTTGAACGACGAGGAATCCAAGATAGCAGATGGAGGTATAGTGACTGAAGACAATTCGGATACTCCAAAGTCCGAAATGAAGAAAGAATCCTGGAGACATTTCGCCGCTATTATTGAGTGGTTGTCATTCTTCTGTGTGATCCTCACCTATGTTATCATCTTAATCACTCTTTTACTTTCAGGAGCTACGAATTAATTCATGACACTGTCATATTTTCCATAATGTCCAACATCCTTTTAAACAATTTGTTCTGTTTACTCTTTTGTAAATAATTAAAATAAATAATTGTTTGTGTTATTTTTAATTAAAATGTTATCTATTTGTTTTTTCCTTCTATTAAACCTTGTTAATCATATTTTTTATACAAATAACTTATGCAATTTATAGCATTTAATAATTACATTTGTAACTATAAGTAAATTTAAAAAAGTCTAGAAAGAAAAATTATCACCAAAAAAAAGTACCCTGTGCTGGGGTGGAGAACCAGCTATTCTTATGTATTTTGAGTCGCTGAATACGAATCTGACATAAAAATAGGACCATTCACGACAAATTTCCAATCTAGAGCGAAAAAATTACCCATTTTTTCTCATTTTTGATTCATTTTTTCGCTCTAGATTGAAAATTTGCTCTGGATAGTCCTATTTTTATGTCAAATTCGTATTCAGCGACTCAAAATACATAAGAATAGCTGGATCTCCACCCCAGCACAAGGCACTTTTTTTTATGGACTTGTGTTATTTAAAATGAATAATGTATACAAAATTTGTTAAAAATGCTATACTAAAGAATCAATGAAATAATCAATAAAAAGTTATTAATATAAAAATAAGCTGGTTTTAAATTCGATTTTCTGAATAATTAGGTCATTTTTATCTTTATTATTCTTATCTGCTCGAAAATTCTTTATTTATCATAAATTCAAATATTATTATCACAATTGTAATAATCGTAGTTGTAATTATCAAAATAATTATAAAAACATATAATTATGAAAACATTACAAAGATTATACAAATATGCTGCATCTTCTATTTTCAAATTCAAAATAGACGAAATAACGTAAATAAAAAAGTTAATACGATTAAGATGATATATTCCATCCGAAATATGTATTTGTCGTTTGTTATTTAAAAAAAAAGAAATTATTTCTATTGTTGATAAGAGCTTGTTCCTAAGGGGGCGGTCTTCATGGCCTGCAGTTTTACGTTTCACTGGGCGTATAATTATCATCAGTTCTGCTCTCACATAATCCATTGCTAAGCGATTCAGTCATTGTAGATCCATTCGTCGTATAGATATTCAAGATGGGTAGAAACGGTTTCTTTTCCGTCTTCCTGTTTAGTTTCATTGCATATACCGATGTGATAGCGGAAAGCAGTTGTAGCTCTGAGAACATATCGCCCATGGTGCAATTGAAAAGGCATCTCCTATGCGAATATGATCCAGCTGTAAGACCAGTCCAGCATAATAATAACGTGACGCGTGTGAATTTCTATCTGAAGCCACAATTCTTTGAATACGTAAGTAATAATAATAACAATATTATAATATGATAATAATAATATCAGTCAATGTGCGCAATATTAAAAAACGCGAAGAATTAATATCTTTTTGTAATTTTAAATAGACAAAAAATGAGTTTTAATTAACAAACCAAGAGAGAGAATTCAGAAAAGAAAATTTAAAATTATAATTTATTTTTTACAAACCATAGAAATCAAAACCTTAAACGGTCTAGCTGGATCTTAATGCTTGTATGATTCTTGTGTGAATTTATATATTACGTATGTAGTCCCCAGAAACGCGCGTCGAAATAATTTTTCGATCTTAAAACACTAACTCTACTAAACTACCGCGGTAATACCACGAGTTAAATTGACTAGCAATTTAACAAATTTTTTATGCTTATTCGCATCTTCGAAACGATCTAATAGTGTTAAATGACATATTAAAATCTGTAATTAATTAATTTTTATTGCGAAAAATATTACCTATTTATTTTTTAGACTCACGAAAGTGAAATGTTCGTGTTGCATACGTGGATGTCAATGGTAAGTCTACATAATTGCGTAGAAATAGTACATTCGTATAAATGTATTTAAGAAATGAGTTTAAGAAAAGGAAGTGATATATCTATCGATTATTCAGATGTTTAATTAATGAATAATTTTTGAATGCACTTTCATTTTAATAATTACTTTGTAAGTTTCTAAATACAAGTTTATATATATATAAATTTGATATTAATATTTTTGTTTGGATAGATGTGGAATGATTCACATTTGACATGGGATCCTGCACAATACGATAACATTAAATGGATACCTGTAATAGGCTATCAAATTTGGATTCCCGACGTTTTGATGCATAACGGGTAAACATATATTCTTTTACCAATTAAAAACATTGTCATTTAAATTTATCAATAATTATATTAATATCTGTTGTCACACTTCTTATATAAATATATTAATTTTCTAATATCAGAATCCGAGAATTCTATTTCTATAATTACGTTTTAAATACTATTAAAATACTATAGCAAGTAATGTATTACGCCAGTTAAAAAATGTCTATTGATATCTGGCGTAGAAAAACAACGGTACAATTTCAACAAGCATCAATAAGATTATATCGGGAAGTTAAAATAACTCTAAGATTGAGATGTAGAAAATATTTTGATATTTCCTAACTTCTAACGTTTAAATTGCGGAATATGTAATATTAGATTTAAGTAGAATTTATAAAATTATTTGTACGTTTAGACGATTTGGAGAAAGCTCATTGAATAATGAACGTTCAAAATGTTGGGTCTCGAGACAAGGAACAGTTAGATGGTTTGTGGCAGCAAAATATACATCAAGTTGTTTCACAGATTATACGTGGTGGCCGTACAATACCTTAAATTGTACTATACAATTCGGATCGTGGTCACATTCTGGTGATGAGATCGAGCTTGCTTCCAACCAGAATTTGGTATAATTTTATTCTTTTTCCATGAAAACAAATGAATTTTTGTATCTAAATAATATGCCTTGCACGATATGTACCAAAAACAATTGATTTTTTTAGTAATATTTTTTATACTTATACTTTACTTACTAATTGAATAATTTTACAGTCAAATATAGAAGTAAAGCATACCGAGTGGAATTTAGAGAAAATTTATATAACAAAATGGCAAAATAAATATAAGTACAATTCGGATTCGACCATCAAAATGCTTTCTTTTCATTTTATTCTGAGGAGTCATTCGAGTATAATACGCATAGTATTTTTATCACCTGCTATAGGTTTGTTGTATTTTACTTTAATTTTAATTAATATTACTTTATTATCAAACTATCCTTATTATCCAAAGCATATATAAAAACGGTCAAATTTTGTAAAAACAATTTTTTGATCATTTAAATTTGGTATACATGTTGATAGATAATAACTTAATTTTCAATAAGTAAATTAATTTTGTTTTCTTCTATTAATTTTAATATCTAAATGCATTTTACATAATGTTCACAGTACTAATGGTGATGACTCTGATGACACTGTGGTTAGAACCGAAATCTTTCGAGCGAATGGTGATTGCTAATCTCAATTTTATTTGTCATTTATTATGTATACAAGGCGTGCATTGGGAAGTACCAAAAAGTGGCTTTAACATTCCCAAAATACGTAAGTATATTTAATAAGACAATAATTTTAAAAATCGTTATTTATAATATCGTTCATCTTAAATCTACAATTCTTAACATCTTACGCGCGCGCACAACTAATATTTCAACATATGAATTTCTGTAAAATTAATTCACCCACTTATATATTTAATTCGTAAACATCTGACATGATCGCTAGCTTTTTAGATAATTTTTTCCAGTTTAATTACGTGTAATAGAGAAACAAAGAGAAAAAAAGGAAAGTAATCTCAAATGTTTCTTATTTTAGTCTTCTTTTACGAGAGCTCTCTTGGGATAGCAACGTTCGCTCTCATTGTCACCAGTATCTTGCGGCATCTGCAAGAATTGACTACCGAGCCACCCATGTGGATCTCAACCATCACGACATCCATTTTGCGCAGTCGAGTTGGACAAATTCTTCTAGTTAGCCTCCTAGACCCAGCCGTGACAGCCAAGATAGAAGCCGATATGGACGATAATACTGACCTCGTACAATCGAATAACAAAAGATCACCATGGAAATATATTATAGTGCTTATAGAATGGTTAGCGTTCCTAAGCGTGTTTCTCGCTTATATTGTACTGTTGAGTACATGTTTCCCTACGTACTATACCATTAACTCTCTCTAATATACGAAATAAATTTATTTCAAATGATGTTGAGGATATGTACCTTGTTAAATGATACGATTATATAACAAGGAATATAAATTTAGAAAAATATATATCAGTTTATATGTGTACAGATACATTGGATACATGGACAGACTGGATTCTGATATCGATATAGTTTTCTGTATTCTTCTTATAAATACCTTTATTTTGTAAAACAAGTTTGCTTTGGACATTTATACTAACATTGTTCGTTTTTGTTTGTTTAACAACAGTGCCAATTGCAACTTAATCTACATATCTCATAATAAATAGAGAAACCAGGAAATATAAGTAGAATAAAACTAACTGCCTGAAAATATATCTAACTTTTATATGTAGCATTGTTATGCCTCATATATGGTCATTTCCAAATGATAGTTATGTATATTTAAACTTTCAATATGATCTCGCTGAATTTTTCGATTTTGCAGCGATTAACATTTCGTTACACTATATACATGTTATAATTTAACCTTTCTGCCCCAGAAAAATCTTCAAAACGCGCAAGTAAAAAGAATTCTTCATTATTAAACATAGTCAATCATTTCTACCATATACATTTCGAAAAGATATGTTTATAGAAACGAATATATTCGCACCAACGTTTTGAATCGATATGATTCGGCAGTCTTCAATAATGAATAGAACATATATGTTACGCATATATAAACACTGAAGATATCACTGGGAAAAGATATAGAAATTGATAGATAATATTTCCTAACATATGCAAAAGCGGAATGAGCTGATTCTCACTGTGATTGATATAAGAGATAGTCCTTCAGTAGTCTCGGCAAAGGGAGCAGATTGACTGCGTTTCTCTTGGTGTATTGCAATATAGCGTCACGGCATGCACTCTGTAGTGTTGATACTGCTGAAACATATAGAAACAATCTAGAAACCATGCTGAATAGAGAAACGGAACATGATCTAAGACATAGATACTTACCTCCATACAGTTGAACTATTCGAACTTGTTTCGTGGTACCGTAGACATCCACTACTGCACGCAAAGGTCCTGCTTTATAAGGAATATCCTTGCCGCATACACCCTGATCCTCACCGTTGATGATGAAATGCATTTCTGCTTTATCAGGGCAACCGGCCTGTGGCACATACATGATACCAATACGACTACCCGCGTCTGTAGGCAGGATGCATTGAGAAGAACCATCTATATTTGGTTTTAGAGCATTAAAAGGAATAACACCGCGTGACGTTTGCACGTTGACTCCATCTGTTACCAATTTCTTCTCTCTGGCTGGTATTCCTGGTGGTAGTCCTTTTTATGAACAAGTATATAATGTTCAGCAAATGTGTAACATATATAAATACTAAATTCATCTAATACATATATAATTGTGCATGCTCTTTTATTATGTCTAGATATTTTCATAAAAAATTATATGTTTTGAAACTTGTAGCAATTTTTATATTAATATTACAAATATAGTAGGTCCGTTCTTTTTCTAACTAACCTTCTTGCACAGTTCTTTTATCTTTTTCTTTTCAATATGAAAAGAAAAAGGAGACAAACTTTGCAAGTTCAGCTAAAAAAACAGGCATAGTATATCATTTTTAATAAACTTCTTCTTTAATTTCCAAAATTAACTGTAATATTGATAAAGAGAATTTTTATAAAATTATCATAGTGATTTCATAACAGATATTAACCTGTAATAGAAGTGTATGTGGAAGATAGACCACCGTCAAAATTATCCCAGATAGTTTGATTTCTAGTTATAGCGAGGATCCACGTGTTGCCTAATCTAACCAGATTGGGCATTGCATATTGAGGCAGGTTGTTGTTAACCGAAGCTGGATCGATCAAAGTGAGACCCAGCCGCATGTGTCCGCTCCATCCTCTCTCCGTCTTCTCGATCTCCACGAGGAAGATCTCCCCAGGCTGCAACGGCTTCTCGCTGAAGGCCACCGAATTGGCAAAGCTCGTAGTCCGTACCGCGACTGTACTGTCTTCGCACAGGAGGATGTTCTCACCGTGGATGGGGTGGAACCTGGTAACTATCTTTCTAGACTCTTCGCTCATGATAGCACGACGTAGGACGAAAGTACACACACCCGAAGATGATCACCCGCGTATAATTGCGCCGCATGCATCAGGTGCATGCCTGGTCAGCCTGTTCCTGTTAGATCACCGCAACCAACGTGAGCCGCTCCTATGATGCGTTATCATCGAACGATCGAACGCAATTGCGCCTTCGTGACTCTGCCGAGGTTATCACGAATCTGACTTCGCTAAGATACCGTTTTTTGTAGACGGAGCGGAACAAGCGATACTAGAGTTATACAAAGGATTAAAATAACTACAGTAGCGGCAGCAGTGCCGATCGTAAAATCGTTGCGGAAGTGTCACTGTTAGGTTAGGTTAGGTTAGGTTAGGTTAGGTTCTCGTTAGGGAGCGATTATGGCGATCACGGGGATCTAAGAGACGCCGGTTTCACGAAAATCACATGTTGACGCGGGCGACGGCAGTCGTTTTAGCTGGGAATGATTCTGGAACTTTCCATGAGTTCCGTGTTTACGAATTTATGAACCACCACTCTACCATTACATGGAGCAAATTACTATGGCGCTCGAGCTCGTTGGGTTTGACGGCACGATCAGAGAGAACCCTCTGGACTGGAACCTGGATTCCTGGAACCCTCAGAGAGGCTATGACCATGACGGTCTTCGTCCTGATACCGTCGAAATCACCAATTCACTACCGCCATTACACTCATTTTCAGCTTGGGAACTACGTGACTATGATATATATACACTTTCCAACACTATCGATAAAATCGTATCGTTGTAAGTATATGCGGTTCTTCTCTGTACTAAATCCTCAGGACAAAAGCGTGCAGACTATCCATAGGAAGGACACTGTAATGGGATCTCGAACGAAAAAATTTTAATTTTGCATCTCCTACATATGTAAATAAAAGTTGTTGAATTTTAATAAACGAAATTGAAAATTCAAATAAGATAATTTAATGAATTTTATCTTATAATATCTTATAAAATTACGAAGTTATGTTTCTTTATGCCAATTTTCAGCCCGTTTTTACCAGACATAATTACTAGTATGCATCAAAGTCTCTATAATTACTAGAGCAATTATATAGAGGATTTTAATAAATTCAATCTTTTCTAAAAATATATATTATCAATTTAAGGTATAATTGAGCAAAAACGAGATATAGAGGCCCTCCACCACTCCCACCAATTTTATCGGCGGTCCTCTTTTCTTTGTAAATATACTCAGCCATAATGGCTGTTCTACAATGTGCTTTTTGTTTTCTGTTTCTTGCTGTTTGTCTCTTGCCTTCTTGATCAAAAAGACAAGAGACAAACAGAGACAAACAGCAAGAAACAGGAAACAAGAAGCACATTGTAGAACAGCCGTAAAACAAACGAGCTACTAATAAATTTAGTAGCCCGTTTTTGCTAAATGTAAGTATATTTAAAATTTATTTTTTTATTTTTAATGTCTAATTATTTTATTGTATTTCGCTAATGAAATTGCAATAACTTTTTGAATATTATTCTTTGTATTATTCCTTTATACAATTCGACATTACAATTATAATAATTGTTTACAATACAATTATCAATGCTTCAAAATATAATAAAAATGATAATATAGGACCATAATAAAAAAATTTTAGTAATGCGAGATTATACGAAAACGTCGAAAATATGTACGATAATACAAATTTTTCTAAGCCAATGTTTAATGAAATATTAATTAATGCAGAAGAAATAATAACAACAATTAGATCGTATTTACTATTAATTATTAATTTGGGAATATAAAACTTAATAATATCGCGATAAAAAGTCATTAACATATTTATAACAGCGCTGTATTTCATGGCGTTTAAGATAACTAAATACCACTTCTGGAATAATGCGCTATTTATGCGCTACTCACATTCGCAAAAAAAAATTTTTGCTCTTATTCCGTTTAGCTAAAAAAAAAATATCTTTCTGGGGGGACTGAGTATGAAGTCAGTCAGCCCACCCGTTAAAATCAACCGATTTGGAAAATTAAATACGCAGGATTTATGGGTTATTTATGCGCTATTTAAATCCGTACAGAAATATTTTTACTCTTATTCCGTTTAGCTAAAAAAAAAATATTTTTCTGGGGGGACTGAATATGCAGTCAGTCAGCCCACCCGTTAAAATCAACCGATTTGGAAAATTAAATACACAGGATTTATGCGCTATTTATGCGCTATTTAAATCCGTAAAAAATTAAAAGAATTATTTATACGAGTAATATTCATTATTTGAATTAACTACACTTCTGACTTATTTCTTACTTAATATTTTATATAAAAATTTTCCGGAAACTATTTTATATTTTTAATATAAAAAAAGTCGTATCTGCTTTACCAATTTCTACAATTTTGTATTTTAATTAAGTTTCTGAAACTTATTTTATGTTTTTTATTGTTAATAATTCGTATGTTATTTTATCGAGCCATGATCGGCATTATACGTAAGTTTAAAGAATTTCTGAAACATAGATAATTTGCAGTTACAGTAGTGTCTTAATTTAATTTATTAACTGAAAAATTAAGTAATGATTAACGAGATATTTAGTACTTTTAGCCAAAGCTGTAATTAACACAAATTATTTTACGATATTAAGGAAATGTGCATGTATCTTTAAGGAACATATATAGAATATTCTTTGCTTATTTAAATATGAATCATTAAAAGAAATAATAAAAATTGAGACATAATGTTGGAATATCAAAAATACCCCAGGCGAATAATTATTAATTACGTCTAAAAAAAACCTATTCAACTGCCACACGCATTGTTTTACGTACGATCAATTCCGCGTCGTTGTCCCGAACAAGCATCGCACTGG
>NW_017296070.1:480394-481845 GCF_001594075.2 Trachymyrmex cornetzi
CCGCCATATTAGCCATATATCGTCCTTCCTCCTTCGTCGTTGAATTCTCACCGGTTCAAATACGCGTTCGCGACAATTGTATGTGCAATATTCGTTTCCGACAGTGACGGGGGATTATTTGTGCGTGAGATAACGCGTGCGGAAGCTGGATTTACTTGCGATCTTGTCGACGAATGTTCTCGATCGCCTCTTTCGTGCTTTTCGTTGCGATCGAGCACAGTGGAATCGCGAAGTTAGCTGCGTTCGCAGAATATCGGAGGCTAAATGAGGTGAGAATCTTGCGTTTCTTTTCGACATGGCTCGTCGAAATTATATGAATATATATTGAGTCTCATGTGTATGTGTAATGTGCTTCAGGTGCAGTAAAGGGAGAAAACGAAAGCGGAGGATGCCTAGCCAGTGGATTTTCAAAGTGTCCAGCAACGGCCGCGAATGAACTTTCCGTCTTCACTGTTCGGACACAAAGGCAAGACTGAGTAATTGGATCGGATTTGTCAGGTACGCATTTCATTTTTGACTCGTTATGTGCCGTCTTGGCATTCGAGATAGTTTAGGCAGTAGGTCGTACAGTCCATCGAAAATTCCGCGCGTTGTGACACTGATTTACGGGGTTCACGCGAATCGTAGCATGGCTGCTCGCGCAAACGTATAGTGTCTTTCGTCGTCACTTTCGTGAATTCAAACGCGAGAGTGCGACAAGTGTCTGCGATGCTTGTTCGGGACAACGACGCGGAATTGATCGTGCGTAAAACAATGCGTGTGGCAGTTGAATTTTCTCACGATCTTGTCGATGAACGTTCTCGATTGTTTTCGAGCTCCGCGGGTAATTATTTATTAGAATATCATACCCTACCTTTTACATTGTTATTACATTGTTATACATCGGTGGAACGTATTTGATATTATTTTATTATTTCAAATATTCGTATTAATTATAATGTGATGTCAAAAGGCAAGAAGTAAAAAGAGGTTTTTACTAGCGTGGTTTCTTTTACATAGTCTTTATTCAATCAATAATTTTTATTCAATTATTCGTACTTATTGTCGCAGTATATTTCGCATTTTGCTTTTGGCATCTCTGGCACTTGATCAATACTATTGAGCAATATATTACTTGCATGGTTCTTTTAAACGTAATTAATAATTATTCGCGTGGGCTATTTTTGATATTACAACATTACGTCTCAATTTTTATTACTTCTTTTAATGATTCATATTTAAATAAAAAGATTAATAGAATATTCTATATATGTTCCTTAAAGATACATGCACATTTCCTTAATATCGTAAAATAATTTGTGTTAATTACAGCTTTGGCTAAAAGTACTAAATATCTCGTTAATCATTACTTAATTTTTCAGTTAATAAATTAAATTAAGACACTACTGTAACTGCAAATTATCTATGTTTCAGAAATTCTTTAAACTTACGTATAATGCCGATCATGGCTC
>NW_017296070.1:482007-489435 GCF_001594075.2 Trachymyrmex cornetzi
AAAAAATAAGTCAGAAGTGTAGTTATTTCAAATAATGAATATTACTCGTATAAATAATTCTTTTAATTTTTTATTTAAATTGTATACTTTAATTTTCGTCACATTTACAAGTATATAAAAATTTTTTAATGGTTCTTAAATACATCTTGACATCTTTAGAAAGTATTTGTAAAGTTGTATATTTATAACAAATTATATATAAATTGTTATAACTAAATATAGTTAACAAAATGGGAAGTAGGTATGTACTTTTTCATACAAAAATGTAAAACTCTGAAATTTCGCTCGGATCGATTGGTCAATCAAACGCTTCAAAGAATTTGTAACGCCAAGTGGACCGCACCTTCTATCTAGAATAAACGAATGACATCTGCAATATAGTAACTGCATAAACAAATGCACTCAATAGGTTTTTAAAGCTTTAGCTATAAGAAATGGACGAATCAGAGTCGATTATTCTTCTCGCATTCAACTGTAATTGGTCAAATTTTACGGCTAAAAGCTTAAAATACCTGTTGTAGATCCGTACTTACGACCGGGATTCCGGAGTGTAGGAGGTGTGTCTATCAAAGTTGGTCATACAAATTATGCTGTGTAAAGCTGGAAACACAATAGACACAGGCAATAGGCACAGGCAACAGGGAATAACGAGAAGTCCAATCAGAGCTTTGGGGTATAAGTTCGATATTATATCCCAGAGTTCTGATTGTACGGCTCGTTTATTCCCTGTTGCCTGTGCCTATTGCTTGTGTCTATTGTGTTTCCAGCTTAATGCTTCTAACTCCCCATACACTAGCGACCCCAACGTCCATTTTCGAGCTGTGGGAACTACGTACCACGTCAATTTTCGAGACTCCCCCATCTCGCCTATAAAATCGTATCGTTGAAAGTGGACGTGGTACACCACAAATTATAGATGTGAAGAAAAAACTATTTTTTGACATTGTTGATAAATAGTTCTTTCTTCTTTTTTCGAAAAATAGTTTTTTCTTCACATCTATAATTTGTGATGTACCACATCCACTTTCGATGATACGATTTTATCGGCGAGACGGGGAGGTCTCGAAAATGGACGTGGTACGTAGTTCCCGCAGCTCGAAAATGAACGTTGGTGTCACTAGTGTACGGGGAGTTAGAAGCATTACAAGAAAAAGGCCGGGATAGTTGCTCTCAGGTTTCTCTCTGGTTTGACCGTGCTCGACCGTCACGTTCGACTCGACTTCATTGACCATGGAGTTTGGTTTGGACTATGGACGACCAGGACGACACGAGCGAGGCGTGTGTCACTGCGCGAGTGCGGACGATGACGTATGATGGATGAGCGTAGTATTTAGGATTTTAAAATGCGTTTTGTTTTACGCATGATTATTTTTTTTAATCTCAATTTTTCTCTAGTACGGCTGGATCTTTCGCATCCTGCGCATTTCTTTTTTTCAAAAAACTAGGAACATATCAAATAATCATCCGAAAAAAAATTTCATATATAATTATACAGGGTGTCTCGAAAGTTTTTGCCAATCGCTTTTGTGTAGATAGAGCGAACTAAACTGAGTCAAAAAGTCCTGTACCATTTTACAATTTTCGCAATAGTTAACAAGATATTAATTGCTAAATATTGTCAAATATTGTGGTCTTGAATAATTTTTTACTCAAATACTATTAACTTTATAGAAAAGCTGCAAGAGACAAAAAAATTATTAATTTTCTTCTCATAAAGTTCTGAGAATTTTTTTAGAATTTTTTAATACCGTATTTTCTCATGTTGGTAAAAATAAGAAAATGCAGTACTAAAAAGTTAATAAAAAATTCTGAAAAAATTCTAGATATTTTTTAAGTGATCCTTCGCATACAGAACGTAAAAATAGAAAAGAGGGGGTATTTTATTTTTTTTCAATGATATAATTATTATTCGTAATCAAATACAGTATTTTATATCACAAAGAAAAAATGTGATAAATTGTGGTGCGATACTTATCTCGTTAGATATTAACATGTTACTGATTTATTGTTTGCATATACCTCTTAAATAATAAATCCAATTTATGTGAGAAATCTTGGGATCTGTGCAGTACACCAGAAGTTTTCCGGTTACTGGATAATTATCTTCCATTTCTCTTTTTCCATTATCTTTTAGTTGAACGATAATAGAGATCGCCTTGTAATATTGATTTATATTAATTTATATTGATTATATAATTTACACATAATTCATATTATTTTTATAATTTATATTGATTTATATTAATGTCGTAATAATTAATAAATTGTTTTATTAAACACTTTATCCTGGCAAAAATATAAAGATAGCAGCATAAGTCGAATATAAAGAAAGAGTGATAGAACTGTAAACGAAAATTAAGAAGTAAATGCCTCTTTACATTTTATTGTCTCAAATTTCGCTTTCTAGAAGCTTCGTTTACGCTTCTATTGCTGTACCTTTAGGCTGCTATTACATTTGTACGACAAATTTTTCAAGTTTACATATTAATTGGCTGTAAGACAGAGAGATCCGAAAATTTCTTTGCTCTACAACCAATCAAAAGGCTTGAAAAGCTTGTATGTAACATACAAAAAAACGGATTACATATAAAAAAACAGATGAATGTAATATTAGCCTTATGGCGTGTTCACTTTAAAAGAAAAACAGACCTTGACAGAAAAGCAGAAAGCAGAAAAGCAGCAGCCAATCACAACTCGCGCTGGTAGTCGACAATGGCTACGTTGAACAGAGAAAATTAATCAGTTAGCATTTAGTGATTCTTTAATATGGTCCTTGCCTTTTTAGTTCTTCGTTAAATCTAAGTGTATAGGGACCAATCGTATTAAAGAACCACTAAGCGCTAACTGATTAATTTTCTTTGCTGAACGCACCCAATGACATTCTGTACTGCTTACTATTAACGTGAGTTGTGATTAGCTGCTGCTTTTCTGCTTTTCTGTCAAAGAATGCATTCCGTTTCACGTATGATATGCATAAAGTATGTTCATCATTTATTCTTGTTTAACATTCGGTGAACAACAAAGGTAAATGATGCATCATGCGCCTAATGCGTGAAACGGAATGCACCCAAGGTCTAAACCTACCCTTACGTTCGATTTATGCTCCGATTTTTATTTTTGCTAGGGAGATCGTAATAATTAACAAATAATCTTATAAAACATTGCTTTCTTTCCGTTATTAAAAATATACAAACTCGTCATGTATGATATACGTATATACTTAATGGTACTAGAAAACGTATACACGGTGAGGATTAAAAACGATAATTATAAAATCAATAGAATTACCTGGTTTTGTTTAATTTTGTCCAACGACGTCGATGTTACGAAAACTTCGGAATCGTCCAGGATAAGCTCGAAAGATTTGGTTTCTCTAAATATATTCTTGAAGGATATAGAAGCCGGTGCATTGGCAGCAACTGTATATGGCCCTTGAGGTTTCGGCAACGAATACGTACCAATGAGAGGAAATCTGTATATAAACAATTTAGACAAAACACATTCTGTATATTTGGCTTATTTAATAATGCAGCAATCAGCACGACAGGTTAATCTTTTGATGTCTAAATTATCTCAAATGAATAAAAAATTAATTAGTATTTCGTTTTCAGTTTCATACAATCAGTTAGGCTAACATGAATAAAAAAATTTCTCTTCATTATTTCAAAGAATTTATGGAAATCTCGAAAATACATTTTCGCACTGATCTAATAGTTATTGATTTTAATCGCGTACAGATTCAACTGTTTAAAGTATTATCTGTATTATATGCGGTAAACTACTAAACTAGTAACATATAACGTTGAATCTAATTCGACATAAAACCGTAAAGGATTAATTTTAATTGCGAATTATCATACACAAATTCGCCGGCAATCTCAGATGTGGCTGTCAAAGTAGCAGAGACATTTTCGACGTCGCAGGGTTCGTAAGTTACGTCGAATGATGTACTTTTCAATGCCGGCACCTCGATGTCCTTCGCAGTCGTAAAGCATTCATTATTCACCTGGAATATATGAGAAAGAGACTCTTCTATCGATCGTTGTAGCAAAAGAAGAAAAAACGCAGTTTTGTGCTCACCTTGATAGTGAATATTGCAGTGTTCTCGGCGTGATTAATTACGTTCAGGGAAAAGGTAACGGAACTACCGAGCGTCGCATCAACACGCGTCGTTTTCTCTGGTGATGCTGGTATCGCTCGCAATCGTAGCTCATAGGGAAACAATCCGAGCTCCTCGCAGTTGACGTCCAAGGCTACCGTAATTTCCTCGGCGGGATGTAAAGGGTGGTACTTGATTCTGATAATTTCCTATCATATTTACGGAGATCGTTATTGTTTGTTGGTCATCATTAAATTTATTCCGTTTATAAATTTCCGAATATAATTTCTTAATTATTAACCCTTTACGATTCTTTTATATAATGCGGTAACCTATTGCATAATTCTTCAAGCATTCGAATCGTGATTGTAATCGATAAATGATACTTTTGGAATTTTTATAAAATTTCTGAGTAATAAAAATTCTTTAATTTATGTTAGATTACCCAATTAGATAAAACTGAGGATGAAATACTCGATTTTCGTTTATTTGCGAATAAATTTGGACCGCAAAGGATTTATATTTCAATATACTTTCGGAAAATCGAATTTATTTTTAACTGGAAGCGTATTAATAATTACAAGTAAAAATCTGACTGATAAAGATAAATCAAATAAAAGAAAGAATCTTATTTTTTATCAAAGTTAATCTTGGTACTCGATAATTTCATAATCATTATTAAATGAAATCAAATTAAATCAATTTAATAATCATTATTAAATTTATCAATAATTTATGATTAATATCATTTTCAATTTTAGTCACGTTTAAAATCCGACAAATGGAATTGGCAAATGGAATAATTTGTAGGATTAAAAAATGTATTTGCAAATTTACATGAATATTAAGCAAAATTTACATATAAATATTATTAAGCATTCTTTTTAAGATACTTTTCGATCAAAAATATGGTTTTTAACTATGTCTATTCGATTGCAATGTATTATTATAAACAAAATTCAATAACTAACGCTGCACAATGGTGCTACGAGCTTTGGTACATCGTGAATCGTGATGCAGGAATGCTGACATTTTGCCGTATATGTTACGTCTTTCTTCTTAAGTGGATTATCAAGTTTTAAAGCATGGCACACCGGAGATCGTACTACAGTGATCAGTTTGATCGATTCAATCTTTTGTGGTCTTGTAATATCATACTGGAGTTCGTAAAATTGATATTCGCCCTCTTCGTTAGTGAACGTTACCTGTGCATACGCGTAGTTTTAATTATTTTGCAAAATATAATTTTACACTATGAAAACACGATTAGAAACAATTATAAAATTGTTATTTTGAAAGCCTTATCTGTTAAAATTTAAAAAAAAGATTTTTTACGTCATTGTGTTTTCCGACAATAATTTACTAATATAAAATACCATAAAATTATATTTTGACTCTTTGTAGAAATAAAACTCTGCGCGATAATCTCGTTGGCCGTTTGCTGGAATGTCTAACTTGCTGTTGCCGACAAAAGTGAACATTTCGACATTCTAAAAAACAAGTTAAGAAAAAAATTTTAGAATTATTTCACAGTTCTCTCCCGTAATCTCTCGTAAATCTTTTAAACCTCGATGGGCTCTTTGCCGTTCATATTCTCAATTTGGCATTCAAATCGTTGTTGCCTACTGAGCCAATTGTAACCAGGTAACAATTCAATGTATTTTGTCTTTGCCGGAAATTGACGTGTAATCCTTTGGAGAACTTGTGGAGGTAGACTAAGCCCTCGAAGACAGTACACTAAAGGAGCTTTGTCATCCGGCAGTTTTAGAAGCAATGTACCCTGAAATAGTTTACGGAAATATTACGTTTCTCGACCTGTTACTTTTACGTTAAAATTATACATGTTCTATATTATCATGGAATTATATGATTATTTTATAAGACATTAACCAAGTTCTGTTTTAATTACTTCGTGAAGATTGCTCTCGCTATTCATGACTAGAGGGGCATAGGTGACTGTACAGATAGCAGATTTTTTCGAAGGATCGTATGAGACCTCGTCGATGAAAAAATATTCGCCGGTGATCTCTGGTTTCAAAGTTGCGATGTTTTCGACGTTCAAAGACCTCATTATTTTCTCGCGAACGCGACACGAGAAGAACAGAGTGTCGATCGGATCAGGCAGTTTGCAGCTAGCTCCAGTAATTCTTAAGTCGAGATCTCTATATTTTTCAATCTTAAGCGTTGCCTGAGAATAAAATAAACTATCTTTTATCAAAAGAGACTACATCTCGTATGCTCAATTACAGTTTCAATTATTTGTTACATGCGTTTAAAATTAATATCAGATTTACAATAATATAAATTATGATAGAATTTGTATATATGTATATTAGAAATCTTTTTAAAATAACAATTATACTGTTATTTTACCGAAACTAATAGACAATTTTTTAAATAAATATGACAAGGACTCTAGAATATATGTCAAACATGTACATGAGAATCCTGTTGTTCTTAAGTTCTGAGGGGAAAAGTTCTTTCACAGAAAGTTAAATATGATGTAGAAATATGGCAAGAAGCACAGTGTATTGCTTAAACTACTTTTATGTTTGGCGTATATTGTAAAGAACGAGGTTCTCGCCGAAGATCAAGTATTTTGTGTGCACAGGTATAAAAGTAGAAGTTGTATACGCTCACATTGCCCTCGATCAAACTATCATGCCGAGTGGGTTGGAAACTGACAACGAAGTTGACGTCCATACCAGGAGAGCAATAGCCAGTTGCAGGAGCGATGTTAAAGTCTTTGGGCAATTTCAACGTGTTCCACTTGAATCTGGAGATTGATATGTCATATATCATCATATGCCATTATTGACGTTAAACTAATGAAAACATAATAACGTGAATTACATAATAACAAGAATTCTCTTTTAAATACCGGAGAAAAAACTATTATAAAAAATAAAAGACGCTTATACAATAAGAATATTATTTTAGACCATAAATGTGAGAAACACAATCGATAAACTAGAAGCCTATACCGATCGAAGCTAGATTTTTAATGCTTAAATAATTCAATGTGAATCATATATATACTATATATGTACATACATATATATCGTATTTGTAGTCATCCGAACTGCACGCCGAATTGGTTTTCTGGACTTATAAATGCAATTAAACTACTTTAATATAACGAATTAAATTAAATTATGAGCAATTTTTAATAATTCGATGCTCAATCAGGCATCATATTGAAAAGATGTCAATTTGCTGAAAAACTAAAAATAAATTTATTGCGAAAAGTATTACCTCAGCCGGGATATATGCATGTACATATATAGTATATATATATATATATATATATATATATATATATATTTTAT
>NW_017296070.1:489724-556657 GCF_001594075.2 Trachymyrmex cornetzi
TATATATATGATTCACATTGAATTATTTAAGGATTAAAGATGTAGCTTTGACCAGTAAAGGACGCTTAAATCGTTTGTTTAAAAAAAGAACATATTTTTAAGAACTTTATGTAACTTCAAGATATTTCAAAATTTTTTGATTTTTCAGATTAATATAAAGTCTTATATATTCGTTGTTTATTTTTTATTTATGGCACCAACCTGGCACCAATATCTCCCGTATTCAATAGCACTATCTTTGCTTCGCTGAGACAACCTTGAACAACGATACCGAAAGGCACATAAGTCCTGTTCAAACGGAATTCCGCGCCTATACAGCTTCCGCGCAAGATAAATAACGGTTGGATCGTAGAATTGGTTTGAAAAGCCACCTTAACGATAAAAGGATGCATCCTGCGAATAGGTTTGTACTTTACAACAACTTTCGCGATTTTCCCTGGCTGAAGTACGATCGATTCTGCCGGCTCGATCTCCAGAACTTGAGACAGATTAGGTTCCGTCTGCAGAGTTTCGTCAAGGGTATTCGAACGTTTCGTTTCAGTTATCGATGCTCGAGTGCGATCCATTTTGGAGTTCTCCTGATTGATCAACGGACAATTTTGAATTCTTTCGTGGAATGCATCATATCCAGGTAGATTCTTCATGAGATCGAACTTTAATTCGAGCGCAGCACGTCCATCGTTGATCACTGGCACTTTTCTGCTTGTTGTTTTGTTAATCGGCAGACTACCAAGATCCACCGATTTGTCGCGTGGATTTACTAAATGAATCTGTCATAACAGGGTACAAGTAAAAATAATTCTGCGGGTATAACATTTACAATAAGTTTTTGCATTGACTACAATGACGTCAAATATTTAATGAGTTGTTAACGAATGACATAAGCTATATGTTGGATTAATTTTTAATGCATACATTTATGCGTGTCAATACCTTATATATAATTCCTTCGCCAGTTATAGTAATCTTTTTTTCGATCGTCGAATTGATTATAAAATGTAAATCATCGCAATAGTGCACCTGTTTCAAAGGTCGAAATGTTATCGGAATGACAATACTTGATCGAGCGACTATTGTCTCTGAAAGAGCGTTCAGATTTACAGAGATGTGTGGTTTCTCTTCAAACTTGCACTCCAGTCTGTGAAAATTAATTGTTTCGTTTCAAAATTAATGTCTCAATTTCCTGTAAGTACGTTAAATCAGCTTACATGTATGAAACATCATCTGAATTCGTAATGCGCAAATCGACATGATAAGGAGTCTCAGAAACATCTCGAATGTAGCAAGGTCCAAAGTCGTAATAATTAAAACTAAACTCTAGAATTGATTTGTTTGCCGTCGCTTTTAAGATTAGTCGGTAGGTCGGTCCTCTGGAAATCTGAATAAAGAAAAAGGACATAGATTTGCAAAGTTTACGTTTATATTTCTCATAAAACATATGGCAATATTGACATCTAAACGATAACGCTACCTTCAAGAGAATGGGATGATTCTTTATCACCGTCTTTTGTGATGCTGTAACAATGAGAGAACAGATGGAACGCGACTTGCTAAGCACATGGTCCTGCTTTTGAGGCATTGCAATCGTGTATATATTTCTGCTAATTATTTCTGATGTCATTCCGAGATCCCAAGAATAATAAAGCGTCATTTTACTCGAGTTTATTATTTCAAACACGATAGTAACAGGCGCTTTTAACAATAACTAAAAATTAAGAATGCTTAATATTGTTAAAATTTATTTTTAATGTTAAAACAAATTATTATACACGCACTTTTCCACAGTCGATAATATTCTCTTTATCTTGATTTAATTGAACTATCTGGCCGTTTTTATCGACATATGTAACCGAAACGATAATATCGTATGTTGTCGTTGTAACAAATATAGTCAATGGTGCCTTCATTCTTTTTATAATGCATTTTACAGAAAATTGAAATTTGCCGACAAGTGTAGGTTGATATTCGACCCTACAAAAATAAAAAGTATTTAATTAAGGTCTAAAAAATTTATGTTCAGAACTCTTGCTTGTTCTATGTTTACCAAAATATTTGTTCGCCTTTTGCAGGCAAAATGCCACTTATAGGCGTTATTTTCAAATATTGAAGACGTCCTTCAGAATATAAAGAGTCCCGCGTGATCTGAAAGGGAATCTGAAATTCCTCTTTATTGATTATGCTTATCGATTCTCGCACATTGATGCCTATATAGAAAATACAAATATTAATATATAATAATTATATGGAACTTGTACTCCCTAAAACTTTTAAAGTGAATCTCACTCTGAGAAATAAAATATCACTCTTAAAGATATAAAATTAAGCCATTCTTTTTCAAAACAAGTAAGATTCTACTCCAAAGAATTTAGAGAGTATATTTTTCTATTGGTCTCTTCATCTAACCCATTACGGTTGGTCTCATTTTTAAATGGACATGAGAACAACAAATTGATGGTTTTCTGACCGTCGCGACGAATAGAAAGAGATACTCCAGATTGTATTTTTCAACACGGAACAACCAAAAGGATTCGAAAATGCCGATATTCTCCGCGAGAAACGTAAATGCGAAGTCGACTTGTTTTCCTCGCTCAGCGATTCCTTCCGGAGGTGCACAATGAAATTTTGGAATCTCGTCTTCGACGTGACGAGTACGATCCTCCCAGATGAAATGATAATCATCTGATGTCGGATTTATCATTCGGAATTTTCTGAAATTTGTGATAACGCGTTTGTATTTGTGCTTCTTTGATTAGACATAGAACATTTTTCAACAAAAACACAGTGTAATTCAGTGAATTATTCCATCTTTGTTTAATATTATATATAACGTACAATAAGGATATAATAATTCACTGTGTTACATTGTGTCCTTGCTGAAAAACGCCCATAATATTTACTTTATGTGAGATCCGCTGATTCCGATCACGTCGAGCTCAATCACTCTCGTGCCCTCCGGAAGAGAATTATCATCCGGTTGGTAACCGATGGGTCCAGGCAGTTTCATGTCGCGTCTATCGCTGGACAGATAGTCGCTTTCCGGTATGTCGAAGTGGCAGTATGGCAACAAACTTCTTCCCACGATGGGAATAATCAACTCTGGTAGCTCGAGATTCTCCATTCTGTTCACCGGACAAACGCGCGTATACGGGCAATGCCAAGAATTTATGGATACGATAAATCTCTCCCGTTGAATAAACGGATAAAGATATATCTCACATCGTGACTCTACCGGTTAGTTGTAGCTTATATATTTCTTTTATTTTAATTTTTGAAAATATCTTTATTATTGAAACATACACACACAACACATAGTCGATAGAGACAAGAATGTATATTCGGTATGTGTGCGTACTATTCCATTTATATTCAATAAATAATTATGCATATTAAAAAAAAAGATCTAGATATACATTAAATATTAAATAAAACAATTTTTAGTGTATCGATACGCATATCGCTCATCCTTACCTTGCTTCTTTGTCTCCTAGAGCCAAGTTAGAATAAATTCTATTATGTTACTAAATATTGAATCAAATCAAACGATTAAATTAAATCAAATAAACAAATTGTAATCGTACTTGCACGTAAGATACGCTTTGTAATCGAATACGTCCATGGGAGAGAATCTCAAGACGCATTCCACAGATTTACCCGGGGGTAGAATTCCCTTCTCGGGATAAATTTCAAATGGTAAATCGTCGCTCTCTAACCAGCTATCACTACTTCGTTCCGTTAATCCGGCACTGCTGCTGAAGAGATCGGATGGACTACAGCGAGCAGTTGGTTTCACCTCGATAAAATTGTCTGTAGACATTTATTTTTTAATGATTCGGATATGATGCGTTTTTCTTTCTTATAAATCAGTACGGAAATTGAGTTACCTCGAGATGACAGAAGCTGTCGACGATTCGATTTTACGCTCTTGTCGAAACTTGGATTGTGTCGTTGATGAGGTAGTTTGTGAGACGTTAATGAGTTAGCTTTAAATCGAACATTGTCCTTTCGTGATCTTGATGTGGCTCGTGAATAATTTGCGATCGATCTCACTGGATACTGCTCGTCCATGTTTATCTGCCATGTATATTCGACGTCGACGGCACCAGTGTTTGCAAAAATAAACGAGTGTTCGCTAGTCTGTCGACAAAGAATGGCTAATTACATTTCGTGATATTTCACACAAAAATTGTAAAAGTCAAATTCGCGCAAACGCTATTTGTTTCTTTACACGTTAACGTTATACCTATATGTATAGTAAAAAATATTTTGTAATTATGTTAAAATCAATCCTTATTAAAACTTTGTGTTAAAAATTTGTAACATATTCGAGTATTAATTTATATGATTCTGTTATTTAAACATTTTGTATTAAATTGATATTCAACATTTCTTAGTTTATGAGTAAGTGAACAACATAATAACATAAAAATAACGTAGATCAAAAATTCTAAAATAAATATAACACTAATAAAATGTGTCAATTTTATATATAGTAAATATTAATTTCATTGAACCGTGTTAATTAAACATGCTATAAATGTTAATTTTACAGAGAAATATATTTGTACAATTTGCTTTCCAATTATATTGATACATATCAGTGTTACATTTTCTGTATTAATTTTTACAATAATATTACAATTGTAATATTGCTGCTATTATTGTTACTACATACTTAAAGAGAGCGAATTTTCAATTAAATCGTGTAAGAGTTGACGTATTCATGATGTAAAGTAGGAATGTTTAGATGTAGCATGTAATGATAGATTTGCTTAACAAAAATACCATCCGAAAGGTTAATATATTATCGATTTTAACCGAGTAGTACACAAAAGTAAAATAATCCACTGCCTGTGGAAGTTTGATTTTTTTCTTTATTTTTTGCGCAAACGAGTCAGAATTGAATCAGATATGAAAGTAACAGCGATATGGTTTGTATTTTATCGAATTTCATGACGTTCGCGTGATTTATTTGCAGATGCGTCAATTCAGAAAATATCCGCGTTATTACAAACAAATATTTAAACCCGACACGAATGAACGATTGCGAAATTATTAATAATCTATATTTTTCGCTTCGATTAAATCAAATAATCAGTTGAGTGTTTCAACTTTAAAAGAGAAATTGTTAATTATATTATGCTACATACGGAATATATAACAAACTATCGCAGATTGAGAAAATTGATAGGGTAGAATGGGACTATCCCGTCATTTTCAAGCTTAAAATAATATAAAATTTACTGCAACAAACAATATCTTTTTGCAGTAACGTGCTTATAATTATCTTATACCATCATGATTGCTTCTTGAGAGTACAAGTATGACCTTTAAATGTTCAGTATTGCTTAGAAACATACACAATATCGTGAGAAATGGACAAAATAGCCCCGCTTTACCCTAATTTAAAAACATTACAAATATCTATGAATAATTTTTACAAATTTCTGCAAACTTTGAAAAAATATTTTACATTTTTATGTTAAATAAAAAAAATTTCTGTGTCATATTTCAAAATCCTTTTAAATATAAATTCTTATCGATATAGTTATAGCAAAATCAATTACACCGTAGTAATCATGGTCTAATTTAACATTTGAACATACTATATAAAATTCGTAATTGTATAGTATACAACCTGAAATATTAGTGTGTTCTTGAAATTGATCTCTTTAACGGAGCAAGAATATTTGGAGAATGCTACGATGGCGTTAAATAACACTTGGATGCACTTCGTCGTACCAGGAACGATTTCATGTTTCGGTTCGTTAACAGGCTCAACTGTTTTTTTAGCTATTTTCGCATTTGGCTCCTTAGCATCGAAATTTATTGTTACCCACCGTACTTCTGTCTCTCGATCGTCCCAGGATGATTCTTTCACGGTATTGGCGAGCTCAATTGAACAGACTGTACATTCGAGACGCGTCTGTTAATAAAAAAACAATATTTTTATATGAGTTTAATATGCAACAATACCAAACAAAGAAATGCAACTATGATTTTACTTGAAGATTTATAAAATTTGATGTTTTATTTTGATTTTTTTAGTTAAAATTTATTTATTTTTATATACAGAAATATTCTTATTACCTTAGTTAAATATTTTATGTACGTTTTGGAGTACTAGTTTCGATAATGTAATTTTAATTAATTGTTATTGATATACTTCAATATTAAAAGAAAATATTTTTTTAATTTACGCAAATTGCAAATATTAATTAGCGATAGTTTGCAAATAGTTTACAAATAGTTTGCAAAACTTGATAATTTTATATTACGTCAATGTAAATTGTTGGCTCCGAAGAAAGAAATGTCGCAACGATTTCTTTACAAGTTAAAGATTTCAGATGACCGATTGACGGAGTAAATACAACGTTGGGATGTGCGCTCCATTGAAAACGTAAATACTGATTTACTGATTTATTAACGACTTTGAAGCTCTTCCTGTATATTTTATTAACAAAGCAGTATCCATAATCCAGCTTATAGATCAATGAAACCGGGAGCGTAGTCGGTGTTGAAACTGTGAGGTATAAATCACAGAGCAATGAAAAATATATAAGTTGTACTTGAAAGAGAATTTATAGGAGATCGATGAAAGGTATCATAAATTATATTGTTGCTTGTTACAAAATAATTCATTAATACTCATATCGAAAATAATTAAAATGGATAATAAATAAATATTTTTGACAAATTTATCAAAAAGGTTAAGTAATAAACAAAAATGAAAAAAAATTGTAGTAAAATTATAATTCTTTATAATTATATTCTTTATAATTATTTTCATATTTTCTTCTTTTTGATTACCTCTTGTTGTACTATTTGATTTTGACGATCTTCGCGATTTTGCATTAGATTCCCTTCTTTCATTGACAGACTTAAGCTTTGTATTAGTGAGCTCTAATCCATCTAACACAATTAATTCTGTATACGTTTCGCTCTTCAAATCAATTGTTAGATTCTCATAGGGATTATCGGCGATAAATAGTCGCACTTGACTTTTGTACTTGCCGATCTCTCGCGGAGTAAATTTTACTTCGAGAGAAACTGTTTCTTCGGGTATTAAACGAACTACGATACATCGATCGTTTGACACTGTAATTTAACGATTTAGCTATTTAACGTGATAGTATTATTTATATCATTTCATAATAAATTTTATTGAGTCCTACTAACTATATTCATATCTACTAAATATATTAATTTTACTTCATAGAAATTAAAAGTTGATTTGAAAAAATAGAGAACACTTTAGAACACGCTCAAAATAGCGCAATATTCAGAATACCGTAACTCGGTAAAAAATTATAAATACAGCTTTTCTTATAAAATGTTTATTTATCTTTTTAATTATTTCTTTATTAAGAAAAATTAAATCAACGATTCATTTTATAGTACCAACCACTTGACAAGTTTCTTGTACCCTCGCAAATGTTGAGAGTAAAATGAAAATTTGGATCCTCGATAATTTCGATAATCACTTCAGTTGGTATTACACCAATATTTTTAAAAGCAAATTTTTTTCCATTAGATTCACCTACAAGTGTACGACCAAAATTTAAAACAGTTCGTTCTCGTTTTGTGCTCGGTGGTTCAATGATTATCACTTCTGGCATGCAAGCTTGTCCTACTAATTTAATGAAAAATTTTTCATCCTTCAAATGCGTGGGAAGTTCGACTGCTACATTGAAGATTGCATAACACGTCTATAATTATAATCATAAATCATGAAAAACAAAAGAAACTAAATTGAAATTGAAAATATAATACTTATTTTGGTAAATATGTCGATGAGAGGAGCCTCCTCTGATGATTTTAACCTTGACATACAATGTATGTCAAGATTATGACTGAGTGACCTCGAACGGGGTTTCAGCCGTAACTCGTTATTTGTTAAAAAGTTATTAATAAAAAAAGTTCATCGATAAAATCTAACTTTTGGATACGACTGTGCTCCGATGAAACAAATTCCCTACTTTAATAACGCAAAAGATTTTCTTACATAATTTATTTGCCATTATTATTAATAGGATACGTTTCTTTAATAATGTCAAAAAATGCTTCAATTCTTCTTTGATAATGTTTATAATGTTTTTCGTTATAGATATTTGGGCGACAACGATGTAGTTGTGTTTATATATATAGTTACAGTTATTTCAATTAAAGAAATGTTGGATTTAAACTTCTATCCATATAAAAAAAAATAGAAAAGGTGTAAATTATACATAATAAAATATTTTCTGCTTGACAAACAAAATTCTTTGCTTTAAAACCACAATTTCTGTCCTTTAAAATACAAATTCTCTGTTTTAAAAACACAAATATCTGCTCTAAAAACACAAAAATTATATAAGAAAATATATAAAAAATATTTTGCGTTGTTAAAGCAGGTAATTTGTTTCATCGGAGCGCAGTCGTGTCTACAAGTTTTGTTTATATTTTACAGACCAATGTAGTTACAACCTAATCTACAACTCCGCTGTTGTGCATCGTCCAGTGAGTCCGTAATAATTTTTTTAATTTTTAAGATATTTTATATATATATTATTGTTTTTAAAAACAAAATAGTGTTACCTCTATAAATGTCGGATTGAATGAAATCGCGAATCTCTTGTGACTCATTGGTTGAATGCGTTCTCTTTCGGGTATCAGAACGAAAGTATCAGATCTCATAGTTTTCGGTGTAAATGAATCCGCGAGTAAGGTCAATTCCACATCGGCAGGGATTACATTCCGATTGTAAAGCACAAGATATGCAGTATGGGTATGAAACACGCTGACGTAACGAAAGTACAGGCATTTCTCTTGACGTGCGAATATGGTATGTGTACCGATCTGATAAAAAATATAAACCTTTTAGTTTTACTTTAATTTAAAAGATAAATACGATATTGACTTGTTGAAGGAATTAAATACTTCTTTTGAACAAATAAAGTCTTCAATGTAATTCACAATGTGATTTTCATGGAATATAGTGTCGAGATCTTGAAGATCGATGCTTGGTATGCAGGAATTAACGGATAATTTTATCAATTTGCCATTCCTATCTTCGGGAACGCTATCAGGAACAAGAATTATTATGTCTTCTTCTTCAGAACCTACGAATTCAGGATAACACTCGATTGCCACGATATCGATCTCTCCAGGCTGAAGGTTTCCTTCGGTTTTTGTCACAGTAAAGGGACCAATTTTTAACATAGTGGTAAATTCTTGTGTCTTTCTAAAAATAATTACATAATTTTTAATTAAATAAATATTTTGTTTATATATTTACATTAAAATCATTTTTTGGAATATTTAATTTAATTAAATAGTATATAAAAATTTAAAAAAAATACTTTTTCGAGATAAATTGATATACATGTTTACATACATATGTCATAAAATTATTAATTAAAAGGAGGATTTTTTAAATATTTACTTGTCATTTGATTTTTCGATTTGCGATTTATCTTTTCTCGTTGACGTATCTGTTGATTTGTCATGATTCTTTTTAATTATGTTTTTAGTCTTAATTTCTGTCATATAGGCAATGAATGGATGTTTGATAGGCGTTACAATAGAATAATGAAGAGGGAATTCACCGACATTTTCCACATTAAGATATAGCGTTTTTTTCGTGCATATACCGAGCGAGGAAAAATTTATTTCATTGTAAGGATAAATGCGAAACCTGTATTTAAAAGAGATAATGGAATATAATTTCGAATAATTATGACCATGTTATTAATATTTATTAAGAAGCAAAAAAACGTATTTTATGACTAAATTATAATTTGATTTTTTAAAAGTTATAAAAGGAAAACTTTGTTTTAAAATTTTGACATAATTTAAAGAAATTTTCAGCTTTAAGTAACAGTTTACTTCGTGTAATACGCAATTAGGGAAACTGTGAGAGGAAATTCCGCAATTACAGTAGCTTGTTCATTTATATCAAGAAAACTGCAACGGAGTATTGGGCATTCTTTTAGAGTAATTTCATTTTTTGGTACGAACGTTACCTGTCATTGAATAGAATTTCATTGATTAAAATTTATAGCTATTTTGATTTAACATATTTACATTTTTTAACACATAAAAATACATCAAATTTGTTTGTATTGTCTATTGTAAAACATTAAGTCAATATATTATAAAAATAAAAATAATTAGCTTATTTTAATTTTTAGTGATGTAATGCAAGAAATCACCAAAAAGAAGTGCATCAAACAACATACTTGTACAACAGTTTCTTTTTTTGGTTGAATGGAACCAGAAGCAGGATTAATTTCTATGTCCTCGTTCAATTTTAGTGACAAATTTGGCGCGATATTGGCTAGTTTGTTTTGCTTTTCCAAAAGTATGCTAATTATAATTATTAACTTAATTGGTATAGCATATATAATTAATAATTAATATACTATAAATATAACTTTAAAAGTAATTATAAAAGAACATTTTGTAATGTATGAAAACGATAATGTACAATTTCAGTGATAGTATCTCGATACAATGAATATAAGTATTTGCTAGAAACATTTTTCAACTTACGCATATTTAACTTCGTGATTTCCTCGATTGCTCATTGTAAAATTTGCGCTCGTAGGAAAACCAACCTTCACGCATTTTAAATCAATTGGATTTGCATAATTGATGTCAACAGCAACGTCATACGTTTCGCCGAATAAAGTAATAGTTTCTATAAAAATAGGTTCTGTGTCGTCTTCGTAAAAGAAAACTTTAAAAGTCAAGCTTTCTTCAACCATTCCGATCTAAACCGAAAATCTAATTTAAGCTATTTTTAGGAATATCGAATTAGAATACCAGATTTTCAAAAAATTTATATTGAGAAAAAAAGAATTAAAGAATTATTAAATTTCTAAATTTAAGCAAATAAAGTTTAAATATTAATAATAGGTCTTAGTATTATGTAGTGTAAATTTAGTTTAATCTTTTACTTTGTTGGCGTGATAACAAAATTCGACTGTTTTATCACTGTAAGTCTTGATAATTCCTTTAGTCGGTGTAATTGAGATTTGAGGATCTAATGGTTCATTAGACTCCAATTGCCAGAATATTTCGATTGGGGATCTATTTCGGATACAGGAAGTAAGAAACTTTTTTCTATGCAAGAGTACGTAACCAAAAGATAACTGTTTATCCTCTAACTCTATGTCCAATTTCGAACCATTACATTGAAGCTAAAACATTTCAGGTGTAATAATTTCTACACATATTTTCTATAGATAAAAATATGTGTATAGGTGTGTGTGTGTGTGTGTGTGTGTGTGTGTGTGTGTGTGTGTGTGTGTATATGTGTGTTGTGTGCGTGTGTCAATATTCTGGTTTTTGTTATGGTTTTTATTCTTTTTATCTAATTACCTCGATACCCTCAATATGCGGATTATTTGTGATGCATATGTATAACTTATCAACAAATGAACCAAGCTTTGTAACACCTGCTGATATTTTTAGCAATTCACACTGTCCAGCCTATACAATTAAACAGCAGAAAATAATTAAAAAATCGGCATGTTTTTTTTTTAGTGTAGATAATAAATATATTTTTTAAAAACAGAATAATAAAAAATACCTGAATATAAAGTATCTCTTGTTCTATAATGAAAATATCTGGATTATTTTCTTCGAGAGTGAAGGATACTTCTGCGTCAACTTTGGATACATTGCAGAACTTAAATTTTGCTTCACGACGATGAGCACTGTTTGTAAATTACATATTTATAATAAATTTATAATAAATTTGTAATTAATTTATAATAAAGAACTCCGTAATAATTAAATAAGAAATTGAGTTTCGGTGAAATAAATATTTCATATATGCTTATAATTTGGTGGACAAAGATATGAAATATAAGGCTCAATAATGGATAATTTTTGAGCTATGGTGTATCAAAAGTGTTCTATGAGCACATGTTTTACAGTTTTGATACACTTTCCATTATTGGACATCATATAATGTATCAAATCAAACCTTTTATCCTTTTGATGCACCAATAATGATCCAAAGTCGAAGATATCAACATCAGAAAAGTATGTGGGATCAATTATATTGTTTACTTTTGTTTCTTTGATCTGGAACACATTTCATTAATTTTTCTTCGTGAAAAATTATCTTGGTAATATATACTTTAATAAACTTTAATAAAAATTATGAATAATTTATAAAATTATTTAATATTAAATTAAATTAACAATAAGTAATTTAATTTAATAATGAATGGTTTTAATGTTTTTTGTATGCATTTTAATATTTATCCATAAAAACCGTTATTACTTTTGAAAAAATAGTATTTGGGCTCATGTCTAATCTTGGGACATCTGCGACGACAGAAACATTTATATCATAAGTAATTTCATTGCCATCAAGGACGGATAATGCATATGTTTGTCGGTGAGTTCCCACTTCTTCAGGTTGATATCGAATCTTGAATTTCTGAATTTCATTAGGTTGCAAAATCCATCGTGGTTTTAATACCTTCTCAAAGATTGTATTAATATTAAGTTCATTAATGTCCGTGCTGTCTACCGTAGATGCGTTTAAGGATGCCGTCAATGGTTCTTTATTTTGATTAAAAATACGCTCTTTGCGTTTGGTATTCTTTACAGAATTTTCTTGCTTACTAATTATATTAGTATGTGACGAATTAGATTCCATAATTATAGAGTTGGATAGTGTAGATAATGAAACAATTTGAAAAGCTCCTGATTAACAAAACAAAATTGCGATTAATACGTTTTTGTGTGATAAATATATTACACGTTATAAATTATATAATATAATATACTTGCCATTATTTCCCATATCTGGTTTTTTTATATCTCGTGGCTTAAGAATATAATATTTTTTCGATTCGAGATCCAATATTGGCATGATTTTAGCAACTAGTTTTAAATTTAACATTATTTTATACTTTTGTAAAAAAAATTTATTTAAAGAGAAGAATATATTACTTACGAAGAGCTTTTTTAGCTAAATCATTTTCCCTCATTTGATTTACTATTACATCATACATCACTCGATTCCATGGATCTGTAGTATTTACGTACCAAGTATGAAATCCGTTCTTATAAATCTGTTACAATAAATTTTTGTAGATATAGAATGTATAGTAAAAAAATTTTTTTGTTTATTAAGTTCCAGATTTTATTATAAGCATCATACACACACGCGTGCGCGCGCATACACACACACATATGCTAAATACTTATTTTTTAAATAGTAAATTATATAAACGAACTAAAAATTATTAGCGGTAATATAAGTAGTTAAAAAATAGTAATAAATGCTTTTAAATATGATATTCAGAAGAAATAATCAAAATTATGTAGAATTTTATGGATATTTACTTTTTTAAGAGGATCCCAATTCTTTATAACATTTTCTATAGCCGAAAGATGGCTATAATAATCATTCATAGCATCAGCAATAGCTTTCAATTCCTTTGATGTTTCTTGCCTTTTTGAAACTGAGTATAAGATTACAAATAAAATAAAATGTTTTCTCTCAACAAGTTAATATTTGCATGATATTTCGTTTTACTTTAAATATTACTTGGTTTAGAAACTATATCTACTTTCGAGTTCTTTATGCTCTCGAATTTCTTTCATGTGGGTGGGCGCTTTAGAAGTTTGGGATTTTTCTTCTCGACTACTGATTTTTTCATTCTTTGCCTTTCCATTTATTTTTTTATTCGTAGTGGCTTGAGCGTTAGATACTTGCTAAGTAAAAAAAAATTTTTGTGAAATGCGTATTATCGATAAGAAATTTAAATATTAAACATTACAAATATAATTTCATTTACATTAATATTGATGGTAAGATCATGAAATTGGCAAGAGAAGAATTGAGATAGAAAAATTATTATGATTATGAATATCTTATGTAATTTTCCAAGAAAATATAAATTATATGTGTATATAGAGAATTTATGATCTATAAAGTTAAATTAAAGTCGATACCTTTTTTCTTCTCAATTCCATCATTTGTTGTGAAAATTGCATTCGTCTTTTTAACGCTTCTTCTTTCTTTATTGGTAAAATTGATTCCAAGTAAAATTTTTTGTCTTCTTCCGGAAGCAACTCATATTCCGATAATGACATTTCATCAATTTCCTGAATTTTTTTAGCAACTTCTTCCGCTAATTTGTTTGCTTTATTCAAACAATTAACGTAAAAATGTAATCCTTCTAAACATTTATATATATGTAATTTATTTTATTATAACTTACTTTCTAATTTTCGTAATTCCTCCATTTTTTGAATGTAAGTATCTATTGAGTTTAGAAAAGTTACAAACAATGAATATTCTACGTGTCCAATAATGTTGAGTAATGTAAGCAGCGTGGTAACATTGTTTTTGAAAAAGAGATTGTTTAAAGTTTGCAGTACGAAACCGCTCTTGAAGATTGGTGTTGATAACCTGCTTGTTAAGAATAAGAATGGAGTAGAGTTGAGAAAAAATTGAAATAAATTCTGTAGAAACATTTATTTAAATTAATTTATTTATTTATTTAAATTCAAGAACAAATTTATGAAAAATATTATTTAAAATAAGTATTTTGTGTAGTAAATATGAAAAAAACAAATAGTATTTACTATTTATATTATTAATATTTACTTGAAATAGAATATTTATTTGATATTTTGATATTATGATTAAACAAAATACTTCTATTTTCTACTTTCTATTTTCTATTTCTTAATAGTACAAAATAGAAAATAACATGGTGGGTTTCTTCTACCATGGAAAATAATAAAAGTAAAATAAAAACAGCACGTGCTTCATAGATATACAGGGTGACTTTGCGTGACATCCGTTACTTTTACTATTTTCTATTTTGTATTGTTAAGAAATGAAAAGTCGAAAATGGAAGTAGTTTGTTTAACCATGAAATATATCAAAATCAGATAAGTATCTTATTACCTACAAGTAAATATTAATATAAATAGTAACTACTCTTTGTCTTTTTTATATTTGCTATCCAAAACACTTGTTTCAAAAAGTGTTTTTGTAGACGCATCCTTTAAATAAATATTTCTATTGAATTTATTTCAACTTTTTCCCTGTACTGAAAATATGTATTAATATTTACTATTTTCTATTTCAACTATTTTCCCTGGCATAGGAAATGAGTATGACTAAGAATGTAAGTATAAAAGAGTAGAAGTTTAAAAAAAAATTAGGAGGAAAAAAAATAAAAAATTTTAAACACGCAAAGTATTATAATAAAAAATATAAATTATAGAACTAAAACTTTTTTGTACTTATTAAGATAGCTCTTTCTCTCAGCATACATATATTCGTAATTAGTCAAATTAATTTAATTAATTCATTAAGAAAGTTTATGTACTTAAATAAAAAATAACTTAATAAAAACTATAAAAAAATTGCGAAAAAATCTTCCAATAATCCTAATTTATTAAAAAATGTACGTGTTAAATACCACCTTTCTCTAAGAACTTCGGTTAATAATTCAATTTCAATTCCGAGGAAAGTGTCATTCTGATCTTTTTCATTAACTTTTAATTCAATTGTTGCGTAATGTAGAAACATTTTTTGCAATAGCAAAATTGTTTGGATTTTATATTCGTAAAGACTTATAAGGTCTAAAAACTTCAAATCCTGTTCTCTTGGAAGCTTTGCGAATTCCGCCTCAAAAAGAATCATTCTTGGAGTATCACTCTCTGAGTGTTCATCGAATGCTGCTATTGTTTCTGAATTAGATTTAGTTGTTTTCGGTGATTTTATTTCTTTAAGCGATTCCTTTTTTGCTATTGTTTCATGATCATTTTTTGCAATTTCGACATCGGTTTTCTTTGCTGCCGGTAGTTTAATTTCCAAATCATCTCTGAGACGAAAAATAAATTTAAAATCTTTTATATATGTTTTTATTTTTAAATAAAAGAATCAAAATCTATTATTTTAAATAAAAGTTTTATAAAATATTTATTTATAAATTATTTAAAATCTGATTATTTAAAAATCTATGGACAGTATTCATAGTCAGATTTTATATTTAAGATTGTCTTTATGAAGCAATCAGAGAGCCGTATTAGTATCTTAAGACATTACTTACTATTAAAATAATAATGGACTATGAATATCGTCCTATGTCTCTTAATTTTACAATTACTTATATCTTGTGAATGCTGACAAATATTCTTGATAAGCGTCGTCGATAATTTGTCGCAACTTGATGGAAACCCAACTGTCGCCAAGTGCAATGCCTTCGATAATTACACTATCTATGTATAATAGCGGCACTTGCAATGCCTTAGCGCTCCTGCACGCGGTTTCCTGATATTCTAAAGTAATGCAATTCAGTAAATACACATTTTGTTCGTATGTTTTTGAATGCGAAATTACCAGTAAATGGTGCGCCGTGAAAGAGAATGCAAACTTTCTTAGCCGGTTGCGCAGAATCGAGCTCAGGAAATGATTTTGTTTCATGACTATCAAACAGCTCTTTTACAGGATCTCTTATTCTTTTGCAAAAATTAGGATCTTTACGCAGAGTCTCTATATAACCTTGGAAATAAAAATAGATATAAAAAGTCATACTTTTATTAAAACGTGTAACGACAATGCAATAAAAGTTGCACAGTAAGAATTTGTATTATCGAGATAAAGTTGCTCACAGAGAAGTAAATTATGAAGTTCTTTGGGATCGTTTGTTGATAATATTGGAGGTTCGCGAGGGAAATCGAGCTCACTAAGGATTGACATGGGCGGGCAATCTCTTTTTGCGGTGTCCGTAGAAGTGGATGAATAACCAATTGATTTTTTCCGTTTCCATCTGTCAACGTTAAAATCTTTTTGCAAATTTATTTTCGAGCTTTGTCGATTCGAGAATTGTTGAACAAATAATCTTGATGTACTAGACGACTTCTTTCTTGCTCTTATTCTATTCTTACTCTCCACGTTCAAAAGTTTGTCATCTATTTAAACATTAATTACATATTGCATTATATATAAACCTTTGCATTAGTGTAAAATTATATTTGCAAATATTGCTAGCTGAAGCAAAGAATTTTTTTGTAATATGGCAATTAAAGATTATAATCCGGAAAAAGAAGCTTATTTTCAAGTACTCTTAATATATGTACCATTGAACACAGTGGCACTTTTTTTCTGGATTGCTTCCGTCGACAAAGCGTACGCCATCTCACTCTTGAGACTATTATAGAATTCCATTAAAGACGGCGGTATTCTTTCTCCGAGTTTTCGAGGCGGTAATAGGATTTCTTTAACTCCGTAGTAACGAGTCAGTGCCTCGGCGATTCGCTCTTCTTCTAGAAAAAGACTGTAACACATTTATTCAATAAAGTCATTCCATATCATTTCACCTTTGTTTTCACGTTAATCGTGAAATGAGAAGATAGCCATTTTTTAAGAACAATTTTTATAAAAAAGTAAAATTTTCTCGGTACCTTCTCTCATTTTGCTGTTGCTTCTAATCTGCCAAATTTATTATTATTAATTACCTGTCGAGATGATGCCAGAAAAATTCTACGGGATAATTGCACTTATTTTCTATCGTAAACGTTTTTTCCAGTACTTCGGTAAAAAGCACTGTGGGTGGGAAACTAATGTCGAGATCACTTATTCGCAATTTATATTCGATTCCATGACCAAGCAATGTTACCACTTGTGTTTCCAAACCCATTTTAACAATGATTTTTAAATTTGCCTCCATGCGACACTAAATGATTAGCAATGTCATAGTCATTTAATTTCATTAATATATGCGTACAGTTATACGTATACAGTAGTACCGTTTTACGTGGTTTGAAATAAACATTGATGATATCCGAATGACCAGGCAAAAGAAGATTAGATTTATAATTAATATAAAATGGGCAATCTTCATATTTTTTACGAGTTAATATATTTGCTTCCCAATAACAATTAATAAAACCTCTGAAAATTAAAATTTAAAAATTATGTATCCTATTGATAAAAGTTTCAGGTGTGTTTAAATAAGAATATGTACTCGTTTTTCACTAAAACGTTCATCATTAAACATTCTCCTACGATGACATTTTGAAAATTTAATAATTTCGTGTTAACAGTTACGAATGGATAAGTAATGATGCTTTTTATAATTATGGGAATAATAGAACCACGGGATACCTGTTTAATCAAGAAATTATAATTTAGTTTAATTCGTTAATATATTTAAAATGTCTCTAATATGTATATACATATATATATTATGCATGTATATTATACATATATACATGTATATTTATATAATATACTATTCTTAATAATATTTTCATTAAATTATTGCCGTGATTTTTAAATATGCACAAATATTTTGATTAAATTAAATTAAATTTTATTTAAAAACGATAAAATATAAACAATTAAGTTTACTTCTAAATAAATTGTGTGCTGTTCTCTCGTGCTTCTTTCATAATACTTGATCGTTGTCGGTTGCCACGTAATAGTCAGGCACGTAGTTTTCCCAACGGTTAATGTTGTCTTTTCAAATTGTATAAAAATGCCGAAATTTTCAAGTTGCTTCTTTTCTGATTTTTTTATTGTAACCTCCGCGTTCCAAGGCCCGTAATTGACAACCGTTGTTGAATAGCACGTTTTGACATCGATCGCAATGTAACCCATGTCTAAAAATATTTTTTGCACTATTAATTATTTATGAGTACTGCCAGTTTACTCTCGTAATTACTTCATTTACAGATCGAATTTCAGTTTATTTAGACGTATCTACGGTACACACCAAGTTAGGAAAAAGTCAAAATGGTGTCAAAATAATTTTTGATTGCAAAATTTAACTGTTTATTGACTTAAGCATCAAAATAAAGTCATTTTGACATCATTACGATTCTTTCTTGACTTTTATGTGTTCTTTTGGTAATTAATTAGAATTAATCAATTTAAAAATAATTGATATTTTTTGTAATCATATACCAATGATATATTTAGGAGTATAAAGAAAAGGAATAACAGCGTTTTTATGCGAAATGGGATGTTTTGTCAAAATAGAAGCATTTTCTTCAATAAATCGAGTTGCCAGAAGTCTATCAATAGACATCTCGATGTCGATGATACTAGGAAATATTTCCTCATATGAAATTAAGTCCCAGCCGTCATCTTAAAAATAATTATTAAAAATTATTTAAGATCTTTTTATTAGTTGAACAAATTTATTAACTATATATTGTATTTTGTCATTATACCATATTAGAAATCTAATTATGTTTTATCTTACTTAATAAGATTCGCTCGTCCCATTCAGGCACTTGACTCTTTGGATTGTTATTGTCCACATCGCATCGTATTTGTATTTCTTGTTTTTTCTGTAATGTAGAAAGACATGCATTAAATCTTTCCATCATTTTTGTATAAAATTTCATACCATCGTGATAAAGTCTGGAGTTAGCAGTTGAATCGCACGGTATCCCAATTTCACAGGTTTAAAAATATCGCGCGAGATGCAGGGATAAATTTGTGGGTAACTTGTAACACCTTTTGTGGTAATTGTTAATGGATCTACATGAGCCACCTAAATATTGATATAGTAATTATAAAGCACTATATAATAACAGTTTGAATTATATTTTATATATAATTGTATCTTAAATAATAATTTTCTGATTCGTCCATAACAAAAATATAATTGCAATGTTGAATTAAATAGTATGTTGTATTGTGACACACTTGCAACTCAAACTCTATTTCAAAAGCGCCGAGCAGTATGGGTTGAAGTTCGATCGTAATTTTTAATGACGCTAGAGGATCTATAGATCCTTTATTCGGTTCAATTGTTAATACGCCTATTGTAGAGTCGAGATTGCTTGTTTTGAATATTAAATTTCTCTTGTTTATTTTGTAATCCATATATATCGTGCTATGATTTTGCAAAGTAAAGCTCGACCGACACAATTCGCCAAATAACTGTGGTGTAGATCGATATATTAAATTAGTAAACTAGACTGAATGTAAATTAACTTTAAATGAAATTAACTTTAGAGTGAATTATTAAATTAACTAATCAGACAAATTAATTTTTTATTCCATTGCTAGTTTTCTTACATACCAATATTAAATTTATTACATAGCGAAATAACTATTATTAAAACAAAAACTATTATTAAAAAATATAAAAATATAAAAAATATAATAACTATTATTTAAAAAAAATTAAAAAGTGCAGATACTGCTTAAAAAAATATGTACTGTAATTATTGAAATTGAAAAATAACTCACTTGTTGACCAAAGTCGATGATCTGTTTATCAACAGAATATCGAATGACGTCTGTGCTGGCAAATATGTTAACTATTTCAGTAGGTCCCTGAAGAATTTCACAAAGCGCGACAACTTTGAGTTGCATAGGCTCGGAGGCATGGAAAATGAAGCTTACATATTGCGAGGAAAATGGCACGAGAACGCCTTCGTGTGGGATAATGTCAAGTATCTATATAAATCGTTAGCTTTGCCATTAGTTTTAAAATATGAATTTACTACAGAGATAGCAATATAATTTTTAAATATAGTAAAGAATTTACAATATACAATAAATATTAATTTGATTTAAACGAATTTTATTTAGAAAAAGACAAACATCATCGAGTGGCTCCTTCGTAAGTGGCTCGAAATTCGAATCTATATGAGTAAGAATTTCTGGGTCATCTAGACACCGTAAATAGGATGTTTCTGTCGTTGACATAAAAATATTTCTTAATTTTTCGAGTGTTTCATCTAGCGTTTCCGATCGAATTTGCATTAGCAAATTCTTTGAATTTGAAGCTTCTTGCAGCTCTGATAATAGATGTGAAAAATATGTGCATGAAAAATATAAGCTCTTGAAATCACTAAATGAACTATTAATAAATCGCGTTATTAATAATATAAAACATTGTTTAATTAATAATTTGCAATAAATATATATTAAAGGAATATTATGAGTTAATTTTAAAATTAAAATTTTTAATAAGAAATATTTAATAATACATACCATATAATGTCGAAATTGATAAATCAAGAATTTTATTTTCAGTTTCCTGAGAGATAGTCTCTGACTTCTTTTTAATATTGTAGGAATGGGGATTAAATTTATTATTTTCTGCATTAATTTGTAATTGTAAATGATTTGTGGAATTCTGTTAAAAAACGTTGTTAGTTATTTAGGATTATTGAAAATTATTGGAAATAACTTGTAACAAATAATAAAATTTTTTTTTTGTAAATCGGTGCAACTCAACTCCAACATCATGTGCTCCACGTTCAATCTCAATACTCTCTCCGGCCCATAGAAATTTATATATTACTGGAATTGGGCCATTATTAGTCATCCTCAATGTTTCTTTGGCGGTAGAACCCAAAATACTATTAATAATCAAATCTTTGCAATGTAATGTAATATTCGGGAAATTTATCGCACCTTTGCATTGAATTTTGTTCTAAAATTAGTTAGAAAACATTTTTGCATTGCTTTAATTAATTTTGCAATAAACATTTTTCAATACCTTAGTAGGATGATCTTCATATTTAAACCAGAGCACGCCGCTATAATTTCGCGAATAAGGATAATCGAGTTTTATATTTGGTGAAAATTTTACCGGAATCGTTGTGGTAGTTCCGTCTATCAAAACAATTTTCTTTTCATGTACCAACTTTTTCTTATTATTCATCAAATAAAATGGAGCGTCAATATGCAATAAAACATTTAAACTCAATCGTGATTGATTTGTCACCATTAGTTTATCTAAAAATTAGCAAATTAGAAACATTATTATTATTTTATTCAGTATAAGAAAATTGTGAATATTTAAATAATATGAAAATCCTAATTGTTTATTACGCAGTAAACTTTGACGCCAAGTACCTCATGAATGCCCTCTGGAATATTATATTGTACAATTTTTTCGGATAGTTTACATTGCTGAAATAGTTTCGAACATATTAATATAATTTTCTCTACCTGTCTGTTGCAATTTTTCTCCCTCGGGACATATATCGATGCAAAACGTTAATTCTCTTTTGTTGAATGCAATCCGTGGCTCCATAAAAGTGGCTTTAAATGTAGAAGTTCCCATCAATTTTCGCTTTCCTTGTCCGAAAATTTGCTCGAATATATACCAATCTTCCGTCAAGATTTCACTTCTTTATTGTAGAGACCGCCAATAATCGGTCAAAGTTAGATATTATGAATACAATAATGTATATTCTTAATTTAAATTTAATTATCTCAGATGTAACTGTGCACCGACATGAGATATGAGATATACCCATATATAATCCATGTTGATTTTTCAACTGGTTCGCGGAAGGTTATTATTATGAAGCATAAAAATTTAACCCAAACTTACATATTCCAACATATTTTGCATTGAACTACGTTAGAACCATTAGCTGGAACTTCTACGGTGGACGGTTCAATTTGAAACTTTCTGTTGCAAAACAAAGTTTTTATTATCCTAACTATAAAGTAAAAAAAGCTTAAAATAAAATTTTAAGTAGAAACTATGCAATTACTTTGGCCAGGTTTGACTTTTTTGAATACGAACTTCTGGATCGTTTGACCATATTATTTGACAATGACGCGTGCCAAAATTTTTTATAGTTACTGGCAGACTCAAATTTTGATGGCTATTAAAATTAAATAAATTAAAAATATCATACGAATAAATAATTTAAAAATAATTTTTATTATCTTTGTTATAAAAATGAGTTAAAGTTCTTTCAATATTTTGATTTACCTAAAGAGAAAGCCCATATCAAGTATTGGAAATATCTGCGGCTCAAAAACGATACTACAACCGATTCCAGTCGCAATTACATTAATGGAAAATGACCGACTGTTGATGACATGCACGATTATATTATCAGTGTATTTACCAGTATCGCGCAAAAATAGTTTGACTTTAATCTCCTCAGAGTCATTCGGTCTAATTTCACCAAAGGTTGGTTCAATGAGCCATGATGACTTTTTCTTAGGCTAAAAAATATAAGATAATTTCCATAATATGTTTCATATACTTTATGCATTCTATAAATTTATTATTCATTTATTTAAAAAGTACTTACTGATGTTAATTTAAACTGCGCTGGTATTGGTGAGTCGTTAATTATGTTACAATTCATAACTTTATCTTGAAGTACTTGTATCTCTCCGAAATTGAGACAAATAGGTTGCACAGATACTACTGGTCCTTGGCCATTACAAATAATCACACAAGACGTAACTGGAGCCTGTTCACCCATTGTCAGCATACTTACAACGAAAAATTAAAACAATAAAAGTTTTTTATAAGAAATTATATTTTACATAAAATAATATTCAAAATTTCCGCAGAGAATTTCTATAAATATCCAATTAAATAAATTTTAGAACTATTTTTTTTGAATCACATATAATTAAATTATTCTAACTTTTTTAAAAGATTATTGAGCTAATATTATTATACTTTAATGTTGTCGTCTGCCTGCCTAAATTTTTTGTAATAATCGTGATATCAATTGTCTTCGATTGTCGTGCTTTTAGAAAACCTTGATAGGATGATAATGAATATACAATAAGCATATTCTCGGATATCTGGAAAACGATATTAATGCAATTAGCTTAGAATAACTGTAGGTGTTACTTTTAATGCTTAATATATTTCTAAATTATATTTACGAAACTATAAGCATAAATTTATCTTTCGAAATTAATTTAACAATTACCATCTGCGGTACTATATAAAAATATCCATCTAAATCAGAATCATTTTCTACATTGATGGAACGAGAATACGGAAAGTTGATGAAAGAAAATCGAATGTTGATTTCCATAGGCTTGATCGATAGAGAAGGAATAGCGCCACAAAATGAGAGCGGTAGTATTATGGGATTCGAATCTGAATCCCACATGTCGACTCTCATATTCGTCCGTCCAGTTCGAACCACGTTCGCTATATACGATACCTGTATTTTTTAATAAAGAGATATCAAGTATTCATTTATTATAAAGATATTATTTCACTTTTTAAAGTTGTATAAAATTTTTATATATAAGTTATTTAATAATTAAAAACAATTTTTAATTAATTATATAGAGATTAAAAACTGGTTTCATATTATACATGACATTCGTATTAGAAGATACAAATTAGCATTTTGCTTGCAAACAATTACAAGCTGTACAAAGGCATTATTTAGTTTACCTTTAATTTAAGCGAACTATGTGCCTGCACTACCCCTTTCTGTGGAATAACCGTAAACTCGCGAGGGTTAGTCGGAAAACTTGGTTTCACTTTAGATGTAGCAAACTCTTCGTAAGTCAAAGGTGTCTGATCACCATCCTCCATTATAGTTACACCGAACGTGACGGGTACCAAAGATAAATTATGAAGACTTACTTCCTGTTTTTTGATAAATCCTGCAAATACATATACAAAATTGCGGTTTTCTTAATTGAATTGCATTCATTATTCTAGTCAATATACCTAAAGCAGTTTCGTCAAAATCAAGAATATGCTTATCGAAATGCAACGTTGGACATATCACACATCCCCTACAAATAAATTTGATAACATATTATAATATTGTGCTGCATAATATTAATTAGAAAAAATATTAGACGGCAGAGAAATAATAAATATATGAATTCAAAAAATAGTGTTTAAGATCTTTCCAACAATAAGAATGAAATTAATACATTTTTATAAATAAATCTAATATTTTCGATTATTACAAAAATCTACAATAATTTAAAAAATTGTGGATTTTTTATTTGTAATGGCGATTGCAAATTTTATTAATAATTACTTGATATGTAAGGATAATACTTCTAAACTCTCTTTTATAATGAAGTCGATTCGCTCTATAAAGTCTCCTTTCCGATTTGAAGAAAATGATAAATTAAATGATTTATATTCGTCCGGTTTTAACGTTCGAGCATTTGGAGTAATACTAATAGTGCCACCAAAATCTGTCGGTCTTTCTTTATGAATCAACGTACCACAAATGTGTCCATGATTTGCTGCTACAATCTATACAATACAATTAATTATTATATGTCTTAGAAAAACATGGAAGAAATGAAATGATGTATACAAAAAGACGTAAAAATTGAGTGAAACTGCGACATAAGAGTTTCCCATAAATTTTTATAAAATTTGTATATGCAAATGAATTTACTGGGTTACCTCATAATTGTGCACGGAGCATAGAAAGATACTGCTAAGATCGATAGTGATCACATTGAGATGGAAAACTGGTCCCTTGCCAGTTCCGCGAAGGCTACCAACGGGACGCAAAATTAGTTAGAAAATTCCGAGGCAAAAGGAAGTTCCTAAAGATAACATTATACTAGTTTTCTTGTAACCTCAGAGGTATTCTGTCTTCGCGACCCATGACTTCAAGATAAGCGATGCTCGATATCTCGCCTACTTCCATGGCTCGAAAAATCACCGTGATATCTGCGGAAGATTGTGGCCAAATTTCGCCTTCCTGAAAGTATATATATAATTTTAAAATAATATTTCTGATATACATTTTTAATAATGGTATAATAAGAGCAACGAGTAAATTAAAATAAAAAAAATTAAGCAAACTATAATTAAAATATATTACGTTATTATTAAAAGCTGAAAGAGTTACTAACAAGAGCAATCTGCTTGTAAGTTAAGAAAAAATCACCTCAGGCATAAGAAGGAAAGATGTATGATTGTAGCGGAAATCTTCATTCGTCAATGAAGCAATCTCGTCTGTATAAATCCGTTTGCAGACAAGCTCATGAATATCTGGCAGACAAATATTGTAATGAACAAGATTGACACGACGTACTACTTCGACTCTATGCACCAGTTGAAATAATTTTTTATACCTGCCACAAAAAGCTGACAGATCACTAAAACGGATAAAAATAAAAATTTTTAACTTGAGTTATAATTATTTTTACATACTCTTCTTTGCGTTGTACATCGGTATCATTGTCTTTAAAACGCATCCATTGGAATTTCACTACGTAGTCGCTTCTATTGTGTATCGTTAGAACTTTACTTCTAGATAAACCTAAATAAGTGTCTTCCATTCTGATACTATGTCTGTCAATTCGAATCGTGCAATTTATTGCTGAACTCAGTAACCTTAAACAGAGCTTTTCTCCTGCAATTTATATATTTTGAATTTATTATGTACAGATGTTTATTGTTAATTATATAAATTTATGTTGCAAAGTTGTATTATAACTGTTGTATTAATTTAGGAATAGAAGAGACAGAGGGGGGAGGGGGGAATTTTATAGAATGTTTTTACACCTTAATTAAAATTATTATTATTAACAATTAATATATTATATATATATATATTAGTTATTATTGGACGATTTACATCTATCTTTGGACATATATTAGTGATTGTTTTTCGATTTATTAATATTTGAGAATAATATAAATATAATGGATTTATAATAATTACAATTTTCTGGGAAAAGTAAGTAGAAACCAAACAAATATTATGGAGTAAATATGTTATCGCTGGGGTGTAAAAACACCCCAAATGACTATTCCCGGATGTAACACACACACACATATATATATATAAACAATAAAGTTAGTTTTATTTAATACCTGACTCATAATTAAGTAAAACATTTGTTTCAAAATCGCCAGATTCTTTAGATAAAAAATTAGCAGTGAGTTGCATCATTTCTTCTTTCCCCAATATGCCTTTTGAACAATAAAGTTAGTTTTATTTAATACCTGATTCATAATTAAGTAAAACATTTGTTTCAAAATCGCCAAATTCTTTAGATAAAAAATTAGCAGTGAGTTGCATCATTTCTTCTTTCCCCAATATGCCTTTTGACGGTTCAATTGAGAAACAAGAACTAATACAATAAAAATTATTATATATAGATCTCAAATTGCTTTGGCATAGTTGTCTAATATTTTTCTAAAAATATTTTAGCAACATACGTGGATTATATTTAAAGTATCATATAGACAAATTTTTTATTTGGAAATATAATAGTTTATTAAATTTTAGTATATCTTTTTAATTGAATATAACATTACCTTTCCGAGCAAAAATTAAAGATCGCTGGTGCATCTCCTACATTGCGTACCAGAATAGTTTTCGAAGAGGGAATTTTCACCGCAGTAGCTGGTATTTCGATCTGATCAGGAATGTCTAGAATAGGTCTCAAACCAATGGCTAGAACAATATCAATATAATCTGTATTACTCTGTGTTACGTGACCATACGTAATTATAATATAATTTCCTTCCTCACCGATTACTGGTACCACGAAGACCTCGGTATCACTGATAAACTTGATATGATATTCGTAATCTCGCTTCTCTGACGGGTTGAACCTGACGTTATAAATTTGAACGAGTCCTGGCGCTATCATAGTACTGTAATTTGATCCATGATATTCCACGGAAAAGAAAGGATCGGGGTCGCGCGAGAGCTTCAGGGACCGTGACATCTTTGATGCAATATTTAGAGAATGGAATCGAGGTTAAGCTCGTGAATATTATATAACAATCGTGAAGAGAGTTAGCGTAACAGAATCTGACACGTTAGTTAAATATTAACAAGATGTATGATTAGAGTAGAAAAGATTTACTTTTGTCAAGTTTTGAATCGTGAGTGTCGTATTGTACAAATTGCCGGGAACAAATCGTTGAAAAAGAACAATACTAGGCGAAACTTTAAAGCAGTGGCTTCCGCAATTGTAATATAAAGATCGTACGTTTATATTGCGACCTGGTTTCAGCAAATAATTGATTCTTTCTTGAGTACACATTAACATCTGTTTGATGTATTCCGATGGAGTCATACCACACTGTAAGAAATATGAAATTGATAAACATTGATAAACGTTTAATTATTAATGAAATTGATAAACGTTGATAAACGTTTAATTATTAATGAAATTGATAAACGTTGCAAACGTAAAATGCTGTTATTATTTTACTTCAAATATTAAACTATAAACTAACTTCCATTTGATCGCGTGACTTGCCAATTACAGCCGCAAATATTTCTACAGAATTATGTATGATTGGGTAATATGTAACGAGATCTTTTTCTCTGTCGTCCATTTTTTACAACTAAAATTCTATGGAAATGATGTTTACATTATTTTACAAAAGAGTATAGACTTTTTTTTACTAAAATCACTGACTTTAATTAAAATGATATTTTTTTAGCTGATACATACGCATTCATAGCATAACATTAATGTTCAAACTGAAAGTAGTTAAATATACTATTTTTTGATGTCTAAATTTTAGAGAAAATGAAAAATCGATTTTAGACTCTAAAATCGATTTTTTATTTTAGTATGATAGAATTGGGCTGCCGCACACAAAATTCCGTAACAGTGACCATAAGACGTAAACTTAAGCCGATGAACCAATTAGCCATCGGCTTAAGTTTACACCTTACGCATACTGTTACGGAATTTTGTGTGCCTAAAGTCTAGATGATGCATTACTGATACTGCCATTGTAGACCACGAATTAAAGTAATGTTGGTGGCGTTGGTGCAATTAGGCCTAAGACGTAATACTAAGCAAATTATGCCTGGTTTATGCTTTGGTCTTAATCCTAAAATTCAGCTAATGGAATATAGATTTTAGTTAGGACTAATTAAGACTGGTAGTCTTATTGGCTGAATTTTAGAATTTTGGGGTTAACCGAAGCATAAACCAAGCATTAATTAATCATAAAGCGTTGTCTGCAATGAACAGTAGCAGTAGAGGCTGTAGACATGCCGAGAACGATGCTGGCACTGACAGCATCGCAGCTAATACGGTGGCAATATTCTAATCCAGCTAGTAATCCAGCAGGAAAATAAGCATCGTGTGCTCCAGGCTTTAAGTCTAAGTCCACAACCTTACTTTAAGAAGCCCTAAGCTGTAAAGCCGTAAGAAATTGACCAATCATAGTCGATTATTCTTCTCACATTCGATTGTGATTGATCAATTTCTTACGGCTTAAGACTTAAAGCTAAAGACTTAGTTAATAATTTATTGTAGAAAGTCTATTAATTCCGTCACATTGATGAAAATGTAATTAATTTTATAAATTTCAAGACATGTAAATCAAAGCACGTATATGTATAAACTTTTCGTATAATCCATGGTGTATTTACGCCATGGTATAATCTACCGGAAAAGTAGTTACTTTTAACATTGAAAGCGGAGATGTAATGAAATAATGCAATTGCATTAAAAACATCTTCTAATTATTTTCTCGTAATTATTAAAATTACTTTCATTACGTAGAATATTCGAATAAACAAAAATCATACAATAAGATCGTAATAACGAGACAATAGAATAAAAAGCACAATTTCTCTAAGTAATCTGGATTCTTTATTTTAATTTCTTTAATGGGAAAAAATATTTGTTCATAATACAAGTATAACTATATCTTTGGACTCAACTACAAACATTGAACGGATCCAGTGCAACGAGGGAATGTAGTCGATGTAAGATTATGAGAGGAAGAGTGGAAAGCTTGTTGGAATCCTGATTGATCATGAGGATTGAAACAACCACCATTCTGGTTATGTGGGTTTCCTCGATTTATAATCATCGATGAAGAGCCGTAATACGGCAAGCGAACCACACTGCATGCATAGTCATTTAAACATCGTGACATGCAATGATGAGATGGATGGAGTGACGAGCTACATGACATTCTCGACACGCAGCAAGGATCAAGCAATCTTCCTTTTGAGTAGCACATTCCCGGACAGGGTCCTCGAGGACATCCTAGAGGAGGGCAGCTCACGTTGCACATCTCAGGCTCGGGCTTCCTAGCGAACAGAAATAGAGAATATTCCGTTTTCTTTAATTGAAGATTTCATTTGATATGATATTTTATTTTATGAATCTGTAAGTGTAGTAGCCACGTCATTCAGAAATCACAGATATATATACATTACTTACAAACTTTCTATTTTACATATAATATTATACATTTCGTCCATATAATTTCGTTTATGCTTGCACCTATCCATGTCCAGTGAATCACTTATTGAAGTTTGTTATAATATTATTACCAGTAAATTTAGTTCGTATGTCAAAGCTTGAAAGATTGATATGGATTGATATTAATGACACATTTTTCTCTCTGAAATGTTTAATAATCGATTTTGTACTATATTACTTACTTCAAATTGTATCAGAAATTAAATTAAAAAAAAAATGTTAATTATTTTCCTCTAATATATTCATAAAGAAAATTGAGTTTGCCCATTCTATTACAATATTATATTATAACATTACTAGTATCTATTATTGTATCAGATTGAATAGGACTTGATATTTTTACAAATTTGTTTATTACACTTTTAAAAAGTTATACATTTTTTGTCAGTATTCCATGCTTGAAATATACGCAACGCAATATCAAAGAATAAAATTCCTATAAAAATGTATATATAATATGAATAAAAATAGAAAAATAAAACTTCAAAGTTATAACATACATTCGCACATTGACGTAAAAAAAATGTTACACTCTCCTTTCATCGTACAATGAATTTATCATGTTAGTCACACATAAATAATGTTCTTTTTTTGAAATAATTTAAATATACAAATAAGATCAAATCAATTTTATAGATATATACATTTAAATTTTATCAAGTAATTTTGCATATCTATTATTTAATCTAGTCAAATTTATAACTAGATATTAATTTACAATGTATAAAGTAATACATGTCCCACATTTACAAAATAAAAAATAGATACGAAAAGAATAGTTTTAAATAGTACTATCGCATATATATATATATATTTTTTTTTATATTCATATGCATTTCTTTCAATGAGAGTACATTAGTTATTTAATAAATTTCTAACACAAAAGATTGGAGATTAAACTTAATCGCGCAAAATGGGCTAAGTGGAATGGAAATTTAAATAATTTCTAAAATATTTTTGGGGATTACACGTGTCCGTTCGCGATTAATTTATCTGGTGAAACAACGTGATCGTTGAGGGCACATTCGGGTTTCCTGGCAAGATACGTGATACCTCCGATGGTCTTTGTCTCGCGGATTTCCGGTTGACCGTAAGCATTCGTTCCCTGCATCGCCTGCACACTGCCCATTCTTTTCGCATCTTCAGCATTCGGTTTCTCACCGGTATCACCGCCAGCGCGATCGATTCTCATCGCGTCGGGTACATTCGGCCGTTGCATACATGCGACGTCGCCCTGACCGCCATTGTGACCCTGCAGGTTTTGTCCATTGTAATAGTATTGCTGCATTTGATGATAATGTCGAGGTGGGGCATTTCCTCTGTATTGGAGGATTATGTCATTGTTGCCGTGGCATTCTTGCGTCATAGGTTTGTTCTGTCGATCATAAGAGATTGATCCATTCTGTGCGTGGGAAAGTGCACCTTGGTTTTGCAAAATCTCCATCGTGCCGTTTTCCTTTTCTGCCTGCATACTGTAACAATTTCTAGTGTTTTGCTTTTGCCGTGGGTACTCCATCATTAAAGGTTCATCAGCCCTTTTAGGTCGCAGGATACGTGATGGTGGATTGTTTGGATTCCTGTTATTTTCCAAACCGTTTGTCAATATTCTTTTCTGAGATTGCAAGCGGGTTTCTGTCGACCGTCGCTGTTGCATATCTTCCGGAATCTCGTTGGAACCCTGAATACCGTTCAGTTTGACGATAGGTTTCTTCTTGGCCAAATTGGCAAGGTACTCGAGACCCTTCCTACTTCTAGAATCCTTCAGCGTTTCCAGCATCTTTTGAATGCTATCTGGATCTTGCAAGCCATTATTGCGTTTCTGAGGACAGATTATTTCCTTGTATACTCGCATTTTGAGTAAACTGGAAGTTTCGGCAGGCCTCATGCTTTGCTGATAATAGTACGCGGGTTCCATTGAAGTTTTTTGATTATCAACCGGATTTAATGAATTTAAATTATGTTCCTTGGACCAAACTTCTTGTGGCTCAGAATGCGGAAAATATGGATTATATCGCACATTGTATGGATATTGTGCATATTTAAAAGGCGGATTTAATGGGCGGCATACATTGTTCGATGTATTTTGCTGATGATCGTATGGGTAACAAGCGGTATGACCGTATGATATTTGATGATCACTTCTATGTGGCCAATTAGTTGTTTGCCATAGCTGATAAGGATTGACCTGACCATACATTTGCTGAGGCAACTCTTGACTGCATATTTCCTCTTTTTTTGGTTGATGATAATTTTTTTGTTGATCAGCCACTATTTTATTCATATTTTCCGGCGATTTATCGTCCATCAGATATTGTTCGTTCAAAGCTTTTTGTTGTACTTTCATTCTTTCAATATCGCTGTATGATATACGCGGTGGCGTGATGTGCATCATCCATTCTGGTTTCTCGTCCTTTTCTATTTTTCTTCGCACAAGTCGAGTCCTCTTGATTTCCTCCGGAATATCTGCTTCTCGTTGAAACTGCGCGATGTAAGCTAGATGTCTTTTTTGCTCATTCAGTAACGCTGCAAATTGACGGCGCATTACTTCCTCAGGTATACCTTGCTGCCTCATGGTAGAAACTAACAATTCCTGATCGCGAATCATGTCAGACGTAAATTGCAGTGTCTTCTTTTCTTCTCGTAAAGTTTCCGTGGATGATTGATCAGGTTTATGATTTGCTTGATTCTGTGATAGATTAGATTGATCTTGACTCCCAGAAGTTTTTTTATTGAAGTTGGTATCGCGCGTTTGATAATAATACTGCCATTGTGATGGTGGCTGCAAATGTTGCTGATTTTGATTCGCTATTTGTATCCATTTATGGTTTTGCCAGGTAGGTTGAAAGCTAACAGGATATCCAAGATTCTGTTGATGGATGGATAAATTATGTTGCATCGATCTTCTCATTCGATTCGTTATCATGTCTTGCGGAGATGTCATTCCTTGTCCAGAGACTGGCGCGATAGGCAATTGTTGATTGTAATAACCGCAGTGCGTTACTGAATTATTGTGTATATGTGGTTGCTGGTTGGATATTGATTGCATTTGGTTGAGTCCTTGCGGCAACATTTGTTGATGATAGCTCTGCTGTGTTTGCTGATTGATCTGGTGTAGATTCCGTTGAAATGGAGCATGAAACTGAGAATGATAAATATTTTGACAGTTACCCGCTGTCTGATCGTTTAGTGGCACACTAGTATTTTGCTCGATTGATGCTTGCTTTTGTTGCTGCATGAATATTTGTCTGTTATTGACTGCATTTCGGTCATTGACCAATTGTTTCTGCCACTGACTGTCAGGCGCTGAAGGTTCATTGAGATTTTGGTCGACAACTATATGCGAATCAGCCGAAGATCCTTGCATTTGTGGCATCGCAACTGATGTCGAAGGGATTTGTGTAATTACCGGCTGATTAATTATCGCAGACGAGCTTTGAAGTGATCGATCGTAGACTATTGCTCCTTGGGGGATATTTGGCACGAAAGGACGATGCGCCTGTCTTTCGGGAGATGTGATTCGTCGAGTCAGTAAGCTTTCAGACTGTGGATTTGTTTGACAAATCTCCCGATGGTTAGCGACAACCTGTTGCTGACTTGTACTACATGTATTTTGCAACTAAAAATATATTAATTTTATTTGTAAAATTATTTAATTAAGTTTATAATTTTATATATAGCGTATTTCTGTATATATAAAAACCAAATTTTTGTAAACAAAATTTTATAGTAAATATAATAGTATAATAGAATTTACAGTAGCATAAGTATAATAGTTTGTTGATAAAAAGTCAACGTTATAAACAAAATTAATGCCAGCAAAAATATTAAATGTAATAATTTTTTTTTTAAATAATAAACAAATTTTTAAAAATATAAATTTACATAATATTTTTAAGATATGTATCTATTTTACGTACAATACTTCTTTTTATTGTATATTTTCAGTCGTTTTAATATTTACAATTTTATTATTTTGCACGACATAATTCATTCATTTTATTCAAATTAATTTTATAAGTCTCTCTCTCTCTCTCTCTCTCTCTCTCTCTCTCTCTTAATGTATATTAATATAGTATTAAATAATAAAACTAAAAGTTTAAAGAATTTTTATAGAATTTACTTTTGATTGTTGATGTGGCGACAATTGAATAGAAATCGCATCACCATGACCATTATTATTTTTGCTGAAGGGATTTGTGTAAAAGGTTCCATTTGCTCGAGGATCTTGCTGCATGATTAAAGCGGCAATTGGCTCAGGTGTAAACATTGGCGAATTATTTAGTTTTTTTATCTCTTCGGCAGGGAAACTCTTGAGCCTTGACGAAGAAGTTGAACGTGTCTCTTTCGATCTGTTGCGAGAACTGAATCTAGTTTTCGAAGGTTGCATCTCGTCCGGTAATACCATTCGATCGTCTGTAAATTTGGTGACCTTATCCGACGAATTTGAATTGTGCAAATTCTGTACGGATGGTGATTTCACAGATCGCGATCGTCTTTGATGACTCGTGGTGGCAGATCGTAAGCTCACCACGCTCGAACGTGCAAATGATTCTTTGTGTCCAGAATTCTTCTCAATTGAAACTTTCCTAAAGCAAACTTTCCAGAGTGAAAGACTTTTATATTTATTGACATATGTGTTTCTCATGACACTTACCTCTTTTTCATCATTAATTTTGCTTAGACGCTAATTTGGATATCATTACATTTATTGTCAAAAGATCATCGTTTAAACTTAATGAAAGATTTTTTAAAGCGGATTTTGCATTACCGCCGAAAGGAAGTCGCGAGTTTTGACGTGTTGAAAAAAGAGGGACAAGTGCGTGAATAGTTGCTATGGATACACATACGGTTATTTTTTTTAAATTATTTTGATGAATTCTATTTGTCTCTATATAACAAAAAATAATTGATATATCGATATATATGTATATGTATATATACACATACATATGTGTATATATGTATGCATGTGATATATTTATATACCATAATTTGTCTAACAAAAAATTAATTTAAAGAAAATGAAAAAAGTCATACATGTAAAGAAAAAAGCTCTACATGTTGATGTATTTGTACTAAATTAAAATTTGTCTGGATATTTAAAGTAAAAATATATATAATTTGTATAAAATTTTTTTAATTTAATCAAGGATTTTATTGTAATTATATTTGGTTAAAATGTAATGCGTTATATTATAATAGTTTGTATATACATTTCTTTGTAATAAATTTTCTGAGCAATGGCATTATATTTGATCCTTTCCATCGCGTTTTATTTGCTTTTCATAGGAATATTATAAACATTTTAAGATATACTTGATATTTTTGTTTTTTTTTAAATTATTTCAACTTTTATTTATTATTTTTACGATATATTACAAAAATAATAAATGCATAATAAGTGCAATTACATTTCTTTGATATAATACTAAATAAAACCAAATAATGTAACGTAAAATGATATCGAAGTCCGTAAATGTATTACCGGAGATATTCGTGAATTCGCTTTGTGTACATAAGGGCATCAGTAAACATGGTCCATTTAAAACGAATATGTCCACTCTCAGATTTCTCTTTAAACAAAATTAATTGTATTATATACATTTAATTTTATTTTTAAAATTGATATAGAAACAGCGCACATTAATTATAAGAAAGGCATAAATTAAATAATACAGAGATATTATTATTTTTTAAAATCTCATAGATTCATTCTGTATGAATTATGACAAAAACACAGATAAGATACAATATGTTATTGCTGTTTTATATTTTAATAACAAGTATATTTTTATTCTTTACAATTGTAGAGCACAAAGTACTTAATATTTCACAACATACTACAAAAACACATAATTAATTTGAATTTATCAGCATAAAGCAAAAGACAGTGAATTATAAGATTAGGGTTGCAAGAAAATTCAGTTAAAATCATGTTTCTTCCGTTATATCGTTTGTTATTTTGTGAGTATATTTAGTTTCATATTTCTTTATCCCGTAGTTAATTTTGATTGGTTGATAAAGTTCTCCTGGTTTTAATCTTATTCCATATCGATTTTTTCTTAATTATTCCACGTTCTTCACCTCTACAAATAGAAGAAAATCAATCTTTATAAGATAAATCAAAATAATTGTATAGAGAAAAATCAATGTACTGGAATAATTTCTGAAATTGTTTAAATAATGTTTGTCTTAAAATTTTTATTTCTTATAAAATTTTTTCTTGTAAAATTTTAATTTTACATATTTATTTTTATTTATAAATTTATGTATATATATATATATGTATATATCGAGCATCAAAATTTTATAATTTTAAATTTTATAACTTAAGTCGTTTAGAAAGCTCGTTTTTTACCTCTTATACATACACTTGTGATGCATATGTACTCTATATGCAGTTGCATAATTACTGCCCAGTAAGTCGCCAATTAGAACGCCGTCACTTAACAGGGGGGACAAGGTACTGCAAAACAAGGAACTCATATTAATCTCAGCGACAAATTCTAATAAAAGGAAGTATGAAAATAAACTGACGGCATAATGGGAGTTTACAGGGCAAGTTACACGAGATCGGTGGAGGACAAGGTGTGTAAGGAACGTAATTCGTATCGCAAGCGTAAAAACTGGGTGGCGGACAGGGTGGTGTAGGTGGCAAATAAGTCATTTCCATTTTCGGTGAACAAGACGTAGGACAGGTTGGGCAGGGTGGTAGATATACCTTTTACAAAATTTTTTTCTTAATTTTTATCATTAAAAACTATAAAACATTATATGTATATATATATCATATATCAGCGCATAAGAGAGTGAAAAAAATTATTTAAAATTAAAATAATGAAAAAATTGTTTCAAAATAATGTATGATAATAATTAGCCATGATATCTTTTAAAAATAAAAAAATAATTAATAAAAGGGGCTACGAGCCAAACTAGGTGTTCATTGCTAACTCTATCTTACATTTAATATTTAAAAAAATAAATAAACAGTTTCGACCCGTTATCGAGTCATTCTCAATGTAAAACAAAAATTGTCGTTATAAAATTATTTCCATCCGCTTATTACAATTCAATTCTTACGCATTATGATTACATAGATGTTATGCAGTCGCTTGTATCGATTTTTTTCCAATTAATTATTCTGTGTTTTTTTAATAATTGCTATGATTCTTTCCTTAATCCATCGTATTAAGAATATTTAATATCTAAATAGTTAATGAAATGTTTGTGTATTTTTTTAAATATTAAATGTAAGATAGTGTTAGCAGCAAACATCTAGCTTGACTTGTAGCCCCATTTATTAATTATTTTCTATTTTTAATTATTTAAGCCTTTTTTTAATTCCTTAATTAAAAAAATAGTCTTCACCTTGTATATGCATATAATTTAATAGTAAACCATGTGTTCAAAGCTTTTTTTTTATTGTTGCAATATGCATATAATATATTAATCAGAGAAAATTCTTAGAGAACAAAAGTTAATATTTCATGCAGCAAACATACCACTGTCTTAATAGGTTTCGGCAGGGGAGGACAAGCTATTTTATATTGAACACGGGATACACGAGGCATACTGGGATAGCACACAGGTGGAGTACAACAAATTACAGAACATGGAATTGGACATCTCGTTGGTAGACAATTAGAAGGAAGAGGAAGACATAAATTCTGGTAACTCCTGAAACGTTTTTGTCGCATAAATTATTAAATTATTAAAAATAATTATTACAAATTAATAAGCAAATCAAGAAAAAATATTTCATTATTTAGTACATTCTCATGTAATATAATATATTGCGTATTTATGATTTAAATAGAAGATTAGTTTGAAATATTCTTTATTTTAATGTTTGTAAAGTAAATTCTCTAGTTAATTATTTCTATGATGCTTACTCGCTATTATTTTCCATTATTTGACTACATATGGAATTATGTAAAACCGAAAATTTAATAATTTTGACAATAATCACATAGGTGAAATTGTGTTAATAAGTAGTCTATTTTTGACTGAAATTCTATTAGGATAATAAAATCCCACTGAAATTTACCTCGACATGACGTTAAAGATGTGTTCTAGATAACGTTTGTATTTTTAGTTTAGAAATTTAATAATTGACGTTAAGTCGTCGATAACAGTTAGAAACCTTCTATCAAACGAGAGACAATTTTAGTAAAGTTACTTGGAATTTAGTGAATTGCTTGTCTCTGACAAGAAATACTTTAGAATTTAAAATTAGCCTTTCATGTTTGTAGACTATGATCAACCGAAGATTATTTACTGGTAACCTTGGTGACCCGTAAAAAATTGATTGTCGGCTTTTACAGATTACGGAATAAATTACATGCGGGAATCACACACGGTGATTCCCATTTCTCGTTTCCGTTTCTAAATATACGAAGCGTGGCTGACGTAGTTTGTTTGTTTTGCAAGAAACAAGCAAATTACGTCAGCCACGCTTCGTATATTTAGAAACGGAAACGAAAAATGGGAAAAACATAAGCATTATATAATTTATAATTTATCATAGCTGACAGCTAGAGATCTAGAAAATTTTTGTGTTAAAACATTTTAACTGATCAAGATTTATAAAAATTAACAATTTATACTTGCTTTAAAATGACAAGTATAGATAACAAAATTTTATAGTTTATGTTAATTTGATTGGATTTATATAATTATTAAAATATATTTTGTATTAAATATAAAAAATTTACAACAAATAATTTAGCGAGCTTTCCCAAAAATAAGTTAATTTAAATTTTTTTTAAATAAACTATTTAATTATCTAATTTACATAAATTATACCAGTATATCTCATTATATTAGTTTGCTACTGTTGGTACAAATACGATAATATTTGGAACTGGATCAAGTTCAATTACTTGATGAGCAGCATTTGCAATTTGCATATTGTTGATAAAAAGTATTCAATCTAAATTGACTTTAACCGTCAACGGAAATCAATTTCGTCACAACTGTTTGAGTTCCGACAAAGGAATTCCCTCTACAGGGAATGCAGCTGCCACCGCACATGCCCACATTTGACAATACTCTCGATGCACATCAGTCGGTACATTTCAGCAATGGTTCACGAGCTCAACTGAAAAGCTAGTAACAAAAGCAGTGCTGTATCTTTGTCGCCATATCTACATTCAAGAATATATCATGATTTCAACATTGTAGGGAAGAATAGTGATAGGCATAATGTAATCGCGACATATATGTATATGCAGATGAGATTTAAGTATTTCATATCCCATTACATTCCCAGATTAAATATGATCAAGAAAATTTTATAAATAGGTACATATATATATATAACAATATGCGAAATAATATTACAGAAAACTTATTTAAAAAATTTTATTATATATGTATATAACTTATACATTACAGTAGGTATACATTTCTAATCATTTAAAAAATATAATGTTTAGCTTATTTATTTATAGCTTCCTTTTTTTTTCAAGCATTGTTGTTAATAATACGTGTTGGAAACTCTTCCCCCTCCTCTCTCTTTCTCTCTCCCCCTCCCCCCCCCCCCCCCCCCGACGCGGAAATAGACAGGATATAAAAAGTACAGACTGTTATATTATTCAGACTATATTTATTGTGACATACGCGTGTTTATACGATAACGATGAATGAGTGCGTGAAACGGAGACTCGTATTTCTCGAGGATTCGCTATGCGAGTGTAAATATTGCATAGATTAAACGGAACATTGGTATCAACTGGCGGAGAACCGGCTATGTCACACAGAACCCTGCTCCATTCGGCGGTTGAGCGGGAATACCGCGTCTGTTCATACGACAAGCATGTTCTTCCAATCGTTGAGCGGCGATGTTGTTATCTTGCTTGTTAAAGCTCCAAAGACGTTCAGCTGCTGCGCTAGCACGTGGCCAGATCCTCGAATGTATGTTATTTCTGAAAATAAATAGTAACTTAACAAGAATGCTTTACGTTTCGTAATTATTTTTTTATTAGGTAAAATAAATAATTGTTAGCATAGTGTTTTAGTCCTTCATACATTTATCATGTTGAATTGCTGAAGATGACTCAAATAGAATTCGAAACGTACGAAGTTATATGATATTTTTAATGTAATAATTTCTCGAAATTTTAACAACTAGAAGTTGACTCCTATTGCCTTATTTACAAATTTTTGTCTTATCGATTATATATAATTATATATGAAACATTTTTTCCCGAGTAATAACGAAAGAATTAAACTTTTTGACTCAAAGACAATGTATAAAACATTGTCTTTGGCACATAATTATTTCATAACTATTTTGATGAGTGCGAACACTTGAAACTCTTTTTTTTTCTTTCTTATAAAAAGTAACTTTAAGATGATAGAATTTTACTGTAACTTCTGATATTCATGTGCTTATTTTTGCCAATTTAATAATTAATGCTTTTTATCGAAACTATACGCTTCCAATATTTGTTATATTATTCAATTAATAGAAATTCAGTTAATATTAGGGATCATAAAATTATCGGATATCCGATGTCCCATTCTTTTCGGATATTTAATATCCGGTATGATTGGGCAATTATCCAATCGAATATTTCCTCGGATATTTGGAAAATAGCTTCCAAAAAAGAGCAGCAAGGAAAAAAATGATAGCGATAATAATTTTCTTTATCTTCCCAATGTAAAAAAAAAAAGAAGAAAGATGAACTGTACAAGAAATTCAGTTGGAAAGAAAAAATTCTGCACTAATAATGCAAACAATCAATGTAAAATTTCAACCGGATATATTATCGGATACTAATGATATTCAGCTATTTGGCCGGATAGTAAAAAAGTGCCGAATAATGATGGATACCGGATATTTCCCGGATATCTGGTGCATCCCTAATTAATATACTTCTTGTATTAATATGTTAATTCATAGATTTTCAAATATGAATTAAAAAAAGGAAAGACTAGACGTACTTGTTGACGAATTCTGACCACATGCAGGCCTCACCGCCGAGCATAAGGTGTGTAACGTTGGCCGCATTATCAAAATCGAAAGGATCGCAATTGTAATATTTTTGCCAATCGCCACCGCCGGCAATATGATCCAGATACCAGCAGGATGATAGCAAGACCGGATGTCCTGCCATAGTCGCTCTCTCTAGCTCTTTTTGCCATAATTGTACTTTCCAAACGTGCACTACAGTGCTCGCGGGTAGCACAACGCCATTATCGAAAACCTATAAACCGTGCAATTTGCATACAATAAAATGTCTTGTACACGATAATGCTTGCATCTCACGCAATAATTACATCGTAATAATCTCATCGTGTACAGAGATATCCATATTAATTTTTTAATAATTAACTCGTAAATAACACCGGGTGCATATTCGCACCCGGTGTTATTTAAAATTTCCAACTTATAGATATTTGAAAAAAAAAACTAGTTTTGCTTAACACGCAGTTTTGAATGAACGATTGTATTGTTTTTTGAAAATTCAATATACCAATCAATTGATTAAAAAATTTTACATTGAAAAACGTAATTTTTACTTTAATTTCGCTTGTAACTTTCAGAAGAGATATAAAACATTAAAAATGTCTGATGCAAATTCGCACTATTCGCATCAGGTGTTCTTTACGGGTGTTTGAAAGGGATGTGCCCTTTACAAATTAAATTTTTTTACAGAAAAATAGCAACTAACCTCTTGCCACACAATAGTGTTGATGTTTAGCGAACTGCTGATCGCGAGTATCTTGGCTATATATTGGTTTTCGAGCAGTTCGTACTTCTTAGATATATTGCGCTCTTTCATGTACTCGGTAATTCTCGGATTACTGGCCCAGCAATCGAAGGGTACTTCGTCACCACCTAGGTGGAGATATTGATCCGGGAATACTTGCACGATCTCGGAGAACAAATTCTGTACGAAGTCGTACACCTTCGGGTTTATTGGGTCCATAGGGCCTAGTTTACCATTTGCTTTTCCGGTGGAGTCTAACAAATACATAAATGAGCAAATTTGCATTGCTGAAGAAATATTAATAAAGTGCAGAGATAAAAATATATTTATTTAAGAACATTATTTATCTCTGAAAATGTTTAGACTTCTACTAGATCATTATAAAAGAATGATTTTGCTAAAATCTAAAAATTTAACTAGGTTATTTAATAGATTTGATAATAATTTTGTTAATTGTCAAAATAATATGTAAGAGTCTCACAAATTAAGTTGATTGCTAGAATATCAAAATTTTTTACAGCGTGGCTTATCATGCTTGATTTTCCTATATAATTATTTAATCCAACAAAATAATTTTCAGATTTGCGTCAAGCTAAATTTTTAGATTTTCAGCAAAATTATTCTTTCCGTGATAAATTGTTGGTTAATAAATTATATCGAACTCATTTACCGTAACACGTTGTCAATAATTCCGGATAGGCTATACCCCATGATCTAGTGTGTCCAGGTGTGTCAAATTCAGACATCACTCTGATCCCCCGTAGTCTCGCATAATTCACGACTTTCTGCACGTCATTAGGTGTGTAGATCATCAAGTGATGGTAGGCGCCTTTAGCGGACAGGTCGGGATACCTGGTACTCTGATATGGGAAACTGTTATCGTCGACGATGTGCCAATGAAGGACATTTAGCTTGTTGTACGACATAGCGTCTAGTGTCAACAGTATGTCAGATAGGGGTAGATAATGACGGGAGGTATCGAGCAGGAGGCCGCGATGTGGCAGTTTCGGCTCGTCCAAGATAGTTTGGCATTTTATTTTTAACTGTAATACAGTTATTAAGTTCATGTTCGCACAATCGTTTAGATGAAAGATTATAATATGTACGTAGAGAAGAATTGCGATGTAAGGAAAATATTATACGCTGCACTTTAAAAATTATTTTCCTGTTGACAATAAGTTCCATAGTCGAAGTCAGCAGAATTATTGATTTTTTACAAGAAAATGTTAATAATGCATAAAAAATGTTATTTCCGTGTTTTTATCAATTTTGTGTTTTACTTGTATTTACATTTGTGTTTACATTTTGCATAAAAAATTCATTAATTAAGATAAAAAGATATAAATATTTAAATATACTTACGCTCGGACCATCACCAGACGGTGCTAATAGCTGCGAAAAAGTCTCGAGACCTCGAAGGATTCCCCACTCGGATTCAGCCCATAGAACGGCGACTGATGAAGTCTTATTTATCTCGAGTTTATCTGCAAAAGGCGTATACCGCGATGTCAAACGTCGTGTTAAATCGTTTCGATCGAGGAAGATAGGCACGGATAAAATCATAGAATTTAGCTCGCTAATCGGTGGTTACGGCCTTATGGCATTTAGCTTTAAGCGATAAGAAACTAGGAAGCAGATCAGAGTTGTCTTATTGTCCGTCTTCGTTTCAATCGTTTTGCTGATTGTGCATTGCTCAACTCGCTCGAAAGTCTCGCGCGTGTTCAGTCTGCATTCGTCATTCCGCGTCGTGGAATCTTCTTGGTTTAATCGGACTAAATTAATTGTAATTCCTTTCGCGATCAGTGATAAATTGATCGATCGATCGTTGTTTCAGACTCCAAATATAGCCGTACCACAAGGAATAAATTACAAAATTTTATTTTGTTGCTTGTTAAATATTATAAATTTTACATAAATATAAAGGTCATATATTTTTTATATATTAAGTGTGATTATATTTTCAAATTAAGTATATTTGTAATAGATTATTTCTCTTTGCGTATGGAACTGTTTTTTACCGCAACTTTAAATGCAAAAGGTTTACTTAAAAAATTATTTTTTTTTTAATATATACAAATATAAAACGTATGATAAGGAATAATCAACTGGGAAAGATTAATCTATCACTTCTATCTTCGTTAAATATGGATTAAACTTGTGTTTCACAACTTTATGATCTTTATTGTATATTTTTGTCATTTATAGTTTGATGTGTTAATGTAGGATTTAATAAAATCTTTCGGAAATTATCAAATCGATGTTAAATTTAATTAATATCATCGATAAGGAGAGATGTTATTAAGGATTGCAAAAATCCAATTTGTGCGCACGCAAGCCCGTTATCAACGCAAATCGGCGAATGTTAGGTCGGAGGTTACGAGTGAGCTGTTGCTCACGGGCATCATTCAATTAATTTGTTGGTGCACTACCTATTACTTTGTAATGCAAGCTGCACATGCAAAGAGAGTTGCTGCACATGAAACATGTATTAGAGTTATGACTGACGTATAACAAAAGTTGCGTTTTCCGCCATCAGCCAATTAGTTAAATATTCATACATTTATTTTTAAATCTATTTAAAATAGAAGTACATATATAAATAGAGTAATTTTTAATATTTTCTATTACTTGATAAATATATATGTACAACCACTGTGCGAATTAATAAATTAAAAAAAATAAATTTAATTTTACACTCTTAAACTTACAAGATTCATTCATGTACAAATATGGCCAATGCTCGCCGTTTTGTTCACAAGGCTTCAAGAGACGGATGCTTAAGGTTTCAAGATTGCCTTTAAAATGAGGATCGTCTCGAACGGATGTTCTTGGCTGCCCTTCCGTGACCAACCTTGCTATTCTAGCTTCCGTCAAAATAATTCTGTTATACCGTTCTATCGCCTCAGTCACGATATCACACACCTCGCCGTTCACCTATGTAAATACAAAAATATTAAACTATTAAGTAATTTAAAATAAAATTAGAATAACATTTTATGGAACTTAAAAAAATGTAAAACATAGAAGCATACAGAAACTAAGATATTTCATTTTTTATTAATAATTTCCTCATTAAAATTTTTAATAATGAAATTAAGATAATTTTAATTTACTTCTAGAGAAACAATAGTAATATTTATTGAAACAGATGCATCCCAGATAGAAAAATGTCTGTACTCTTCTAGCAGATTGTCAGCAGATTCGAGCAGAAAATGACGGCAGTCTGCCATCAACTGCGTCCGCATTAGGCTTGTGTTCTGTTAACATCGCCTGTCGACATAATGTGAAGGCAAATTGTTGGCAGAAACTGAGCAGATCCTGCCGACATTATCTGACGCTTGCAGATTTTGTTACGTTTTTTCTAGCAGTCTGTTAACAGTATTATGTACATCTAATTTTGTAATAATTCTGTTATTATTTTATTGGCACAGTGTGTAGCAGACATTAAAAAAATCTGCTTTCTACAGCTTTCTTGGCTATCTGATATAATATCGAAAAGATAAAATAAATAAAAAGGAGATTAAGCTTAAAAATTAAAATATAATGTTACATGCAGTGTAAGAAAAATAATTTTTAACAAATTCTTGAATTCAAAATCGCTATATGTTGGAATACAAAAGTTAGAAAGCAAAGCTTTAGTTAAAAAATAAGTAATATTTCCCAAGTAACACAACTAAGTGACGATAACGTCAAAATGACGTCAAAATGACGTCAAAATGATGTCGTTTTGACTTCATTTTGACGTTATCGTGACTTATTGTGTCACATGAGTTGTATGATGTAATAGATATAATAAATATTATGTCTGTTAATTGTGTTACATATACATATAAAAATATAATATAAAATATATAAAGTATAATTAATAAACATTGTAACCGTTATTTTATTACGCTTCTCTTTTGCATTTGACAAAATAACAGTTTAATTAAAGTAATTTCGCGTGTGTATGCGAGTCTCTTAATATTTTTATGACAATTGTATTGTCATCCGTATAAATTATATTCGTGAAATCATTCTTTGCTTTGAGACACATACATGTATTTTTATTTTAGACACAAGAAAACAAACAGAACATAATAAAAATAAAGGGCAAAAAGAGCAATACACAGAACATGTACGAAACGAATGGGTCGGTTGGGGCAGAGATCTTCACTTTTACCGAAGCCTATTTCTTCTAATATGATCGAGAAAAATATTTCTTTTCGATAATATTTAGAAATTTTAATTGTTTTAAAAAATATCTATAATGGGGGATTTTTAATTTTTTGTGAGAGTTTTCAAACAACCGATCCGAAGTATTGATAAAAACAGAGAGTCGCAGAGACATAGAATTAGGCAGATAGAATTTTAGAGCAAAATTTCACTCCAAAAGAGTGAACATTGTCACTCTTTTTCAAGAAGTGAAATATTTTCACTCTTTTTCAAAAGTGGCTGTATTTTCATTCAGTTGAAATAAAGTTTCACTTCAAGAAATTTAGAGGGATATCCCTATCACGATCAAATCCCAAACTTTATTATTAAGAAGTCATAATAATATTAAAAATAACAAAATCGTATAATAGAAACTTATAAATTTATTTCAATAATTTAACGAATATTTATATTAAAAAAAACTCAATATATTAATGTTTTTACAGAGTTAAAATGAGCTTGGCCTAATGTGATAGAAAGAAATAATAAATAGAAAGACTCACATGAAATTCAAAGTTAGACGGTCGCAATAAATAGAAGTCTTCTTTGATAACACGCATTTTTGGCAGTGGCCAGAGTTCGCCCTTCGTGGCTAGGACCCATGGACCTGCGTCCGAATGTAATAAAGAGACTCGCCAGGCCACGGCAGCTAGCAGCATTAACACGATCCAAACGCGGCTCCACATGTCTGCCTTTAGTTAGAGAGAACAGTTCAGGTGCACGATCGAGAAACGATGTGACGCCAACGAGTGATCATCGTCTACTGACGATCGCAGGATGCCGGAGAACGCACGTACATATGATAGTGGTAACGACCTTAGCCTGCGCCACTTAAGTTTTATCACTTTGGTCCCCGGGAGAGCCTCACGGTCAAGTAAGAATAACTAGTCCTTCTGCCTACTCCGTTTATCCTTAAATCTTAACCGCACGTCCAAAAAGTCTTATCGCACACAGTATATAATAAATAGGTATCGAAGAAATCGTTTGAGATAGTTAATTTTAATTTGCTAATTTTTGAAAGAAAGAGAAGAAATGAGAGAAATTAAAAGAATATTATAATCTATTTTTTTTTTAATTAACGTATTGTATAAATATATACTTGTTTTGCGATACTTTTATTTTTCATGTTAGTGTAATTAATTTTTTTTATTTTGCATTGCAATCGATTGCATAAGAATACACTCCATGTATTCTTTCTATATTTTTTTTTATCATTTTTGCATTGACATGTATCGATAATAGATAAATAAATAAATATTTTCGGAAGATAAGAGTAAAAAAATAGATTGTATGGATAGAATAAGGGCTATGATAATTAATTAATCGTGAAATTGATATCTTATTTCTGATTGTCATCTATCTGATTTTAATCTATCTACGTCAAATGCACAAATTATATAAAGTTTCATAAAAATCTTAAATAGACTTGACAAAATTTTTTCATGTAAACTTTAACATAGGTTTTAATTAAGAAGAGTTTACAATCATTACTTTAATGTCGATAAAAACATTCTTATTAGTAGGCAAATGATATTAATATATATATTTCGCTTAAAAGAAATATTTAAAAGTCTTTGCTCTCGAGTTTTCTATTTATATTTGTTTAATCTTTTTGTTATTATTTTAAGGTTAATTGATTATCTTTATTTTTGTTGGCAGGTGTTGCATAATACTTTTATCAAAGATACAATAAGAAGTGTTTTTTACTTAAAGAAAACTCTTGACTTTATCTCAAGTTTATATTTTTAATTTATTTATTAATGTATTTTAACTTATACAGGTTAAAAAAAAATGAAAACGGCAGCAAAAGTATAGATTATATTATCTATTAGATATCGTAATTTTAAATGTGTTAATATCTGTTCCTTTTGATAAGCGTTAAATACGTAAGAAAATTCCTCAGTTTATCGGCAATACATTATTTACATATGATGCCGTATCTTGTATGTATGAGATCGCTTTATCGCAATTTTATCACTATTGAAACATTACCAGAAAGTTATAAACAGTTGAGTGCAAAGATCAATGGTCTCTCAATTGCTTTAGTATATATATCGACATTATGAATTATTGTTATGGCATAATAATCGATATTTCGATAATATTTCTGGTGATTTTCTAATTGCTATTTTTCTATTTAACACCATACTCATGTCGGGTTAACATTGTTTTAACTTGTTTCGAATATCAAGTCCTGATATGTTCTCGAGCAAACGTTACAAAAACACGCCCTTTCCTGCTTGATTAATCGTTTTTCACGTAATCCTGCGTATTTAGGAAATGTAGGTCAATTCAATGAGTCAGTCCAATCGAATCTGAGAATAAAATGAAATTAAGTGAGAGCAATGTAGTAGAAGATAAAAAATTGCGACTAATTCTTAACTTGATATTTCTTATATCTATTAATACCTCTTATATCTATTATGTGCTTTATATCTTATATGCTTTATCAATGGATTTTCTTTTACTAATATGATTTGAAATCACTATAATTATATATAATGGATGCAATTATGTTCAAGGTAAAATGCAATATAAAATTGCGTTCATCCAGTATCCGGGATTGTATAGAACTCTTTGGAAATTATATAGTCATGTAATTAGCATCACGAACTTGTATTGTATGTGTGTTATTTATATACACATGCATACAATTTACTATATTCCAAGATATATTATACATACATATGCACTCCAGGATTTTTGCAACAAATATAATTAATCATTTAGAAGTTGATAGTAGTACTTAGCATATTAATTCTTAACTTTTTTTGATTTTGCATACAAACCAGAACCGTATAATAAAGTAATTTAACTATAAATTATATACAAATTATATTAATTAAATTAAACAGACTATTTAAAAGATCACAATGTTTTAAAATTTTTATAAATATTTTAAAATCTAAAAAAACATCTTAATTCACAAAATTTTCAGAAATTATGTAATGTTGCACATTTTTAAATATGTTACATAACTTATATGTTAATATAACTTATATGTTATATAACTTATACGTTTGTATTTGGCCCAATAAAGGACTATGTCTTTAAATTGGCTACGCATTAATACGTAATCAGAAGTGCACATTATAATCGACCATTCAATACTTCGTAAATCTTTTTACCAAGCAGTAATGTATTTGCGCCAATGTTGTACACTTGGTATCGCTTTTATCACATCATATTACATCAGAGAGACCGCCTTAATCCAATTCCATGACTATACGCTACTGCTCGGTGAATCGTAGCTTCATTGATTGCGACGCGCGTACGCTAGGTCGACAGTCGTCAGGGGGAGAAGGGAGAAGAAAATTCAAACGGAACGTGCATTCAGGGTTGGAATACAGGGTGTCCTAAGACTCGTGCTCTGGTAATTTTCTTTATATAAAGTTATTTTTATAAAAAATTGTTATAATAAGTACTATTAATAAATATATTAATTTCTAGAAATTTATCAATTTAAATAATTAACAAATTAAAAAAAATTAAATAAAGACAATAAATAAAATTTGAATAAAATAAAATAAAATTGCAACGATAATAATAACGTGAGATATATATTCATATATATTCGTTAGAATTTGTATTGGAAAATATCTAAAATGTAAAGTGAACAAAAAACGAAGTTTTATTACTTGCGCCATTAAAAGTCTTATATAACGTTTCTTAAGTTAAAAATAATAGTTTTTAAAAAAAAGGAAAAAATTTAAAGTAATATTTTATTGGTACTTGATGTCACTTCTTTTGATAATAATTTGTTATAAAATTTTGAAATTTGAGTGTTTTTATAGCTAATAAATATTTATATATATATGTATATAATTCTAAATTTTTTTTATTATAAATATTCAATTCAATTTCACTATTTTTTATAATTTTGCTAAGTATATTTTAATAAATTTTTTTAACGAATATTGATTTTATGATACTAACTTAATTGCTCTTTATATATCGAAGTGCTGTGATCAATATTCTGTTATTACTTTGAAAGTATATTATAATAAATAATATTTGAGATGTTGTGTGTGTGTGTATATATGCTTTTTAAAATATAGTCCCCTAAAAATATCTAACTTGGACAGAAATTAAATTAACTTAGTTATTATTTAGAATTCACAAATATATTAGATATATGTGTCACAGTGTTTTATTCCAATTATCAACCTGAAAAAGTTTACTACTGACAATTTATATTAAATAAATAGTAATTGAGAAATTTTCTAAAAATAACTGAACAAAATTCTTTGAAATATTGATCCCGTGTCAAATGCTTTCATTTTACTCTCTTATTAGTTTCAACGCTTATTCGAAAATTCTTGAATTCTGAAATTTTGAAAGATTGCCACCCAGAGGCATCGCACAATGCATGGCACCCTGCATTCACGCCTACACATGGATCCGCGCGTGGTATTGCGCGTTGAAAAGCCACCCTGAAGGAAGGGTGCCTACTATATAGAAGAACGCTGCCGCGCAGGTGGGGTAGTTGAGAGTGATCAACGATGAAGGGGTGTGATCGGGGTGGTGAGGGGATTGATAGGAAAATGGAGCGGGTGGTACGCCTCGGCGTCGTGGCCGTCGCGATGACGTTGGTGACGTCGATCGGTGGCGCTGCCGATGCTTTTACCTTCGCCCTCTAACATTTGTATGTATACGTGTACAACAATTATAGTGACGTTGAACGTAAAGCATACTGGAGCATACTCGTGGGGTAGAGACGTAACTCGCTTCCACGAAGGTGGCGCCAATGATGGGGGAGCCGGCAAAGGTGGTGATGGTAGTGGTTACTGATAGTGGTCTCGATGGTAGTGGTAGCAAAGGGTGGTCTTTCTCGCTTGGTCATAGCTGGTATTAGAACGCTCTTTCAGTGCGCGCGGATCCGTCGCGCGCTGTACCGAGGCTCCTCCACCGACGATGATGCTCATTGGTATACACATGCATATGAATACGTCTACGTGCCGGCGAACAGGGGTGTAATCACAGGTTCGCGCAATCGCAAATGTATATACGTGTGTGTATGCGTACGAGGTGGCTGGCCCGTGTTCGACTGCGCGAACGAGGAGGATAGAGAAAGTGGTAGAGAAAAGAGTAAGCGGGGAAAAGACACAGAGAGAGTGGGTAAGCGCGAGGGTGGCGGCGAACGCCGGTGGCGGTAGTGACGGCGGCGGTGGCGGCGTCAGTGCACGGAAGTGGCTGTGCTCCGGTAGTGGACGGTGGATAGTGTAGTGCGGTTGGTCGATTGGATCGGTTGGTCGGTTGGTCGGTGGTTGATTCGCCGTTGGTCTCGCGTTGCCGTCGTGTTTCATTGAAAACCGGGCGGAACGACGTCGGACATCATCCACGAGACGCAGACGGCGAGACGACGACGGGACCGCAAGAAGGGAGGAAAAGGGAGAGAAAGAGAGAGAGACGAGAGGCGAGAGAATGAGATCGATAAGGAGGAACCTTAGGCGCTGGTTTCGCGAAACGGGAACGGCGGTGCGCGACGCGTAGAGAGAGAGAGAGAGAGAAAGGGAGACACATATACTTCCTCCTCTCTTCTCTTCCTCCTCCACCCGAGATTGCGAGTGTATGTGTGTGTGTGTGTGTATGTGTGTGTAGTGCGCCGACGACGAGCGCACGCGACGGAAGCGAGACATACGCGTGTAGTACGCGCGCATACGTACGCACGCAGGCGCGAGTAGGCGCGAGTACGCGCGTGTGAGCGAGGGAGCCGCCGACACACGAGGGTGGAACGAGGTTCGCGAGGAAGGGAACGTGGCCGGCTCGGTTCGTCGACTTGGCTGGCTCGCGAAAGGGCGGTTCTTGGATCCGGAGCGCCGCAACCGGAGGCCGAGGGAGAGAGAGCGAGAGAGACCGGAAGAGCGAACGCGAGAGAGGGTACGCGAGAGAATTCGTTTGTTCGTTCGTTCGTTCGTTCATTCGCGTCTTGTCGGCTCAGGAAGATAGAAAAGTGGAAGAGGAGAGAGTCGATTACCTCTTTTTCTCTCTCTCTCCCCCTCGATCTCTATTCGCCCTCGCTCGATGGGCTACGCCGTCGAAAGAAGGTCAAAGATCGATTCTCGGGCCGACGAGGGTCGTGACCTCGCCGTACGCCGCCGCCGAGTACGAAGTGACCCACGCGCGTAGTAGTACTATCCACTAGTAGTAGTACGCCGGCCAGAAGAGTTGTATTCGGTGAGGAGGCGAGGGTGGCGGTGGTGGCGGGGGGGGGGGGGGGGGGGGGGGAGGTGGAGAGAGGATCGATCGGGCGGAGGATCATCGTCGCGATGCGAGGATGAGGTTGATCGACCGGCAGAAAAGGAACCGAACCGGCAGCTTTCATTGAGATCGACGATACGTAGAAAGAACGAGGACCGAGACGATCAATCTCCTCGTCAATGCACGTCGTTCGCGAACGCGCCATCACACGTAGAGTAGAAACGTCCGCGCGCATCCCAGGACACGTCGTTATCGTGTCCGCGATTTGGCGTAAAAGATCGCGAAGGCGCAAAGAGATTGGAAATATATCGTCGACGTCGTCGTCGTCGTCGTCGTCGGCCATAGCCGGATGCTGGAGCACAAAGTCGGGAACGAAGAGAAGATCGAATCGCCCAAAGAAAGGCGATCGTCGAGATTCCGGCGCACGAAGCATCACACCTTCATCATCCGACTGTTACCCTAACTGAAAGCTCGGATAGACCGGACGGACGTCCCGGTGCGATTGAACGCACGGGAAAACGCTCATTGATCGAATCACCCGTGTGGCTAATCGGGCTGATATGAGCGTGAAGACGCACGAGGGTGACGAGAGACTGGGGAATGGTCGCAAGGCGTGACAAAGCGACTACGGAAATTTCGAGGGTCCGGATTATACAGCATTCTCTTCGGAAATTGGAAAACTAGCATTGCCGAGGAAATTGGGAAACAAGGACACGGACAGATCGCTGAATCATCACTAGGTCGAAAAAGAGAAAGACGCGTGGATTATTACACAAAACGATTGCGAAAGCGAGAGAATCGGGCGAGATCGCGGGTAGAAGAGAGAACGACGAACCGGACGAACACCGACGGAATATCGACGAAACGCTGACGAGACGATTTATCGCGCCTACGAGGAGGAGGACGAGGTACGGCTACACGCCGAGGTTTCCCGTAGAATGTCACGGGATCTTTACTCGAGCAGTGGCGTGATCGGTCCAGGTGGTGGCACACGTTCGCCACGCAGCGGTCGTCGCGTGGGCGAACTGCCAACCGTTGATCGCAGTCCGTCGCGAAGTTATGCCAGCGGTCGTGGAAGTCCGCTCGGTGGTCGTAAACGGGGAACTCGCAGTGGCAACAATTCGCCGGAGCACTTAGGCTACGGCGGAGGCTACCATCACCATCAGCTGGGCAGCCCGTACTACTCCCGCGACGAGGACCTCGGCAGTCCCGTGATGCTCGAGGAGAGGGGTAGGAGTATGTCGACCGGGGGCGGTGGGGGCGGACATCACCGATCCAGAAGCGCCTCGAGACCCGCCATGTCCAGCTCGGCGGGCATGGTAGCGCGTTACACCAGCCTCGATCGTGCCTCCGCTGGCGTTCTCGACCATGATCGGGAATTCGTGCCGATACGCGAGCCGAGCCGCGAACGTAGCCGCGATCGCGGACTCTACCTGGAGGACGAGTTATACGGCTCCAGGTCAGCGCGTCAGAGCCCGAATCCGCACATGCTGCGCGACGGCGGTGGCTACATCGGCGAGCTCCAACATCAGAACAACGATCTGCAACGTGAGCTCGGTAACCTGAAGAAGGAGCTCGAGTTGACGAATCAAAAATTGGGCAGCTCGATGCACAGTATCAAGACCTTTTGGAGTCCGGAACTGAAGAAGGAACGGGCGTTGCGCAAGGAGGAGAGCACCAAGTACAGCCTCATCAACGAACAACTTAAGCTGCTCAACTCGGAGAATCAGGTCAGTCGAGAATTCTCTTTTGCGGACCCGACCGGTCGATTCGCGACGTTCGGTTTAGCCTTGCGAGCGTGTGTGCCGTGTCTCCGTGTACGTGTGTGGTCGCGTCAGCATAGGATTCGATTATCGGATTCCGTTGGTCCCGCACGAATACTGTACGGGATGCTTATAATAGCCTCAGTCCCGTTTTATTACCATTAAAACATGAAGAGATGTTCTTAGAAAGCCACGGAAATGTGTGGAACATTCTGGCCGAGATTGTCGCGACTGTCACGTCACACGCGTCCTTGCGCGAAGGCCGTCCTCTCGAAATCAGGTCGCGGGACGCGACCTGGTGTGCCCGATGTTAACCCTTTTCTGTGATCACGAGATTGCGTACATTGCGGAATATTTTAGTACATGTGTTTGACCTAATTATCTCTAGCTATGTTTGCGGTCAAGAAGATTACCATATATAAGCAGGCATTTGTGTAGTGTACGTTGAAAAAAGGTTAGTCCTCTAAACGGGAATCTTTAGTTTTCTCAAAATAAATGAACCGGGAAGATTACGTAATACAGGGTGTTTCTGCGTATCCATATTTTTCGAGAATAAGGCCCCTGTGTATGCTAAATTTCAGTCAGAAACATTTTATTTTTTAGGAAGAAAAGTGCGATATTTTTAGAAGATAATTCACTATCAGGGTAGTTAATTTGTGAATGACATCCCCTTTAAAGGGAAGATAGAAAAAACTTAAAAAGATTATATATAAAATGCCTTCATACAACATCAGCTGAAATGGGTCAATTTATGATGAAAAACTTTTGACGTATAATAGAGACTTTTTTATAAGACACAACAAATTACTATTATATTTTTGCAGAAATTTTTGTTGCCTATTTTTTCATTCATATTTTACGCATATAATAATTAAATATATTTCGCTCACAACTAAGACACAGATTAAGATTCTCTCTTACTTCCGTGACGTCATTAAGAATTTATCACTGAGTTTTTCGATTATTTAGCTCCTTTAGGCGAATTAGTCAAACTAAAATAGCGGCAATTCATTCTGCAGTAACGACACTGTTGCGGAATCTTATTATCGATTGGCTAAAAATGCAACACAAAGGGGGAGCCACCTTTATGCCGATTTCACGAGCATCGTGCAGACTCTGAAGCTTTTGCGGTAATTGGTCTATTATCACAATACACGTATTTGCGAGATGTCGTATCAATTAACGTTATCATAGGGCGGAGTGCAACGTGTCATTGTCGCGCAAATATCGTGTAAATCATTCATAATCGGCACATGCAGCACGGCAACAAGTTTCACTCATGCCGTAATTTGTGATTGCATCCATTGTTTTGTAATATTTTATAATGAATCATTCGATGCATCAATTAATTAATTAAACGAACTCGTGCCACTCGTGAGAGCTCTGCCAAGTTTCTCGATAGACCTGCAATATTTATGATGATACTTCAGAATTCTGATTCGCGACTGTTTCTCTGTGCAATTTCTTAAATATTATAGGTATATTTTTTGTAGTATACACTTTTGGAACTTAAGAAATGAGATAGATATATATTTGACGAAAGCAAGAAAGAGAGTTCTAGTGCAATTTAGTGCAGAAATAAAAAACAGACCTTTTATTATACTTTTAAATTTTTATATAAAACACAAACTTATACCTAATTGAAAATAACCAATACATTAATGTATTTAGATTATAAAGATACTTGTACACATACAAATATTGCTGAAATTTAAGTAATTTAATGTAAATTGTAAAGAACAAACGAAAGATAATTAATCGATTTAAATTGTTAAGAAGAATAGTATGTAAAACTGATCCAATTTTATTTTATATTATATAACTTCGCTGAGGAGGACCAACATTAAAGATTGAAACGTTTGTACTGTTTATTATTTGAATTATATAATTATTTAAACTAGCGCACGTTAACTAGCTAAGCTCAAACAGCCTCTTATGATATATTTTTGAATTGTTATTCACTGAAGTTTATACATTATTTAAATTGAGTAATTTATACATAACGAGTAGTCATGTATAAAAGTCATGGATAATATTTTATCACCGCGAAAACTTTTAATAACACACACACATTCACACTATATTAATTAAATCATTATTTTATTTAGTTGCCATCTGTTTTGTGGTTTAGCGACCACAACGCGTGTTCGTGAATCCGATGAAGCCATCGCGCCGTAGAAAAAAAAAGATACGTCGACCTCGTCACAAATGCATGTCACATAAGAACGATATGCTGCGGATTGCAATAGCTTCATTCGCATTTTCCATGAGATCAATTAAAATTTGTACACTTTGCGCGTATCGTGTGCGCACGTGAATACGTCCGTTTTTGCACAACATATGTACACGTATATCACGTGTACATGTGTATCACGTTCACGACAGCGTCGAATAAGTCATTGCCCCCGCGAGCGGAAGAATCTCAAAGAGCTAGATGTTTCTCTGGCCGACTGCCCACATTCGTACCTACCTCTGTCTTCGTTTACCCTTGCCTAAGTAAATGCGTTTTCCTGCAACGTATGTACGTATACGAGCTTACATCAATCTCATGTACGCCCATTGTTCCCGACGTGCTTGTCTCGTGCAAAATTCGCAATCATGGGCGAACCGGGTACACTATAAATTACGCCGACGACGTTTTTACACTGACAATGATTTGAATTACACGCACCACTTGATAGTAACATATTTTCCTGGACACAAAATTAAAGACATAAATTTACCAGTAAGTAACGGCGCAATCAGTCAGGCACAGTGTATGTGCATAAAATTACAATTTTAATATTTAAACCTTATTGAGCTACAAAAATAAAATTCCAAATGTTTCGATTCACGCAGAACCATCCTCAGTGGGTAACAAAACTTACAAGAAGTGCGAATACATGAAGTCTTGCATAAACATTCTTTTTACAATCTTGTCTTCGAATAAAATTCTATAAATATAAATTTACATTATATTTATTACATAAAATACAAGGAAAATGTTTATCTTTCTTTTATAAAAGTAATTATAACCCACTAAATTACAAAAATATAATTTATGCAATAAATGCAGCATATTATTTATTCTGTTTGAATATACTTAAATCCACACTTTTTTCATATTAATTCTCAAACGCCTTCATTCATCAGACTTGAATCTTACAATTTCGCGCAATTAAAAAGGACTTTTAATTAAACGCAAGGTCTCATGGTAAAATATTTTCAGTAATGCCCACGCGGAGGATGGGTGACACTTTTACAACTGTATTAATATTTGTACTTCAAGTAAACTATATATATGTGAAAGTTTTGTTCAAAACATTCCGTTTTTATTGAACAATATATTTTTATAGTTTATTAATTTTATTTGTTATTTTTATTGTTATATTAAAATTATTAAACCAAAATTTCAAAGACAATAAATCTAAATTTTTTTATAAGTATTTTAAATATTCAAAATAACTTATGGAAAGTTTCATTGCGATTCATTGATTAGTTATAAAGATATGGAATAAATAAATATTTGTGTCGAATACAACACATTTCACATATCCCAAATGGTCCACTCAAATTTTTATGTTCATTTAACATAAGATGAATATGTTAGAAAACAATACAGATATTGTGCAAAAAAATTGATCACAAAAACGTAATGCTGACACAGTTTGTAAAGAAACTGTAAGTATATTTCTTTCAGTATAATTAACATTATCATATGTTAAAATAACATATTTTATTTGTTTGTCTTAGAATTTACGTTTTAAAGCACATTATTTTTATGTTTCTTTTTCACTCATAAATTGTATCACTTTAACACTAAGAAACGTTAAATATCAATTTAAGACAAAATATTTAAATTATATAATCACATAATATTAAATTAACATTCAAAAATGTAAAAATATTCAACATAAACAGTTAACAAGATCGTGAGTGGGCCGTTTCCAACATAAATTCCAACACAATATTTTTTTACCGTGTGCCTACATGGTTTAGTTACTCCGGTATATTCTCGTTGAATCTCTTCAGTTCATCTTTGCGGAAAGTTTTCTGAAAAATCGCGTATAATTTTCCGGAACCTGCTGAACAAGCTAATATCATTATGTCGCTTTGTAAGAAAAAAAAGATGTGCACGGATGACAGAGAGAAACGTCGAAAGAAATAATTCTCTTTCGTTTCACGCTAAGAGAGTAACTGGAGTTCGATCGATTCGTACACAGCCTCTGGCGAGCTTTTCCTGCACCTTTCTTTTCTTCCATTAGCATCGGGAATCTGAGAATGGAACGCGCAAAAAACGCATTAAACTGTCGACAGCAGGGATGAAAAAAAACGGGTTAATCGCAAGTGCAAAATTAATTCTCTTTCTCACGAGTGCGAGTGACTCAAAATTGCTTCGTGATAAGCATGTGTAACTCGCAGAAAATGTCATTTGATTTTTTCAACCTTGTAATATTGCTTCGATGAATGATAATATTCTTCCGACGTAAAATGTGAAAATTATATTATGCGCAAATTTTCGCAGCATTGAAGGCAGTATGACGTCTATGAACTACACATAATATGTGCACGAAACATGTTAAGAATGTAGGCGATATTAGAACTACAATAATTAAGTGGTACATGATATTTCTCAATATTTGGAGCACTGATTGAGATTACGTCATATGCATTATAAACATATTTTTTACAAAATGAAAATTATTAAAACAATCTCTTGGTACATATTTTATTAAATTTACCAATAAATAATGTAAAAAATATTCTACTTTAATTACTATTTTAATTAGCTATTAGAAATTATGTCAAGAAAATATGCAAAGTATTATTCTATCGCTCACAAATATTGCAAAATAATTTTAATTTTAGTATCTTTTTCGATGAAATTGATAATTTTTCACAATTCAAAACAATTAATGATTCGCATGTTGAGCACTACTCAATATTTTGTCAAAATTAGGACATTGTAATAAATCCGAGATTATTTCTTATTTTGGATTATAAGATAGAAATTCTATCTTTATTACAATCTGTTGCAACGTCTAAATTAAAACAAAGCCAAATTTGACTTCTGCTAACATAAATTATTCATTTTGTGTCACAAAACAGAGAGATGTTCTGTTGAATAACAATGACGTCCTATCTTATTTGCAGGCTATTACTATCTCTGAAAATTTGATCTTTAATCCTAACATAAATTTTCCACATTTATTATATATTTTCTGTTCAGAAATGTTTTACAATATTTTACTTAAAATATATAATTATCAGACTGAAAATTTATATATTGATTTATTTAATAATTTGTTTGAATAATACTTGGAAGAGTTGAAATTGCAGATATTTACACAAAAGTATCTATGTATATATTCAATAAATTTTATTTCCAACATATCTTTATACTAATTAAATAAATATTCCAATTATCTTTTCAACGTTATATCTGATAATAATTAGATAAGAATAAAGGTAAGAAGAATAGAATAATAAATCTATACAAAGAAATTGCTAATTTATTTATGAATAATGATTCCTCTCTGTTCGGTTCGTTTAAATGAAAGTGACAAAAATTAAGTCACGAATTGAATGACTAATAAGGAATGAGCTGTATAATTTTAAAGTTGCTTTTTTGTACATGGGTCGATCTTATATACATATACCTACATATAAACGCCTCTGTCGTGGGACGTGAATCCGTTCATGTCTAAGTGCCGACAATACTGTCCCTCATCTCATGAATGTTCACACGCCACTGTAATTCATTTAAAGTTGCAGCTGCTATCCAAGGTTGTGGCTACATGAAGACGGTTGACTTTAGAAAGCATTATTGTGCTTCCCCCCTGATAGAAAAAAAATGCATAACGCAGCGTTTATATCTGGCGTTAATAATTATTTTTCTATTGTTTGTATCCTGCGCTGTAATAACGTACATTTTAATTCTGGAAACGATGAAGAATATGTTTAATCTGGATTTGCCAAATATTTAAACGCTGATAAAACGATGATAAAATTGTATAATCGAGATAGAGAAAACTTATATTTTTATGCATATTTTACGTAATCTATTATACATAACCCATTTTAACAATTTTCATTTACATGCTTCAGCAAACGAGTAACAGCTGATAATTGATATTATTTCCAAAGAATAACTTTTATATAATGTGAATTGCGAAAAGGGAAATTTATTGTTTTCTCATCTGATCTAAAAATGCGATCATTAATTTTGGCCCGAATACGGAATCCCACGTGTTGCATCTTTTCCGGATTGAGAAATAAGACTCTCATTTCGTTTAATTGCCGCCAGGCCATTCAGTGACCCGTTTTATTTTCGTATCCGATGAATCTTGTCGAATCTCGTGAACTCGAGGTTCCCATCTTCTCTCACATCTGTTCGCTTTCAAACGAGTCGGGATTCTCGTTGTCTGGTTACTACGTGTGTCTGCTCCCTTTTTCCCCTTTATTTCACTTTCCTATCAAGTTCGTCTGCTGACGTCTCATTATAATACAAGGAACGAGAGTATACATTAAAGGCTTGAGGGAACTCTTTCGAAGTCCATCCAAGGAAGATTTTTTTTAATTTTCACGGCTTACATTCTTGCAGATATTTCAGTTTAACGTAATTTTGGATACGAATATCATGTTAACAATAAAAACAGCAAACCACAGCATATAAACAAAACTAGAAAACATAACAAAACTAATAAAAGTTTGTACTGTTTTATACTGCCAACGTAAAAAAAAAAATACAGCAGAAAAAAAACGAAATATTTTTCCTGAGCAGAATACAAAATTATTTAAATGTAATAAAGTTTTCTAGCAAGTATGACGTAAATATAATATGTTTTTTATATTCTAACGATCGCCTTACGTTCTGAAAATGTTAATCGCGATAATCTATGTTTCTTCTCTTATTTCTTCTGTTAAATAACATTCTTATATTTACACTCACGGTACGTATTGATCGAGCCACTGTTTATTCTGACGCCGTCGATGAATGATTAATAAATGGCGAGATGTCGAAGGACGCCAATCAGCAACAGAGAATATCCTTGTGACATTATGGATACGTTTCTTCACGCGCGCGCGCGCGATAAAGACGAGTCGCAGATTTAGTTACTGAACGCGGAACAATGCGATCGCGCCATATTTATGCCACATATGGTATAGGACCTCGTTAATCTGCCTTGTTATATTTAGGCCGATCGATATAGACGGATATATTGTAGCTTTTACACCACGATCGCGCGTGCGAGCGCAATACGAAAATGTCAACTTTCAATTGGCAGTACCCAAAGTAATAGCTGCAGTAAATCCGAGCGGATTATTTTAAAACTTGAGTAAAGAGATATAAATTTAGAGATAGAAATTTGAGTGAAACCTGGATATATATAGAAAGTGATGCAATGGCAACATATAATCACTTTATCGTATTTTTGTATCGATTTCGGCGGAGAGAAGCTTTTAAAATTTATTCGCAATACGCAATTTATATCATATATTTTACATTTATACACATACACAATGCGTGTGACACTGTCGTAATGTGAATTAAATCTAAGGTAACTCCGGTAAATACGCCGCGTCGGAATTTACGTTGTAGAAGTTTAAAAAAAAGAGAAGGAATGGAGAGATAATTTTTCCGCAGCTACTCTATTATATGCCTTTATATTAGTATTGTGTTATGATTTCAGTTTCTTACTGTTAATATTAATGAAATTATTGCGAATTCAATCGATTTGCGAAGTAGTAGACAAAACAAAGTTTTTACTAGTATAGTTTTTTTACCTTAAAAATAGTAAATAATACTTAATAAATTAAGTTTTTGTTAGGTTCGGCATATATACCGAAGTTACCCTATTTCTAAGGAAATAATTATGAAAACGTTATGCCAAATCTTATCAACTTGAAGCAATTTTAATGCAAGCTGCATGCATTACTTTAATAGTCTATTTTATTTATGCAGTATAATATATTCATCTAACTAGCAAACAATGTGTAAATGTCACAATGATGTGAATAGCAGGATTTCATGATATTAAATTATTTTGACACTTTCTTTATTCGTATAATAGAGAAGCTATAATAATATACGATATAAAGGCACATTACATAGGATAATAATATACATAGAACAGCATAAATTATATCGTCCTATACGTTATATACTTTACTTTTCTGCTCTGTCTCTGTTTAATAAAAAAATGATTTTCAATATGCTAGTAGACACCGTTTGCGCATGCTAAGGTGTCAACGTGTTGGCATTCATTATAATGTATTATATAAGGTTGGCCTTTTAAATGTTATCACTATTGCTTTCTTTTGGAAAATTAATTATGTACAATCATTTAATTAAAAAAAGATTACGATTTCTATTATAAGAGAATATATTCATCAAAATCCGCGAAAAGATTTCCCAGACGTAAATTATAGTCTATTATGCAACAACCTTGAGGCATGGAAAACACAATAACTAAGTCCAGCCTCGAACATAATCGATATCGAACGGATTTATAAAAAAAACTTCACCGCGCGACAACAGGTTAGGCTCTAGATAAACGTAAATGTCGAAATAGTATATGTATTACATAAATTACATAAAAAGTTTAAATGGCTATCGCGGCTAATAAACTTTGTCTAGAATATATGCTAAAGAACTTTGCATCCATTTTTAGAGTACTAAAGTTTTTTCAATAGAAATCATATAATGTTTTTATGATTTATTACTATAATAATATTTGTTCGTTGTGAAAGAATTGATTAAAAACTAGTAAAAACATAAAATTTATTTTCAAAATTTTAAATATAAAAAACCTAAATTATTTTACGAATTTGTAATTAATAAGTATTGTTCCATTTGTTGCAGAAGTTCTTTTAAATTATTTTTGATAATTAAAGTATCAAATAAGAAAAGTAGTACATTATTAGATGTCAAAGGAGCAACGGTAATCCAATTCTTTAAATAAACATTTTCTTATTTTGAACTTTTATGTGTGTTAAGAAGTCACAATATAAATCAATCCTTTTGTGTGGTTAGTTTTAATGTATACAACATTTACATTAATGTATGCAATTAGTGAAAAATAAACTGAATTTGAGTCAATACTCAATTTTCTTGAGTTAAATTCAAGGTTGGATAATGCTAAGTTAAAAAATTAAAAGTTAAGTTAAAATGTTAAAAAGTTAATTAATTTTAACTTAATGTAACTTCATTTAGTTACATTTTAAATTATTAACTTTTTAACTTCACATAGTTATATAGTTATATTTTATCGATAACTATTAACTTTTAATTTGATTTTTTAAAAGTTAATGTTAGCAGAGTTGGATAGTTGTACGTCCGTTATATGGATCCTATATTCAGATTATATGCTTATACATTCGTGTTCGTCGAAGATAAATTTTTCTAATTTTAAATAATTTCAAATATTTCATTTACAAAGAATAAAGAGGTTTAAAAGCGATCCGTCGTGATCTAAAATCATGATTTTTTCGAAAAATACGCAGAATGCAATTTACTGCTTTACAGGGATTATTTTTTAATGCCTCAGACTAATCATACAAAAGCCGATCAAAATTCGTGAAATACATATATAAGTCTTTCCTTGTTAGTTAAAAAAGTTAACTTTTTAATTCAGTTTTTTAATTTAGTTTCAAAAAAGTTAACTTTAAGTTATGAAATAAAACAAATTTAACTTTTAACTTTTCAATTACTTTTCTTCATTAACTTAACTTTTAATTCAATTAATAGCACCATGGATTAACTTTTATCTTAATTAAGTTAAATTTTGAAGGCTGTTAACTTTCACTTCACTTAATAAAAAAAAAGTTAACTTATCTAACCCTGGTTAAATTGTTTAATTTCATTGTTTTAGTTAAATTGACGACATATTAATGGCGACCAATAGAAATGATGAAAAATAATTCAAACTGAGTACAATTTGACATTATAAATTTAACATAATAAAAGATACTGTTAGTAAATGAAACTTTGTATGTAGAAATATCCTTCTACAAATAAATCCTTCAGTCGAAGTTTGTAATCCTTGCTTTGATAGAGAATATAGAACGATTTTCATAAACGTTACAGTCTTATAACTGTTGTTGTCCAACAAAATAATTCTTTTTCTTTAAACAAAAAAATAACCCATGATATTTGAGTTGATTATATATTTTTTATCTCAAAAATATTAAGTGTGTTACAAAAAATTTCAATGAATTTGGTAAGTTATGTACATGGTTTAAAAAAATATCACAAAAGCTTTTACAAGTTATATTTTTAGCGTTATAATATTGTATCTAAAAATAGTACCTTTTGGGAAGTTAATTAAACTGTCAATTTATGGTATCCGTTTCGAAATAGCTGAACATTTTTTCGTGAATAAAAACTGGAGTACGTCGATCTCGATAATTTAAGTTTTTATTTCGGAAAATTCCTGTTTTGGTATGCAATGCGCGCATGCTATCCGATTCAACAATTAATAACATTCTAATCTTGTTATTATAGTTATGATATTCGGTTTTAATATTTAATAATGCAAAAATTTGAATATTCGTAGAATATAAAATTCTTATTATTTTCTCGAATAGTAAGGAATCTCTTAATACAAACTCACTATATCGATATTAATTAATATTATAACAAAAATTACATTATATAATAAATTCTTTTACACATTTAAAAATATACATATTCTTATATTCGCAATACTTTCATGATAATAAAACAAACTGAAAATACGGAAAGGATGATTTTACTCAGCTATTCCTTGATTTTAAAAAGTGTGAGCTAAACTCAATCTTTTGCATTTATTTAATTCATAACTTTTACACGTTATGTCTTAATTAGATTTACTGGGTTATGAAAATAAATCAGAAATATTATTGGAGTGTTGAGAAATTCATTTCATTGGGAAGCTCGACTTTCTATCTGGGTCGCTTGCTGGGACATCTGGGTTATATCGAGGACATCCGATAAACTCCACTTTTATTCGACGTTTACGATCGATGGTTTCACCCCCACGTTATCTAGGAAAACGCTTATTCTTCCGCGTATGCAACTCGTTTTCGCGCTGATCGAAACAAAAACGATCAGTATACACACCAATCGCGCACTACTCGGTTTAATCGAATGCATAAATGTCCGAACAGCGTTCTACAGGTTTATGTATTAGTACTGCTTTCAATCTTTCACAGGCACTGGTCAAAATAATTTTACATGCATTCAGGATCGATATTCTCGCATGATGCATTTAACACTGAGCGCACACGCCTTATTATAGATTCAATCGTTTAAAGTAAGAGCTTAAATAAACATGATACGAGATAAACATGTTGCAAGTCAGTTTAAGAAAAGTTTGCATTAATATTTATGTGTTAAAAAACGCTTGCCTCGATGAGAATTTGATTAATACATCAATGCTAAAGATTAATTAAGAAGAAATAAAATTATTATAAAATAATTCCATAAGTACAAATTTACAATCTTTTTAAAAATAATTAGACATTTATATTTTCTTGCATGTAGACAAATATTCTTTAGCACTTAATATGATTTCACATATGTGTTATCTCTCAAATATTTTCTTTTCCTGTATTGTTTCGTATAATTGAAAGCCTTTTTGTACGATAAGAAACAAGCTTGGCAGTGCTCATAGATGCAACACGGCATCTGCCAGTTACAGTCGTGCTTAAGATAACATCTGATATGATGTTATAGGCTATTGTCTGTAACGGATACACATTCTCGGCAATAAAAGTAACGAAGAATTGCAACAATCGATGAAATTGCCGAGACAAGTGTCAGCGCTTATGCACGACCGTTACGCGAACTGCAATTGATGCACCAGCGCACGCGGACAAGAAAGAAATCAATTGTCTCTTGACATTCATCGGCGAATGGACGCTCATGCAAATCGATGCAAACGATCCGTTTCAGTTTACAACGTAGATTGAAATAGATTTGTGGAGAGAGAGAGAGAGAGAGAGAGAGAGAGAAAGAGAGAGAGCACGAAACTGCCAATAGACATCGAGAAAGTTGCGAAGTTGTTCTTGCACGATGAATAAAAATAGGATCGACTGCGATTTAACCCATGTGTGGCGTATCCCTGCGATTTGCAGGACAAAAATCTTCGTAATCTCATTTAAGTTTCCTAATTTTTAATTAATTATTTTACGCTTTTTTAATTTATATGTATATTTCCTAAAATTTCTTAATCCATGTCGTGTATGAATAAATTGTATAAATTAATCTCTCGTCAGATTAATTTTATTCTTTTAGTATATATTTTATTGCGTTGAAGAATTTCCCGCAGCAATGTCTTGACCTTTATGTATTGCGGATGATACATTATCGATCCGCAACGCTCGCTAATTTTTTACCTTCGTGTTTGATATACCGATATCGCCTCTGGCTTACATGTTTCCTGTGTAGTGACGTAATTTAGCAAACACGTGTGTATACGTTACAATTTTACGGTGGTGTGGCGCGAAATTACGGTTAAAAATTCGAGATCGTACATTAAATTCCGCAGGGATGATTGATCCGCGCAGTTATTTGGGTTTATTGTTAGTACGGACCCCAACTTAACACACTGCGAACACTCACATACATTTACAAATTATACACACTCATACAAATATTTTTGTTAGTAATATGCAGGATGTTCTGTAAAGATCCTAACAATGTTTAAAGGTAGATTCCCGAGATTATTTTGAGACGAAAATTCTAATACCAAAATGTCGAGGATATAATAGTTTTTGAATTATAAGCACTTAAAAGTTAGCGAATCATATCGCCTAAAGTTAACGGGTTTAGATACGGTTGGATTTTCTGTTACATTACATCTGAACGCGCGAACTTTAGACGGTATGATTCGATAACTTTAAGTGCTTATAATTCAAAAATTATTAAAGCCTCGACATTTTGATACTGAAATTTTCATCTCAAAATGATCTCAAAAATCTACCCATAACACTTTAATAGCCGATGACGCCACACTGGCGTCATTTGAGTTCCTATTGTGCACTACCGGGCCTGTATAGTGTTAAGCATCGTTATGATCTTTATCGAACACCCTGTATGTATATATATATATATATATATATATGTTTATTA